>NW_027397096.1:13293291-13310337 GCF_003265705.2 Callorhinus ursinus
ACAAAGAGAGCGTGCGTGCCCGGAGTAGGGGGGAGGGGTAGAGGGAGAAGCAGACTCTCTGCTAAGCAGGGAGCCCGAACTGGGACTCGATCCCAGAACCCTGGGATCATGACCTGGGCCGAAGGCAGATGCTTAATTGACTGAGCCACCCAGACGCCCTGATTCTCTTTCATTACTTGTTCTTATTTTTGTATTTTCTCCCATTTTTTTGCCCCCATCTTTCTCATCCAGTGGTTGGTTGGTTGGTTTTGACACCTTCTTGATTTTCAGCATTGGTAACATTTTATGATCGCCTATAATTATTGACTTTCTTTTTAACTTTGCAGTTTTTAAAAATTAGGTAAAAGTGACACATAATAAACTGTACTTATTTAAAGTACACAGTTTGGTAAATTTTGACAAATGTATATACTTAAGAAACCATCACTACAATCAAGGTGGTGAACATAATCTATAATCCCCAAGTTTCTTTGTACCTCTTGGTAAGTCCTCCCTCCTCTTGTCTTATTTCCAGGAAACCACTGATCTGTTTTCTGTCTCTGTAGATAAGTTTACATTTTTTGTACTTTTTCTTTTAAGAATTTATTTATTTGTCAGAGAGCGAGCACAAGTAGGGGGAGCGGCAAGAAGCAGACTTCCCACTGGACAAGGAGCCTGATGTGTAGGACTCGATCCCAGGACCTTGGGATCATGACCTGAGCCAAAGGCAGACACTTAACAGACTGAGCCACCTAGGTGTCCCATTTTTTGGACTTTTATACAAATTGAACCTTACAGTATGTTCTCTCATGTGTCTGGATTTTTTCCCTCAGCAAAATTATTTAGAGATCCATGTTGCATGGATCAATAGAGATCAATCTTTGTTGCTGAGTAGTAGCAGCCCATTGTATGCATATGCCATAATTTGTTTATCCATTCACCTGTTGATGGACATAGGGGTTGCTTGTAGTTTTTAGCATTTATACAGAAAACTGCTATGAACTTTTTTTAAAGATTTATTTTTATTTGAGAGACAGCACACGAGTGAGCAGGATGAGGGTCAGAGGGAGAGGGAGAGGGAGAGGCAGAATCTCAAACAGACTCCCTGCTGAGCCATCCAGACACCCCAGTAACATACTATTTTGATTACTGTAGCTTTGTAGTAAATTTTCAAATCAGGAAATACGAGTTCTATAATTATTTTTTTCAATTGAGATATAATTGACATAAAAAAGTTTTAGTTGTACATGATCATTTTCAGGATAGTTTTGGCTATTTGGGAGTCCCTTAGGATTCCATTCGAATTTTAGAATGGGTTTTTCTACTTCTGTAAAAAGTATCATTGGGATTTTGATAGGAATTATGTTGATTCTGTAGATTGTTTTGGGTGGCATTGTCATTTTAACAATATTAAATCTTCCAATGCATGAACATGGGATACCTTTCCATTTATTTAGGACTTCTTTCATTTCTTTCAGTGGTGTTTATAGTTTTTCATGTATAACTCTTCTAACTCCTTGGTTAAATTTATACCTAGGTATTTTACTTTTTTTTTTTTGACATTGTAGATGTATTTTCTTAATTTACTCTTTGAATTCTTCATTGCTAGCATATAGAAATGTAAGTGGTTTTTTTAATGTGTTGATTTTGTGTTCTGCAACTTTGGTGAATTTGCTTATTAGCTTTAATTTTTTTGTGGCATCTTTAGGGTTTTCTATTGACAAGATTGTCATTGCAAACAAATAATTTTACTTTTCCAGTTGGGATGCTTTTTATTTCTTGCTTAATTGCACCCAGTGAAATTTTCAGTATTGTGTTGGATAGAAGTGGTGAAAATGGGCATCCTTGTCTTTTTCCTGATCTTAAGGAAAAAGTTTTTATTGTTTCACCATTGAGTATGATATTCACTCTGGATTTTTTATGTATGGACTTTATGAAGTTGAGGAAATTCTCTTCTATTCCTTTTTCTTGGGTGTTTTTGTCATGAAAGGATATCAGATTTTGTCAGAGGCCTGTATTAATTGAGATGATCATGTGGTTTATTCCTTCATTTTATTGTGGTATATTACATTTAATGATTTTTTTGTATGTTGAACTATCCTTGCATTCCAGGAGTAACTTCCACTTGGTCATGCTATCTAGTCTTTTTAATATACTGTTGAATTCAGTTTGCTGGGCTCTTGTTGAGAATTTCCCTAGCACAATTTTGCAGAGTAGGTATGTTGATTGTCTTGTGGCATATGAGTAAACTTGAGCTCAGTCACATGTCTGGTGTCATGTAGCCATTAAGTGCCAGAGCTAGAAGTCAGACTTAGGTCTGAATATTGTCTAAAGCTTGTGATTCTTACATTTTAATGGAGAGAAATTCTTAAATTGAATATGGGGCATTGCTATACTATAATATTTATTTTCTTTAATAATCCTTGTACATTAATATTGTATCAGTGGTTCTTACCTTTGGTTTTGGCTTGGGAGAAGTACTGGTTTTCCCCAAGTATTAAAATAACCATATTTATTTTGTGATTAAGTTAGATTATGGAGTATAAGGTAAAAATGCCACAAGTATTCAGAGATGGGAAGGATCACTAACCTGGGATAGGTAGGAAAGTTTTATGAACATAATTAGTAGATATTCCCATGGGACAGCACATGGAGGGAGGGACATATTAGCAAATACAGAAATATGCCAAGAGTGATGTATAGTACAGCAGTAAGCCTGTTTTGATTGGAATGGAGAGGCATATTTAAAAATATGGGCAGAGGCTGCTGGGAAGATGGTGGAGTAGGAGGATCCTGGGCTCACCTCTTACAGCTGGCCACCTAGAGAACACCCACATTGGCATAAATAACCCAGAAAACAACCTGAAGACTTGTAGAACAGACTCTCTGCAGCTGGATGTAGACAAGAGGCCACAGCAAAGAGGATCCATCCCCTCCAATTAGCTCTTGGCAAGATCCCATCAAAGCAGTGCCACAAGCCTGGCTGTGTGCAAGCAGCACGGACAAGAGCCAGCACCACTCCAAAGTGAGTCCTGCTCCACGGAGAGGGGAAGATAACCACACACCAGTCTGACTGCGACCTCAGCAGTGGGCTGGGGAGGCAGCTGGTCTGACTGCAGGCCCCACCCACCAATAAAAGCTTGTCAGGGGACAGCACAGGGAAAGTGCCTTGCCGTTTGATGTTACTTCATCTCTGGCAAACACCTCGTCTGACTCAACTCAAGCCCAAGGCAGCCCCAGAGTGGCCCACTAACAGCACAGGCATCAGACTCTACCCACAAGAGTCAGAGAGCCATTGCAGACTGGACTGAAGGCAAACACAGCCCAGCCACAACAGTAAGACACCCTGTAGCAACACATATAGGAGTCACCCCTGAAGCACCATTTTCTGGTGAAGAGGAGACATTGCACTGTGGGGCACTATAGGACCTCTTCATAAAGCCACAACTTTTAAGTGCGGGAGACATAGCTGACTTTTCTGACACATAGAAACGGACACAGTAATAAACAAAATGAGGAGACAGAGGAATATGTCCCCAATGAAAGAGCAGAACAAAATCCTAGCAAGAGACCTAAACCAAATGGAGATAAGTAATATGTCTGATAGTGAATTTAAAGTATTGCTCATAAAGATGCTCACTAGAATTGAGAAAGGAGTGGAGGACCGCCATGAGACCCTCCACAAAGAGATAGGAAAAATAACCAGTTAGAGATAACTCAATAAAATTAAAAATAGACCACCTGGAATAAATAGCAAACAAGAGGAAGTAAAAGAATGGATCAGCAACCTGGAGGACAGAGTAATGGAGAGTAATCAAGCTGAGCAGGTGAGAGGGGAAAAAGTATACACAAAATGAGAATAGACCCAGGGAACTCAGCAATACTGTCAAGCTTAACAGTCGCATGATAGGGATCGCATAAAGAGAGAGAGAAATGGGAGCAAAAGATTTATTTGAAGAAATAATGGCTGAGGACTTCCTGAATCTGGGGAAGGAAAGAGAAATCCAGATCCAGGAGGCTCAGAGAGCTCCCCAAAAAACCAACCCAAAGAGGTCTGCACCAAGACAAAGTAAATAAGATGGCCAAAAGTAGTGATAAAGAGAGAATTTTAAAAGCAGCAAGAGAAAGGAAAGCAGTTACATACAAAGGAAACCTCATAAGACTATCAGTGGATTTTTCATCAGAAACTTTGCAGGCCAGAAGGGAGCAGCATGATATATTCAAAATGCTAAAAGGAAAAAATCTGCAGCCAAGAATGCTCTATCCAGTAAGGCTTTCATTCAGAATAGAAGGAGAAGTAGAATTTCCCAGAAAAACAAAAGTTAAAGGAATTCATGACTGGGAGCAAAACCAGCCATGTTCCTATCACAAATGACGCCATTGGCCTGTGGGTCCCAAATCCACAGTCCAGCTGCCTTTCTGCCCGAGTCAGCATGCACTGCCTGCCACCTACTCAGTGCAAGTCAACACATCATCACCTGAGAACAAGGATTCAAACTGATGCTCTTCCCCTCAAATTCCAACCCCTGTGCTCAAGTTTGTGCACAAAGGTGGGCATAATTATAACAGCAGAATGAAGCAACCCAAAGAGTGACACTAACTCTGTGGAATGTATAATGGATAAAAGGAGTGTGCTAGGTTGAGAACATCTCCAACAAACACATCAAAGAACAATACATACAGCATGATTCTGTTTACTAAAACACCCCCCCCAAATAAAAAATAAAAATATGGACTGGTCACTCCCTATCACTCCCAACTTTTTTTTTTTAAGATTTTATTTATTTTAGAGAGTGCTCACAAGCGGTTGGGGGGGAGGGGCAGAAGGAGAGGAAAGGAGAGAATCTCAAGCAGACACCACACTGAGTGCAGAGCCTGACATGGGGCTCCATCTCCCAACCCTGAGATCATGACCTGAGGTGAAATCAAGAGTTGGATGCCTAACCGACTGAGACACCCAGGAACCCCAGTCCCAACTTTTATAGAGCTTATAGTGTAGTAGGGCAAAGGAAACCCAACAAATAAGTCAGTGTAATAAAGTGTTAAAGGACAGTGAAGGGAGTACAGGTTGCTATGGTAATCTGTGGAGAGTCAGGGCAAGCTTTCTGGAGGAAGTGACGTATAAACTGAAATCTAAAGGATGAGTAGGGATGATGTAGTTGAAGAGAGGTGTTGAAGAATATCCTGGGCAGAGAGGGGAAATATATCTAAAAGCTTAACCTTTTTGGGTCTCCTAGAGTGAGGTAGAAGATGAGACTAGAGGGGGTGGGCTGAAACCAGCCCTAAAAGAGTACTGTGGATTTAGCTGAGCATTGTTTGAGAGTACAAAACCTGACCCAAATCTTATGTTTGCTGAGGGACCAAAGAAATTATCTTCAAGGTTAAGAGAGAAATCCTTTTGTGTCTATTTTCTTTTTCTTCCAGCTTTATATTGTTTACTGTAAAGTACCCTTTTCTTTATTATGTTTTATCTTTTATAATCCTTTAAAGTTTCCTTGGGAGTTTCATTTCTGAGTTAATTATTTGACTTTAAAAGCTTATGTTCTTTTATAGAACTAGAAAGGGATAAATAGAAATAACAGCCATGGGAAGTACATAGGTATGGGAGTATAGTTAGTTACTTACCTTGAAACATTTACTAGTCAATTAAAACATTTAATATTTAACCAGGAAGCTATTGTTTTTGGAAGGGTATTCAGAAAATCTTAATATCTCCTTTGTATATGATATAGAACTGTTCCCTATCCAGTAATAATTAAAATGATTAAATTAATAAAATTTGAAGCTTAGTAGAGATATTGTTCTCTTATAAAAGCTTTCTATAATTGTGAAGAAACCAGATTATGCAGATATTATATTACTGAACTATAGAACTCTTAAGACATAAAGTTTTGTATTGCTTTTTCATATTTTAGGTCTAATTTGTATATCCATATTATATATTCTTCAAAATTAGTTTACTTTTCAGAAAGGAATTTAATAGCACCTTAGACTTTCGCAGGGATTTTATGAGAGGTTAGTTAGAAGTTAATCATCATTGGTTTATTTTTAGAGTGGTGGTTACTCTATCATTGTTTTTGTGAAGATTATCAACATCTTCCTTGTGGGATCCAGATAGTCTCAGGATCACTTTCTTTCCTATGAGAAAATAGCTTCTTAACTATTTTGGAATGAGTTCTGTCCCTTTGAAAATTTGTCCCTGTCATGATGATAATGAGAAGGAGACAGTAGATTGATTGCCTGCTATTTCTATAAGTACCTTTATAATTAATTCAGGCACTAGAGAGTTAAACTCATTAAATTTGGTATGTAAGTATTCAGTATGTACAAATTAATGTTTCTATAATCAAAATCTAATTTTTTGCCTCCTTAGCGCTGGCTGACAGAACAGAGAGCTCAATGCCCTCATTGCCGGTAAGTGCTTTGCTATGATTATTGGTGAATTTGGAAAATAGTAAGGTGATGGGATTAGAGTGCCATAATATTCAGTTTTTCTTCATCCTACCACATTTCTCCTCTTTGTGAATACAGTTGAAAAGAAAATAACCTGTCCAGATAAAGAAATGCACACTAATTTATCTGACTCAGAATTATGCAGAATGGATTACATTGTTTACTAGAGTAGCATTGTGTAACAACTTTTATAATTGAAAAGTTTTGTTTTTTTTTTTTAGAGAGGGAGGGGGAGGAGCAGAAGGAGATGGGGAAAGAATTTTTTTTTAAAGATTTGAGAGCATGAACCTGCATGAGTGGGTTGGGGACGGATAGAGGGAGAGAGAGTCTTAAGCAGGCTCCACGTCCAGCGTGAACTGAACATGGAGCTCAGACCCATGACCCTGAGAGCATGACCTGAGCCAAAATCAAGAGTCGGATGCTTAACTGACTAAGCTACCCAGCCGCCCCTAAAATTGAAAAGTTTTCTAATTAATACAGATAAATAAAATAAAAAGTCTTCTATTTCTGATACTCCCTGCCTAATCTTTTCATTAAATAACACTTTCAAAAGAAATGGTTAGATTTCGTGTCTATTCTTCTAGACATTTTTCTAGGAGTATACTGATGTGTATACATACAAATTTTTTTCTTAAAACACACAAATGATATAATACTATTTTGGAGTTTTTTTTTTCATGTAAAATATGGTGGGACTTTTCCTTGATATGTACAAGGAAGTTTTTTAAGGAAGTGTGGATAATCTCTATAACTATATGTTGATTTATTTATACTTATATTCAGAGACATTTAGGTGGTTTCCACTTTTTGGTTTTTTTCATATAATATGGCAGATTACATTGAAAGGTTTTTACCATTTTACATTCCTAATAATAGATACAAAATTGCCTTTTTCTCACATTCTTGCCAATACTGATTATTATAAGTCTTTTTGTCATTCCATTAAATGAAAAAAGGCATCTCGTTTTTAATATGCTTTTTAAAAAAATGATTGAAACTGAGCATCTTTTGAAACATTTAGCTACTTATATTTCTTTTTTGCTTATACTAGCTCTTCACCTCATTTGATTGTCCATTTTCATCATGTATTGTTTACTTTTTTCATATTAACTTTTAAGAAAACCAGCACTATCAAATAGAACTTTCCGTAATGATGGAGATGTCCTATAGCTTTGCTGTCCAATTCCACTAGGTACATGTGGCAGTTGAGCACTTGAAATTTGTCTAGTGTGACTATAATGAAATTTTATTCTTATTTAATTTTAACTAATTTGAATTTTAAAAAGTCACATGTGGCTGTTGGCTCTCATTTTGGACAGCATAATTTTAGACTGAGGAATTGAGAATTCAGTGTGTAATCTGAATTTTTTTTTTTGTAAGTGACCTATTAAGGTAAAAATAAGTTGCAAACCATACTTTTCATTGAGTCTGTTTTATTTTAATAATAATATGGTATGAGTATGATTGTTAGCTCTGTTTTGAGGAATGTGTTTGATAATTTCTTTTTTTACAACTATCCTTCTTCGCTCTGTGTAATGTCCTTAAGTTTTATGCATGTTGTAGCATATGTCAGAGTTTCATTCCTTCTTAAGGCTGGTTAATATTCCATCATGTACATGTATCACATTTTGTTTATTCATCTGTTGATGGACATTTGGATTGCTTCCACTTTTGGGCTTATTGTGAATAATGCTGCTATGATCATGGGTGTTCATCTTTTCTAGACCTGTCTTCAGTTTTTTTGAATATATACCCAGAAATGGTATTGCTGGATTATATGGTAATTATGTTTTTAGTATTTTGAGGTATAGTCAGCAAATAAAATTGTAAGATATTTAAAGTGTACAGTGTGATGATTTATTATATGTATGTATACATTGTGAAAAGTTTCCCTCTGTTGATTTAATTAACACACTCATCTTGCATGATTACCTTTGGAATGTGTTTATGTTAAAAAATAGTCTCAAATTCCTAAATTAGAATATATGTACATTTTTTTTTTCCAGTGCTCCACTCCAGCTACGAGAACTAGTGAACTGTCGTTGGGCAGAAGAAGTAACACAGCAGCTTGATACTCTTCAACTCTGCAGTCTCACCAAACATGAAGAAAATGAAAAGGACAAGTATGTCCTCAGTTTCTTTCTTCAAGTATTTCGTAGATGTTGCTCTATGTTAATTTTATTTTTTAAAGATTTTATTTATTTGACAGAGTACAAGCAGGGGGAATGGGAGATGGAGAAGCAGGCTCTCCGCTGAGCAGGGAGCTGGACTCAGGGCTTGATTCCAAGACCCCGGGATCATGACCTGAGCTGAAGGCAGATGCTCAACCGACTAAGCCACCCAGGCGCCCCTACCCTATGTTATTTTAATGACACTGTTGAAAGTTTCTTTTTTGTTTTAGGTGAATACTTAAGTATTTTTCTTCGGGCATGGTATGGGTATCCCTGTTTTGAAAGACCCTTCTAATTCTTGATTGGCTTCTTTTATGAGAGCCTCTCGTGAAAGGAGTAGAACTGCTAGATGCCTGCTGGCCCCTCTTCCCTTGGTTTGCTACAGGTGTATATAGGCCATCGATAAAGAACTGTTCTGATAAATTTCCTGTATTATAAAAGCTGTGTTCTAAATTTGGTAGTATGGAAGTCAGGCTAAATGAGCTTCCAGGTAGTATCTAATATGCTGTTTTTTTTACACTTTTATTATGAGAAATAGAAAATATAGACCTGTTGAGGTATTTAAGCTCAGTGTACTTCATTAGTGAGAAGTTTTTTTTTCTTTCTCTTTTATTAGAAAGAGCACATGGGGGGAGGGGCAGAGGGAGAGGGAGGAGAAAAGCAGACTCCCCACTGATTGCGGAGCCTGACACGGTGCTCAGTCTCACAACCCTGAGATATGACCTGAGCTGAAATCAAGAGTTGGACACTCAACCGACTGAGCCACCTAGGCGCCCCTAGTGAGAAGCTTTTTAAAGAAATGCAACAGTGTGTCTCCTTTTTTTTTTTTAAGGTTTTATTTATTTATTAGAGCACAGAGGGAGAGTGAGAGAGAGAAGCAGGCTCCCTGGACGCAGGGCTCGATCCCAGGACCCTGGGATCATGACCTGAGCCGAAGGCAGATGCTTAACTAAGTGAGCCACCCAGGCACCCCAGTGTGTCTCTTTTATAGGCAACAGAAAACTGAAAAAAAAATTTTTTTAAGATTTTATTTGACAGAGAGCACAAGCAGGGGGAGTGGCAGGCAGAGGGAGAGGGAGAAGCAGGCTCCCTACTGAGCAAGGAACCCAGTGTGGGGCTTGATCCCAGGACCCTGGGATCATGACCTGAGCTGAAGGCAGATGCTTAAGCAACTGAGCTACCTAGAGCCCCAATTTTTTTTTTTAGTGTAGTAAAATGCACAGTATATAAAATTTACTTCTTAACCATTTTTAAGGTTACAGTTCAGTAGTGTTAAATATATTCATATTATATACTAGGCCCCAGAACTTTTTCATCTTGCAAATCTGAAACTCTCTACCCATTAAACAATAATTCCCCATTTCTCCTTCCACCAACCCTGGCAACCACCATTTCACTTTCTGTTTCTATAAGTTTGACCACTCTAGATTGCTCATGTAAATAAAATCACACAGTTTTGTCTTTTTGCTACTGTCTTCCTTGACTTTACATAATGTAGTTTATATCAAAATTTCATTCCTTTTTAAGGCTGATTAATAATACATCATGTATATATATCACATTTTGTTATCCGTTATCTGTTGATGGACATTTGGATTGCTTCCACTTTTGGGCTATTGGGAACAATGCTGCTTATGATCATGGGTGTTCATCTTTTCTAGATCTTGCCTTCAATTTTTTCTTTCTTTCTTTCTTTTTTTTTTTTTTTTTTTAAGATTTTTAAGTAATCTCTACACCTCAGTGTGGAGCTCGAGATCAAGAGTTGCACACCCTACTGGCTGAGCCAGCTAGGCACCCCTCTTTTGGCTATATACCCGGCAGTGATATTGCTGGATTATATGGAATTCTGTTTTAAATATTTTGAAGAACTTTCATACTGTTTTTTGTTTTTTTTTTAAAGATTTTATTTATTTGACAGAGACACAGTGAGAGAGGGAACACAAGCAGGGGGAGTGGGAGAGGGAGAAGCAGGCTTCCCGCTGAGCAGGGAGCCTGATGTGGGGCTCGATCCCAGGACCCTGGGTTCATGACGTGAGCCGAAGGCAGACGCTTAACAACTGAGCCACCCGGGCACCCCTTCATACTGTTTTCTATGGCAGCTATACCATGTTAAATTCCTACCAACAGTGTACAGGATTCCAATTTCTCCACATTCTTGCCAACACTTGTTGTTTTATTTTTTTGATAGTAACCATCCTAATGGGTATGAGGAAATGTCTTATGGTTTTGATTTGCATTTATCTGTTGATTTGGATGATTTTCATAATGCTTATTGGTTATTAGTACATCTTTGGAGAACAGTGTCTTTTAAGTCCTTTGCCCATATTTTAATCGGGTGTTTGGGGTTTTTTTGGTTGTTTTCTGTTGTTGAATTGTAGGAGTTCTTTATATATTTTGGATATTAACTCCTTTATCAGATATATGATTTGCAAATACAGTCTCTTAATCCATAGATTGCCCTTTGTTTATTGTGTCCTTTGAGGTACACAAGTTTAGGATTTTTCTTTAAGATTTATTAATGTATTTTAGAGAGAAGGAGCACACAACTAAAAGGGGCAGAGGGAGAGGGAGAGAGAATTCTCATGCAGAGAATCTCATGCAGACTCACTGAGCTCGGAGCCCAGTGCGGTGCTTGATCTCACAACCATGAGATCATGACCTGAGCTGAAACCAAGAGTTGGATGCTTTACTGTGCCATCCAGGCAGCCCCAGAAATTTTAACTTTAAATATAGTTCAGTTTATTTTTGTCTCTGTTGCATGTGCTTTTGGTGTCCTCTTTAAGAAATAATTTCAAAATCCAGTATCATAAAGCTTTTCCCCTGTGTTTTCTTCTAAGAATTACATTATATGAGAACATATAAAATGTATATTCATTTGCAAATCTTTTGTTGTAGGATCAAAGTCTTTGATTAGGTCTTATGTTTAGGTCTTTGACTACTTTGAGTTAAATTTTGCATATGATAAAAGCTAAAGGTGTTTATATGCTAGGGCTGCCATAACAACACCCCAGACTGGATGGCTTACATAACAGAAATTTATTTTCTCATGGTTTTGGGGCTGGAAGTTTAAGGTTAAGGTATTATGAGGGTTGGTTTCTCTTTGACTTGGATTAGGGCTCTTCCTCACTGTGTCCTCACAGGACCTTTTCTCTGTCTGTGCACACTTCTGGTATCTTTCTCTTCTTGGACAGACCAGTTTTGTTGGGGTAGGGTACCAACCTTATGACCTCATTTAACCTTCATTACCTCCTTAAAGACCCTATCTCCAAATACATTTACATTAGGGTTTCAACATAGGAATTGGGGAGGATGCAGTTTGGTTCATATTCATGTTTTACATGTGGATATCCATTTTAAGGGGAAACTCATTTTTTAAAATTGAGTTGTTCATTTCTTATGAGGATATGGTATTACACAATTGCATTTGTCTTGATTTTTGTTAGCATTGGTCACATGTGGGGCAAATTTTTGTATATGCATACATACTCATGTAGGTATAGATTCATAATGTGATTTGCTCAAAATGTAGTAAGGTAGATCTTAATCTATAGTGATGCTAGAAAATGATGTTATATTTATACTTTATTTAGAAATTAGTCTGCATTTTTCATGATTCTAAAGTATTTATAAATTAATGAAACAATATTTTAAAAAATTTTGTGTCCACATGTGATTTATTTTAGCTTAATTTGTAGAAGCATGGAATGCATTTTATATCATTTCCTGAGATATAATAGTTTAAAATTGACTAACCTGTTTCCCAAACTTAGGAATTTGTTGAGGTAATTATGTTATAATTTTAATTTATTTAATTTAATCTATATTTTCTTTTCATAATATATAGATGTGAAAATCACCATGAAAAACTTAGTGTATTTTGCTGGACTTGTAAGAAGTGTATCTGCCATCAGTGTGCACTTTGGGGAGGAATGGTGAGCAGAAAATATTTAGCATATTACTTTTAGCTAGAAATACTTGTTTGATTTAGATAGAGAATAATATTTTACTCTGCTTATAGAATGAAATTTAAATGTATCTGATTTATAGCAGAAGGTATCATACCACAACCTTCCTTTGTGGGAAATGTTGATGTGGAATGTGCACCTCTTACAGAAACATATTATTTTAATTGAAAACATATAAACATTTATTTGCAAATCTTTTGTTGTAGGATCAAAGTCTTATCTTTGATTAAAGGCCAGTTGATCTAATGTCCTGGCCACAATTTCCAATTTTGGTTTTCTTTAAAATGGAACAACAACTTTAGATATTTGTAACACAATATGAATGCAAACATCTGGATCCTTATGGTTGTGTTTTTTTCCTTTTTCCATTCTAATTCAAAAGTCATTTTTTAAGGCATCATACCTTTTATCAAGTCTAAAACACTGAAGTTAGTTTTCCTGGAAACAGCTTTTTATTTCACAGTTGTGTCTGTTGTTTAATTAATACCTAATTAAATTGTATACTTATGTAATAGGTACAATTAATGTAAATAGGCTTGAAAATAAACACAATGGGTTCTTGGTGGGGAGAGTTAGTTATAGTGGGAGCAGAAGTTGCTAGACAACTAGACATATCTGTTAGCAATAAGAATTGATCGTTCTTGGGGCGCCTGGGTAGTTCAGTCGGTTAAGCATCCATCTCAGCTCAGGCCCTGAGTTGGGCTTCATGCTGGGTGTGGAACCTACCTAAAAAAAAAAAAAAAAGTAATCATTCTTTGGGCTTCAGCACATTTTAGGGAGAGAATGACAGGCATCTTTGTTGAGTAGAGCTCAATAGAGAGTTTTCTGTTAAGATTTGAAAACAATGTGATGAGTAGAAAGAATTGAATTCTTACAATTTAGTACTTAAATACATGGGTTTCTAAGAAGCAATGGAAACATTCTTTTCCATATTTAAGTGGATATGCAAAAATCTACATCTTTTTTATCTTAGAGACCATGGTTGGGTACTTTGGTTGAACAAGACAGTTCTAGTAAGAACTTACCTGTTAATAGGCAGTTTCTTTTTTTTCTTTTTTTAAGATTTATTCATTTTAGACAGCATGAATGGGAGAGGGGGAGAGAATCCCAAGCAGACCCCATGCTGAGCACAGAGCCCAATGCAGGGCTCGACCTCATGACCTGAGCTGAAATCAAGAGTTGGATGCTGAACCGAATGAGCCACCCAGGCACCCAAGAAGGAGTTAATTTTGCAAAGGCCTAATGAAAAGAACTTTGAAAACATGAAAAAGGCTAGTGCTGACCAAGAAGAGAGTGGCAAATAAAGTTGTGTCAGATGGTTTGAGCCATGGTTAAAGATTTTGGTTCTTTCTAATGAGTACAAATTTCTAAATAAGTGTAAATGTTTTACTAAAGTTCTTTATCTGCAATTTTAAGGATTTTCTATATGGGCCAAGTGATTTTAAGAAAGCTTTAATTGATTTTAACAAAGTAAAGACAGCCAGAAAAAATTCATTTGAAAATATTTACCAGTTTACTAGCATCCATGGAGTGTTAATAAAGAAGTATAAATGGTTGAGGTAAAAAAAAATGTTCTAAAATTATTTTTATTAATTTAAATAGCATGGTGGACATACCTTTAAACCTTTGGCAGAAATTTATGAGCAGCATGTTACTAAAGTGAATGAAGAGGTAGCCAAACTTCGTCGGCGTCTCATGGAACTGATCAGCTTAGTTCAAGAAGTGGTAAGACTGCTGCTGAAAGATCATTATCCATTTTATAGTCTGGCCTATGTAATATATATTTTTTTATGATATAAATCAATTATGTTGAAATCAAGATTTGAAAATCTGATATATTTATAGTCAGTTTCACCAACTTCAAACTAGCTGAGGAATTTGTATCCAAACCCCTGGCCTTTCCACATTTGGAGCCAGAGAATCCTTTTCTTATGTAGAAACAGAAAATGAATGTATTAAATAAGCCTGTGTGATACAGGGAGTCAGTAACCGACTCCTAAAGAGTCAATATTGACTTTTACAAAGTCATTAAGTCATTCATTCTTTGGACCCTCAGCTTTTGGAAGTGTTTTTGCTACCAGTGAATGAACTATTTCTGATGTTTTGAATTAGAACTCTACAGAACTGAAAGAGTAATATTTAACCCTACTCTTCAGATACTTTATGTGTCAAACAGCTTTGGTGAGGTATTTACCATTTGTAATATTATTTGTTTGAGGAAATGTGATAAGTTTCAAACATTTAAGCACCAAATATGCTTTTGGAATATATTTTGTTTAAAGTTGCCAGAATGATAGTTGTAACTAGTGAGGTTTGAGGACCATCCCTAACTTAAGATGTCTTCGTTTTACCCTCTCAGGAATCAAGATTCAAACCATTGTTTTATAACATTTCTTATACAAAAAGTAATGTTTCTGAGTTACATATATGCTACCTATGAAGTAATTTTGGAATATAAACAAGCTGAATGGCTTCTCTTTGGACTTCATCTAACTACCTTTTTTTCTATTATTTTCTCTTGTCAACATAATGTGGTTGTTAGGGAGGGTGTTCTAATTTGAAATTCTCACTGCTTGTATTTATAATAACAATAGATATAGGAAAGATTGCTTTCTGTTTTTGGTGGCATGCTTTTATGAAATCTGCAGTGTACTCTGCAATCTTTGAAAATCTTTTTTTTCTTATGAAAAAATTTAAAACTTTGTAAACTAGAGTAGAGCGGTTTTTGAAATTTTTCATTTGTTTTAGGGTTTTGCATGATGTGAACCTGGCGTCAGTATACTCTTATTTTTGAGTAGTGGTTTTCTCTCAGATATGATTGGGACTTTGAGTATGTGTTTTGTATATGGTACCTAACCAATATTTTTTAATTACGCATCTTTCACTGTTAAAAGAACATGTACTTTATTAAGCTTTGTTTACATTTACAAGTTTTGTTCCTGATTTGTTTCAGTGCACAATTTTTTAAAGCAGTTTCATATGACATATAAGCATTTAAAAAGTGTTATTGGGTTGCAACTTTTTTTTTTAAGATTTTATTTATTTATTTGACAGCAGAAGCAGGGGGAGCAACAAGCAGAGGGAGAAGCAGGTTCCCTGCTGAGCAAGGAGCCCGATGCAGGACTTGATCCTAGGACTCTGGGATCATGACCTGAGCTGAAGGCAGCCGCTTAACTGACTGAGCCACCCAGGCACCCTGGGCTGCAACTTTTAAAGAGGAAATCAACTGACTTTAAGAATAATTGCAGTGATTGTATTAATGTATGTTTGCTTTTGTTTTAAAAATTCTTCAGTTTTTTTTTCCCTCTTTATCTTCTAGGAAAGAAACGTAGAAGCTGTTCGAAATGCAAAAGATGAGCGTGTTCGGGAAATTAGGAATGCAGTGGAGATGATGATTGCACGGTTAGACACACAATTGAAGAATAAGCTCATAACACTAATGGGTGAGTGTTTTCCTATGCTGTTGGAATATGTGGTGCCTCCTTGAGGTTTAGTCTTGAAAGAGTAAAGGTTGATGAATTGTTACAGGCTTGGAAAAGATTGCTTTCAAAAGTAAAAGTTCCACCTATTAAATGTATCAAATAATAGTACACATAATTGATAATAACTTCTGCTAAACTCATGGGTGTGTATGCTTCTAGCTCTTTAGTGATTTACAAAGAAAATGGTCTGATTTGGCAGGCATGCCTGCCTTGTCATCGTCTTTTTTTTTTCAACATGTAAAGCAGTTTCTTCCTTCTCTGTAGTAATTCTGTAATAATAATTCCTTATTCTTGTGTGTTTCCAGCTTCTTGAGACTACTTCTGTCTGGGCTTTTTTTTTTTTTTTTTTTAAATACAGATTATTATGTTTAAAGAACATACCTTTTGCTGACATGTAGTGTAACATCTGGCCAACTTACTATAGTCCTCTTTTTAAGCCTTAGTTACATTCTGGGAAAGAATTACTTCAGAAGAGTTGATTGAGTTAAAAAATGTACTTTTCTAGATATTTATATTCCTTTGGAAGAAACAGTAACGTTAATTTCCTTACAGAATATATTGTCATTGTATTTCTAGATGAATTTAACAGACCTGCAGTTTGTTTAAAATTGTAGTTAGGGTTGATTCTGAAATTCCCTTGTCAAAGCTACTACAATATTAGATTGAACCTTTTAAAGCTCTGGGAAAATGTTTTAGGGTAGCTGTAGTGAAGTTTTATTTACTTGAAATTGATTCCTTGTTATTGACTATGTTCAATGAAAGTTAATTTCATTCTTAACCAGTAATGAGCCTGAGTGTTGGTGTTTTGTGTTTTTAAATAGGTCAGAAGACATCTCTAACACAAGAAACAGAGCTCTTGGAATCCTTACTTCAGGAGGTAGAGCACCAGGTGATGAAATAATAAATGTAATGAAATAAAGTCTGTCAACAGGCTCTAAAAAAAATTTTTTTTTCGTTTTTTTTTTTTTTTAAGATTTTATTTATTTATTTGACAGA
>NW_027397096.1:13310737-13367528 GCF_003265705.2 Callorhinus ursinus
TTTTTTTTTTTTTTTAAGATTTTATTTATTTATTTGACAGGGACACAGCGAGAGAGGGAACACAAGCAGGGGGAGTGGGAGAGGGAGAAGCAGGCTTCCCGCGGAGCAGGGAGCCTGATGCGGGGCTCGATCCCAGGACCCTGGGATCATGACCTAAGCTGAAGGCAGACGCTTAACGACTGAGCCACCCAGGCACCCCAAAAATTCTTTTTTTTGGACAGGATTATGTACGACCAGAAGATTGGGAGATCTATGTGTGCTATATTAGGAACTTTTATGCAATAGGAATCAGCTGATTCAAGTTTTCTCCATCATGTTTGGGAACAAGATAAAATTAGTAAGATTTATTCTGTTTTGTAAGTGCAATTTTTGGGGGGCACCTGGGTGGCTCAGTCGTTGGGCGTCTGCCTTCGGCTCGGGTCATGATCCCAGGGTCCTGGGATCGAGCCCTGCATCAGGCTCCCTGCTCGGCGGGGGGCCTGCTTCTCCCTCACCCACTCCCCCCGCTTGTGTTCCCTCTCTCGCTGTGTCTCTCTCTGTCAAATAAAAGAATAAATAATCTTTAAAAAAAAAAGAATTCAATTATTTTTATGGGGAATAGCCCATAGAAATCTGTGAATCTATAAAAGATAAAAATCTTCTGACATTGTGACTTAAGTCGTGACTTTGAGATAGAATATTGCCGATTATATACGGTGAGTCTTATGGTAAAATTAACATTTTTATTTGTTAAGGAAATTTTTATTAAGTACCAAATATATAACTGGCATTTTTTTAGATGTTCAGAACATAGCAGTGGACAAAATGGCAAAAACGTCTGCCTTCATAGAATGGGGTAGGTGGGAGGACTCCTGGGTGGCTCAGTTGGTTAAGTGTCTGCCTTTGGCTCAGGTCATGATCTCAGGGTCCTGGGATCGAGCCCCGCCTTGGGCTCCCTGCTCAGTGGGCAGCCTGCTTCTCTCTCTCTCTGCCTGCCACTCTCCCTGCTTGTGCGCTCTCTCTCTCTCTCTCTCTCTGACAAATAAGTAAATGTAATCTTTAAAAAAAAAAAATAAGAAGAATGGGGTAGGTGGGGTTAAAGTACATAGGGAATGAATAAAGTGTATAGTGTTACATAATAGCTGATACAGTAATCTGTCTTTTTTTTGGTTTTGGAATTCTTGAATTCCTTTCTTTGCCTAATACATAGCTGTTTCCTTGGATTATTCTTTTAATTATCATCCTGGGGATTCCATTCACTTTTTTCCATTTACTTTTTTTTTAAGATTTTATTTATTAGGGAGAGAGAGAGAGCACAAGTTGGCGGGAGGGGCAGGGGGAGAAGGAGAAGCAGACTCCCCACTAGGCAGTGAGCCCGAGTCAACGCCAGGCCAATCCCAGGACCCCCAGATCATGACCCCAGCCAAAGTCAGATGTTTAACTGGCTGAGCCACCCAGGTGCCCTTTTTACTTATTTCTTGGCTTGAATTCCATGTTTCCTGATTTCCATGGCTTCCTCTCTCTTGCTTTACTTACTTGTTTTGGTATCACATATCCTCCTTTAGTTTTCCTGAAAGGTTAATCAGGATAAATTTTTCTTTGTTTTGAGAGAGAGAGAGGGAGGGAGACAGCAAGAGTGAGAGGCAGAGGTGGGGGGGCAGAGGGAGAGAGAGAATCCTAAAGAGGCTCCATGCCCAGTGTGGAGCCCGACACAGGGCTCGATTTCACAACCCTGATATCATGACCTGAGCTGAAACCAAGAGTCAGATGCTTCACTGATGGAACTACCCAGGTGCCCCTCAGAATAATTTTTCAAGACTGCATGTCTGAAATATTTTTATTCAGTCTTTACACTTGACTGACAGCTTAATATAATTCAGTATGTAAATATTTATTTAAAGACTCTTGTTTTATGGGGCGCCTGGGTGGCTCAGATGGTTAAGTGTCTGCCTTCAGCTCAGGTCATGATCCCAGGGTCCTGGGATCGAGCCCCGCATCGGGCTCCTGGCTCAGCGGGGAGCCTGCTTCTCCCTCTCCCACTGCCTCTCCCCCTGCCTCTCCCCCTGCCTCTCCCCCTGCCTCTCCCCCTGCTCCTGCTTTCTCTCTCTCTCTATCTCTGTGTCTCAAATGAATAAATAAAATCTTAAAAAAAAAAAACTCTTGTTTTTCTCTTTAATATTCTTAATTGTGCATCTTCCCCTAGTCCAGAGATTGTTTTTTCCTCTCCAGAGAATAAACCAGCACCTTTCTGCTAGAGTTTTGAGACAAATTTAAACCATCTGTGGTGGAATAGGGGCAGGGATCTAGGGATCTGTGTACTTTTTTTTTAACAGCTTTATTGAAGAATAATTGACAATAATTGGCATGTATTTAAAGTGTATGACTTGATAAGTTGTGATAAAGTATATACCTGTAAAACTATCACCATAGTCAAGATAGTGAACATATTCATTATCCCCCAAAATTTCTTTGCGCTTCTTTATAAATTCTCCTCCTGCTTCTCCAGGCAACGCCCCGTCTGCTTTCTATCATAGATAAATTTGCATTTTCTAGAGTTATAATTGGAATCATACATATTATGTACTTATTTTGTTTGACTTCTTTCAGTCAGCAAAATTATTTTGCAATTCCTTCATATATCAGTTGTTCTTTCCTTTTTAATTGTGGGTAGTGTTCCTTTGTGGGTTTTTTTTATGTTTATTTATGAAAGTAATCTTTATACCCACTGTGGGGCTCAAACTCACGACCCCATGATCAAGAGTCCCATGCTCTTCTGACTGAGCCAGCCGGCACCCCTTCTTTGTGTGTGTGTATGTGTATGTATGATATACATTGTATTGCATATGCCACATTTTGTTTTTCTGTTCAGTTGTTTATGGCCATTTGGGTTGGTTCCTGTTTTGGCTGTTACAAATAAAGTTATAGTGAACATTCACATACAAATTTATATATGGACATATATTTCCTTTACTCTTAGGTCCACCCAAGCTACGGTGGCTTGGTAAATTGATAGGTATATGGGTAACTTTTTAGTGCCTGCCAACTATTTTCTGAAGTGATTGTACCATTTTGTATTTCCATCAGTAGTCTGTGAGAGTACCGGTTCTTCCACATCATTGCCAATACATACTCAATTTTTTAAATTTTAACTAGTCTCATAGGAGTGTAATAGCATTTTATTATGGCTTTAGTTTGCATGTGTCTTACAACTAATGATGTTACGCTTTTTTTTTTTTTTTTAAGATTTTATTTTTTTGACAGAGACAGAGAGAGGGAACACAAGCAGGGGGAGTGGGAGAGGGAGGACAGTCTTCCTGCTGATCAGAGAGCCCATTGTGGGGCTCAGTCCCAGGACCCTGGGATCATGACCTGAGCCGAAGGCAGCCACTTAACCGACTGAGCCACCCAGGTGCCCCGTTAAGCATCCCTTCTTGAACTTAATTTGCCATCCGTATATTTTCTTTGTTGAGGTGTCTTTTCGATCTTAATAAAGTGTAAGTTATCAATTTGTTCTTTTGGTGTCATAGCTAAGAAATTTTTACCTAACCCAAGATCATAAAAAGTTTTTCCTGTGTTTTCTTGCAGAGAACTTGTAGTTTTAGATTTTATATTTAGGTTTATGGTCTTTTTTAATTAATTTTATTTTTAGTGTGAGATATGAATTCAAGGTAGTTTTAAAAATTTTTTTAATATTTTTTTGGTAATGGTTATCCATTTTTTCCAGCACCATTTGTTGAAGACCAGTGTTTCTTCACTGAATTGTCTTTGCATCTTTTTAAAAAATTAGTTGTCCATGTATACATTGGTATATTTCTGGACTCTGTTCTGTTCCATTGCTTTATTTATTTTTAATGATAGTACTATACTGTTTTCATTACTATAGCTTTATAATAAAACAGGTAATGTTAGCTTTCCAGCTTCGCTCTTCGTTTTTTTAGAGTTGCTTTGCATTTCTTTGCAGGTTCTTTGCATTTCTATATGAATTTTAGAATCAGCTTGTTAATTTGTACCAAAGAGTTTTGGGGTTTTGATCAAAATTGCATTGGATCTATAAATCAATTTAGGAAGATGTAACGTCTTAATACTGAGTCTTTGTTCATGAAGACTCCATTTATTTAGGTCTTTTATAATTTCTCTTAGCAGTGTTTCGTACTTTTCAGGATACAAGTTTTTCACATTTTATGTCAGATTTATTCAGTATTTCAAAATTCTTGATGCTATAGTAAATAGTGTTTTTAAAAATTTTTAATTTCTGATTTCTTGTGCTTATGTAATTGATTTTTATATATTGATCCTGTATTTTTCAATCTTGCTAAATTTATTAGTTCTAGTTGCTATCTTTTAGATTCCTGGGATTGCCTGTAGATAATCTTGTTATCTCTGAATACAGACAGTTTTCTTTTTGATTTGCTTTTTATTTAGTTCCCTGTCAGGTTTTACTGACCAGAACTTCTAGTATTGTGTTGATTTAAGTATGATGTTAGCAGTGGGTTTATTGTAGATTTTTTTTTTTTTTAAGTAGGCTCCATGCCCAGCATGGAGCCCAGTGTGGGGCTCAAACCCACAACTGTGAGATCAAGACCTGAGCTTAGATCAAGAGTCGGATGCTCAACCAGCTGAGCCACCCAGGCGCCCCTATTGTAGATATTCATTATCAGGTTTTGGAATTCTTTTCCTGTTTGATGAGAATTTTCATTAGGAATGAATGTTGGATTTCTCAAATTCTTTTTCTGCATGTATTGAGATTATCATATGGTTTTCTTTTTTCATTCTTTAAATGGATTAACTTTTTTTAAGATTTTATTTCTTTGTCAGAGAGAGAGAGAGAGCGCGTGCACAGAGCTGGGGGGGTGGCAGGCAGAAGGAGAAGCAGGCTCCCCACTGAGAAAGGAGCCTGATGCGGGGCTCCATCCCAGGATTCTGGGGTCATGATCTGAGCTGAAGGCAGACGTTTAACTGACTGAGCCACCTATACGTCCCATTAACCTTTTTTTTTTTTTTTTAATGTTATACCAACTTTGTACTTAAGGGATAAAAACCCTGATTTGGTTATTGTCCTTTTAATGCATTATTAGATTTGATTAAGTAAGATTTTGTTTAGAATTTTTGCATTTTTGTGCCTGAGGGATATTAGATGGTAATTTTCTTTTCTCAAAGTATCTTTCTCTGGCTTTGTTATTAGAGTAATGATGGCCTCAAAGAATTTTAAACTATGCTCTCTTCAGTTTTCTGGAAGAAGTTGTGTAGAATTGGTATTGTTCCTTTACAGGTTTGATACAGTTTACCAGTGAAGACATTTGGGCCTTGATTTCTTTGTGGAATGGTTTTCAACTACAAATTCAGTTTCTTCAATTGATTTAGAGCAGTTTATCTTATTTCTTATTATTTTATTTTTTTTTTAGAGCGAGTTTGTGGGGTGGGGAGGGGCAGAGGGAGAGGAAGAGACAATCCTAAGCAAATTCCACATCTAGTGCAGAGTGGGCTCAATCTCACAACCCTGAGATCATGACCTGAGCCAAAATCAAGAGTCAGATGCTTAACTGACTGAGCCACTCAGGTGCCCTTATTTTACTTATTTCTTGAGTGAGCTTTGGTAGTTTGTGTCTTTCAAGGAATTATTTCATTTGAATTTGTGAAATTTATTGGTGCAAAAATCATGATACTCTCTTGTTATCCTTTAACGTTTGTAGAATGCAGTGTTATCACCTCTTTCTTTCCTGATAATGGTAATTTGTGTCTTTTTCCCCTTTTTGTTGATGTTTTCAAATACATAGCTTTTGGTTTTTCTCAGTTGTTTTTGTTTTCTATTTTACTGATTTTTGTTTTGATCTAAGTGTTTTCTTTCTTTTGCTTTGCATTTAATTTGCTCTTTTTCTAAAATCTTAAGATGGAAGTTGGCGTTGTTGATTTGAGACATTTGTGTTCACAATACTTTCTTCCTTTGTGATTTATTCTTTGACCCACGGTCCTTCAGAAATGTTATTTAGTTTCCAAAAATTTGGGGGGATTTTCTGATAGTATGTAATGTCATGAGGTTAAGGTGGTGGGTGATGTTGTGTTGGTCTACTATATTGTGAATTTTTTGTCTACTTGTTTTATTATTGAGAGAAGGCTGTTGACATTTTCAGCAATAGTTGTGTATTTGTCTTGTCTTTTGGCAGTTCTATCAGTTTTTGCTTCATATATTTTGAAGCCATACTATCAGGGTCCTAAACATCTAGGATTGTTGTATTCTCTTGATTAATTGTTCCCATTATCACTGTGAAATGACCTTCTTTATCCTCATAACATTTTTTGCTTTGAAATCTATTTGATTTCAAAAAGTCACTTCTTCTTTAACTATGATATATCTTATTCTGACATTTTATTTTTAATGTATTTGTTTCTAAACATTTAACGTCTGTGTCTTGTAGGCTGCATACAGTTGGTTCTGGTCTTTTAAATCCAGTTGGACAATCTTTGACTTTTAACTGGGATATTAAGGATGTTCACATTCATTGTACTTATTGATATTGTGAAGTTTGTGTCTAACATCTTGCTGTTTGTCCTATCAGTTTCTTGTTCCCTGTTTTGGTCATTTTTGAATTGAGTTTTTTTTTTTTTTAAGATTTTATTTATTTATTTGACAGAGAGACAGCAAGAGAGGGAATATAAGCAGGGGGAGTGGGAGAAGGAGAAGCAGGCTTCCCACGGAGCAGGGAGCCCGATGCGGGGCTCGATCTCAGAACCCTGGGATCATGACCTGAGCCGAAGGCAGACGCCCAACAACTGAGCCACCCAGGAGCCCCTTGAGTATTTTTTTCTTTTATCTTGAGTATATGGATTAATCTGAACTTAAAAAAAAAATCCCCCAATGATCTACTTAATAAGACCTAGATCCGGGGTGGGGCGGGTGGCGCGCCTGGGTGGCTCAGATGGTTAAGCAGCTGCCTTCAGCTCAGGTCATAATCCTGGAGTCCCAGGATTGAGTCCCACATCAGGCTCCTGACTCAGCAGGGAGTCTGCTTCTCCCTCTGACCCTCTGCCCTCTCATGCTCTCTCTCTCAAATAAATATATTAAATTAAATTAAAAAAGACTTAGATCTAGGGAATGATCAGGAGTTTAAAGTGGGGGGAAAAAGCATTACTAGTGATGAAAAGTAACACTGACAAAAAGGGAACATTCTACCTTAAGAAAAAGTAGGTAAGACAGTTATGATTTTGTATTCTAGGATAAACTCAAAATAAAAAGCAGATACTGACAGAATTATAAGATTTTGATAAAATCAGTATAGTGAGTGATTAAATAGCTAAAAACTGATAGCACCAACTAACAAAAGGTGTAAGAATAGAGGATATTTGAAAAAGAAAAAATTAAGTTGTTTTCTTTAAAAGGTATGTGTGGAACTCTGAATCCAGAAATGAAGAATACATATTCTTTTTCAGTCCATATGAAACCATTTCAATACTTGATCATGTACTAAGGTATATAAAAGTCTGAAGAAATTTCAGAAATATATATAAAGAACATGTTCTGTCACCGAAGTATAGTTAAGGTAGACATCAAAAACAAAAGCATTATTTTAAAAATCATATATATGTAAATATGCACTGAGGTGTTAAATATCTACAAAGTTCTTGAGCTAAAGAGGACATTGCAATTGAAATGATAAATTAGGGCGCCTGGGTGGCTCAATTGGTTAAGCGACTGCCTTCTGCTCAGGTCATGATCCTGGAGTCCCTGGATCAAGTCCTGCATCACGCTCCTTGCTTGGTGGGGAGTCTGCTTCGCCCTCTGACCCTCCCTCCTCTCATGTGCTCTCTCTCTCTCATTCTCTCTCTCAAATAAATAAATAAAATCTTTTAAAAAAGTGAAATTTATTGGGCTGCCTGGGTGGCTCAGTCATTTAAGCTTTTGTCTTTGGCTCAGGTCATGATCCCAGGGTCCTGGGATTGAGCCCCACATCGGGCTCCCTACTCAGTGGGCAGCCTGTTTCTCCTCTCTGTCCTCCGCTCGTGCATTCTCTTGCTCTCTCTTTCAAGTAAATAAAATTTTTTTTAAAAAGAAAATGATAAAGCATTAAAATATCAGACATAACTAAGGGATATTTAGAAGGAGACTTTTAGTCTAAAATGCAGTTTAGGAAAATTATGAATAAATGAGTTAAGTGTTCAGCTGAACAAGCCAATAAAGGAACAATAGTATAGAGGCATAAAATGGAAAGAAATCATGAAGATATTGATGAAATTCACAAAAGAGAGTGTCGTGAAATAGTTGGGAGTATCTGCATACCTAATATTGGATCTTTGAAAAACATAGATATTCTAGCAAGGTTATCAAGAAAAATGAAGTGTCCAATATTATATTGGGAAGAAGAATTGGACTATAAATACAGTAGAAATTTAAATAATAAAAATTTTTAAAACTAAATATTTACATAGTGCTTACTATATACCAGTGTTTTATGTGCTTTACAAGTATGAGCAACTTTATTGAGGTAGAATCTACATGAAGAGGATAATTTTTAGGAAATTGTAATTATCAAGAGTCACTTAAGAGTACATAATTAATTATTTTATTTATTAAGTAGACTCCACATCCAGTGTGGAGCCCAGTGCGGGGCTTGAACTCATGACCCTGAGATCAAGACCTGAGCTGAGATCAAGAGTTGGACACTTAACTGACTGAGCTACCTAGGCGCCCCATAGAATGTCTATAATTTAAACAAGAAACATTAAGTGAATTTTATTGGTAATAAGTCTGCTTCAAAAGGCATAAAATTCAGGCTAATGGAAAATTTTTACCAAATCTTTAAGTATCTGTTGCCTATCATAAGTAATTTTTTCTTAATGAATACAAAAGTATTACATACCATTCTTTGAAACAATGTAACATTAATAGCCAGTTGTCATAAGAACAATATAAGAACATTAAAGCTCAGTTTTATTGAAAACTAAATGCCAAAATCTTAAAAATGTACTAGCAGACAGAAATCAGTAGGATATTTATGAAAACAAGCAAGACTAGGGTGCCTGGCTGGCTCAGATGGTGGAGTGACTCTTGATCTTGGGGTTGTGGGTTCGAGCCCTACATTGGGTGTAGAGATTACTTAAAAATAAAATCTTTTCCTTTTGGGGGGGTTTCCTTTTTTTAAATTTTAAGTTCAATTAATTAACAATATAGTGTATTACTAGTTTCAGAGGTAGAGTTCAGTGATTCATCAGTTGCATACAACACCCAATGCTCATTCCATCACATGTCCTCCTTCATGCCCACCACCCAGTTACCCCATCCCCCCCCCACCTCCCCTCCGGCAAGCCTCAGTTTCTTTCCTATGCTTAAGAAGTCTCTTATGGTTTGTCTCCTCCTCTGGTTTCATCTTGTTTTATTCTTCCCAGGTTTGGGTTTTTTTTTTTTTTTTAACCAGAATCATGCTGTATGTATTGTTCTTTGATGTGCTTGTTGGAGATGTTCTCAGCCTAGCACACTCCTTTTATCCATTCTATATTCCACAGAGATAGATGTTTGGGTTGCTTCATTCTGCTGTTATAATTATGCCCACTTTTGTGCACAAACTTGAGCACAGGGGCTAGAATTTGAGGGGAAGAGTGTCAGTTTGATCCCTTGGCAATCTGAAGTGAAGGTATGTTGACTTGGCATTTAGCAGGTGGCAGGCCGTGCATGGACTCGGGCAGGAGGGTGGCTGGACTGTGAATTTGGGACCCACAGGCTGATGGCATCGTGTGTGACAGGGACGTGGCTCATTTTGCTTTTAATTTTTGTTTTTCTGGGAAACTCGATCTCTCCCTGTATTCTAAATGAAAGCCTTGCTGGATAGAGTATTCTTGGCTGTAGATTTTTTCCTTTTAGTAGTTGGAATTTATCATGCCACTTTCTTCTGGCCTGCATAGTTTCTGCTGAAAAACCCACTGATAGCCGTATGGGGTTTCCCTTGTATGTACCTGCTTTCCTTTCTCTTGCTGCTTTTAAAATTCTCTCTTTATCCCTACTTTTGGCCATCTTATTTACTTTGTGTCTTGGTGCAGACCTCTTTGGGTTGGTTGTGTTGGGGGCTCTCTGTGCCTCCTGGATCTGGATTTCTCTTTCCTTTCCCAGATTCAGGAAGTTTTCAGCTATTATTTCTGCAGACAAATCTTCTGCCCCCTTTTCTCGCTCTTCTCCTTC
Organism: Callorhinus ursinus; assembly: GCF_003265705.2. Taxonomy (NCBI): domain Eukaryota; kingdom Metazoa; phylum Chordata; class Mammalia; order Carnivora; family Otariidae; genus Callorhinus; species Callorhinus ursinus. The sequence goes on from NW_027397096.1 coordinate 13,320,882, forward strand.
TGGGATCCCTATCATGCAACTGTTACGCCTGACAGTGTTGCTGAGTTCCCTGGGTCTGTTTTCATTTTGTGTATTTTTTCCCCTTCTCATCTGCTCGGCTTGATTTCTTTCCATGACTCTGTCCTCCGGGTGGCTGATTCTTTCTTCTACTTCCTCTTTCTTGCTATTTATTCCAGATGGTCTATTTTTATTTCCATTTAGTGAGTCCAGTAGCTCTAGTTGGTTCCTTTTTATGTTTTCTGTCTCTTGGTGGAGGGTCTCATGGAGGTCCTGCACTCCTTCCTCAGTTCTAGCGAGTATCTTTATGAGCGTTACTTTAAATTCACTATCAGACATATTACCTCCGTTTCGCTTAGGTCTCCTGCTCTGATTTTGTCCTATTCTTTGATTTGGGACATATTCCTCTGTCTCCTCATTCTGTCTCTTGTGTTGTCTGTTTTTCTGTTAGGAAAGTCAGCTACGTCTCCTGCACTTGAAAGTAGTGGCTTTATGAAGAAGAGGTCCTGCAGTGCAATGTGTGTTCCCCAGAACCTGGTGCTTCAGGGTGTGTCTCCTATGTGTGTTGCTCCAGGGGTGTCCTACCATTGTGGCTAGGATGTGTTTGCCTTCAGTCCTGTTGTCTGCGATGGCTCTCTGCCTGTTGTGGGCAGATTCTGGTGCCTGTGGTGTTAGTGGGCTGCTCCGGGGCTGCTTTGGGCTTGAGTTGAGTCAGACCAGGCGTTTGCCAGAGATGCAGTAGCACCAAACTGCAGGCACTGTCCCTGTGTAGTCCCCTGAGAAGCTTTTGTTGGTGGGGCCTGCAGTCAGATCCACTGCCTGCCCCCAGTCCACTGCTGGGGTCACAGTCAGACTGGTGTGTGGTTATCTTCCCCTCTCCCTGGGGCAGGAGTGGTGCTGGCCCTTGTCTGGGCTGCGCGCACACTGCCAGGCTTGTGGCACTGCTTTGATGGGATCTTGCCAAGAGCGATCAGAGGGGGTGGATCTGCTTCGCTGTGGCCTCTTGTCTATGCCGGGCTGCGGAGAGTTTGTTCTGCCAGTTTTTGGGCTGCTTTCTGGGTTATTTATGCTGATGTGGGTGCTCTCTAGGCAGCCACGTGGCAACAGGTGAGCCCAGGGACGTCCTACTCAGCCATCTTCCCAGCAGCCTCTGCAAAATAAAATCTTTAAAAACAAAAAAAACCGAAAAAACAACAAGCCTGGGCAAGGTCAATCAAAGGAATGAAAGGAATGTTTCATTACCAGAAAAATATTCTTGATTATAACTCGAGATTAAAGGACAAAACCACATGAATATATAAATAGAAATGAATAGGATAATAATTTTTAAAACATTATTGTATTTGATTCTCATTCATGGCCAAATTATTTAGCAAACTAGGAATAAAAGGGAACTATTTTAAAGATCTATAGGAAACAGTCTGAATGGTAAAACTTGAAAATCTCTCTGATAAAGAATCCAGGGTTGCCTCTTATCATTGCTTCATTTCTGAGTGTACTGGTCCTGTGTATTCTTTTTAAAAGATTTATTTATTTTAGAGAATCTCAAGCAGACTCCCCACTGAGTGCAGAGCCTGACGTGAGCTCAATCCCATTACCCTGAGATGACCTGAGCCCAAACCACGACTTGGACACTTAACTGACTAAGCCACCCAGGCCCCGGTCCTGTGTATTAAATTAAGACAATAAATGTAGTATAAATATATTGAAAGGAAGAAATAAAATTGGTTATTTGTAGAGGATGTGGTTATCTACATAGAAAGTATATAACTTACACCTTTTTAGTGAGTTAATCTTGGTTGCGGATATACAATCAAGGCCTAAAAATCAGTAGTGTTTTCATATATCAGGAATAATCAGCTAGAAAACTTAATTAAAAAAATCCTATTGATAATAGTAATAAAAATGGAGAATTTTGAATAAGTTTGATAAAATATGTTGAAGACCTTGTTTTTTTTTTAAGATTTTATTTATTTGAGAGAGAGAATGAGCAGTGGGAAGGGGCAGGAATGGGGAGAGAGAGAGGAACAGACTCCCTGCTGAGCAGGAAGCCTGATGTGGGACTCTGTCTCAGGACCCAGAGATCGATCATGACCTGAGCTGAAGACGGACGCCTAACCAACCAACTGAGCGACCCAGGCACCCCTGTTGAAGATCTTTGTAGACACTACTATAAAACAAGAAAGAATTGAATGAAGAAATGTCCTGTATTTCATTAATTCTCAGACGTATGTTATACCATCTTTGAAATGGGATGTGTCTTAACAGTTGATATGGCCATAATTTATTGACTTTTTTTTTTTTAAAGATTTTTATTTATTTGACAGACACAGCAAGAGAGGGAACACAAGCAGAGGGAGTGGGAGAGGGAGAAGCAGGCTTCCCGCTGATCAGGGAGCCCGATGTGGGGCTCGATCCCAGGACCCTGGGATCATGACCTGAGCCAAAGGCAGACGCTTAACAACTGAGCCACCCAGGCGCCCCAACTTTCTTTTCTTAATGGCACATAAAATAGTTATGTTTAATAACGTAGCCTATTACATTTTGTGGGCTACAGTATACTTATCTAGGGGAAAGTTCAATATTCCCAGTGTACAATTCTCTTGATATCATTCTACAAGTGTTGTTCCGTCTTTATTTCAACATGAATTTTCTCAGAATTTGGTAAAATTCCAATATTAATATGAAAGACAAGGGGTCCCAAATAGCCAACATACTCCTGGGTTTAAAAAAAAAAGTTGGGATTCTTGTCCTATATCAAGACATAATGTGAGAAACTTGCATCTGTGTACAGGAACTGTGCACAAGGGTCTTTATTTACTCCTGAGTTACTTATGAAGAATGGGAAACAACCCAGTTGTCCATTGACAGAGAAAAATAACTTAATGCTATATATATGCAATGATATTCTCTTTAAAACTGCTGAAATGAGTAGGTTTATAAATATCAATAAACAAATCTAAAACTGTGGTAAGTAGAAAATGTAGGCTACATCGTGACATAGCTTGGTAGTATTTGTGTAAAGTCTTCAAAACAGAACATTGCTGAACACATAATGTGGAAATACGTGTATAGCAATAATAAACTTGAGTGAATTATCTTTGAAGGAAATGGAATCAAGGAAGGATATTTATAATATGCTTTCAATAAATATTTGAATACAAGCTATAAGTTTTGATATTTTTCATATGATACTAGTCATATTATTCTTTGTGAGCTATAAACAACTATAATTTTTTTAAACTTTTTTTTTTTTAAGATTTTATTTATTCATTGGAGAGAGAGTGAGAGAGCACGAGCCAGAGGTGGGGCAGCCGGGGAGGGAGAAGCAGACTCCCCATTGAGCAGGGAAGCCGATGTGGGGCTCGATCCCAGGACCCCAAGATCATGACCTGAGCTGAAGGCAGACACTTAACCATTTGAGCCACCCAGGCGCCCCTAAACAACCATCATTTTAAAGATACAAACCTAGTTGTAGTGAGTGTTATGAATATCATTTATATGGTATATTAATTTGATAGGGCATCCATAGCTAAATACCACAGACTAGGAGGCTTAAACAACAGAAATGTACTTTCTTATAGTTCTGGAGGCTGGAAGTCTGAGATAAGTGTCGGAAGGTTTGGTTTCCCCTGAGGTGTCTCTTGCAGATGTCTACTTTCTGTGTCCTCCAAAGACTTTATCTCCAAATATAGTTACACTGAGCTACTAGGGGTTAGAACTTAACATAGGAGTTTGATGGAGACACAGTTTAGTCTATAAGAGTTTATAAAGCTTTCTCCCTTATGGCTTCATGATTGTTTTAACAAGCAAGCTGCAGCAGATATTATTCCAGTTGTACAGATAAACAGATTCTGAGAGTCATATAATTAGTGCATGGCAGAATTAAGACTTCAAATTGGTTGTCTTGAATAGAAGGTCTTTTTAACTACCACACTTATTAAAATTGAATTTCTCAGTTTTACGTTTGGTACTACATAAAGTGGTGTTTTCCAAATTGATGTAGGTTAAGACTTGTTTGGGTCTGTTATATTTTAACATTTCTCTCCTTCCTGGAGTGCACTTTGAGAAAATCTTGTTTGAAGGCTATTGACCTATAGAGGTTTGTTTGTTAATATACATAATAGCTTCACTATGCCAGTCTAAAATATATTTGTGGTAGCTTCAAGGAGAGAAAAATGCATTAAAATCAAATATGCTTCTTCAGTGACTTCATCATTAGAATGGAAATAACCTAGATCCTATGTAGTTTCTTAACTCTCAAAACCACTTTGAAAGTCATTCTATTTTTCTTTATCTCACATTTTTTTCCAGCACATAACCAACATAATTTTTTTTTAAAGATTTATTTATTTTAGAGAAAGCACACACGAGCAGTGGGGAGGGACGAGGGAAAGGGGGAGAGAGAATCCTCAAGCAGGCTCCCTCCTGAGTGGACCCTGACGTGGGGCTCAATCGCAGGGCCTCCAGATCATGACCTGAGCTGAAGTCAAGAGTCAGCCGCCTAACCAACTGAGCCACCCAGGCGCCCCTAACCAAAATAATTTCTGTTTTTATTCTTTATTAAGGATTTTGAGATGCCATTAAATATTAATTTTGTTTATTCAGTTTTTTTTCCTCACACAGCTGCGGTCTTGTAGTAAGAGTGAGTTGATATCTAAGAGCTCAGAGATCCTCATGATGTTTCAGCAAGTTCATCGAAAGCCCATGGCATCCTTTGTTACCACTCCTGTTCCACCAGACTTTACCAGGTATGACATAGTTTTTTATCTGAAGTTTATGTGCAAATACATATACTTGTTTCAAAAGAATGTTATTTTTCTTAACTCCATGGTTTTTTAGGGTGTTATTTATAATGATGTGGTCTGGTGAACTTTAGTTGTGCATGTAAGTCTGGTTAAAAAAATACTTGTGGACTTACACTTGATTGTGAAGAGAGGAGCTTGGATTAGGAGTTAGTTTCTTCCTAGAGTGAAGGGCACGTTCACTTCTGTGAATTGATCCCAATTCAATTTCATTAGTATCTGTTCACTTTTTTAAATTGAGGTATAACTGACAGTAACTTCATATTAGTTGATCACGACACAATCATGATCACGTCATTAAGTTTAGTTAACATCTCTCACCATAAACAGTTATAAAATTTTTTTTGTAATGAGAACTTTTAAGATCTACTCTCTCAGGAACTTTCGAATATGCAATACAGTATTATTTACTATAGTCACTATACTGTACAGTACATCCCCATGACTTATTTTATAACTGGAAGTTTATACCTTCTGACCCCTTTTTTAGATTCCACATATAAGTGAGATCATATGGTATTTGTCTTTCTCTGACTTATTTTACTTAGCATAATGCTCTTAAGGTCCATCCATGATGCAGTATGTTCATTCTTTTATTTACCTTTTGAATTTACTTATATTTCATTATACAGTGACTGTATTGCTTACATATATGTTGTCTGAAGCAAAACTCAGAAAACAGATGAAATGCCAGAAGATTCTGAAGGTGACATGATGTTACCTTCATATCCTAAAAGGTAGTGGGAGGAAACAGTTGGTTGCATTCTGTGCATCTTTTTAGTTTTTATTTGGGGCAATCTTAGAATTCTTTCAAGCATGTGGTGTTAGAGCAGTGGTTCCTCACATTAGCTGTATATTCAGTTGGGATTCTTTTGAAAATTACCAATGCTGGCTCATACCTCAGGTCATTTGAAATAAAATCTTAGTCTGCTTGGACTTCCATAACAAAATACCACAGACTGGGTGGTTACTTACTACAGAAGTTTATTCTCTCACAGTTCGGGAAGCAAGAAGTCCAAGATCAAGGTGCGAAGACATTTGATTTCTGATGAGGCCTCTTGCTGACTTGCAGACAGCTACCTTCTCCCTGCATCCTCGAAAGACCTTTTCTCTCAAACACAGAGATCGGTGTTTGGTGTCTTTTCCTCTTCTAAGGACATGAGCTTTATTGAGTTAGGGTCCCTCCCACCCTTATAACCTCATTTAACCATAATTACCACCGTAAAGGTCCTGTCTCCAAATACATTGCGGGTTAGGGCATCAATGTACAAATTTTGGGGGACACAATTCAGTCCATAACATTGGGTATAACTAGACATTTGTATTTTTTTCTTTTTAAATTTCCTTAGTTGATTCCTATGATGAGAGGTTAAAACACTGCCTCAGATAAAAATATATTGGTACAACAGATTTTTGTCCATCTTAGACTTTAAAGATGGCTTATGGAATATTGCCAGATTTTTCTACTATGTTGAGAGCTGTGGTACCTTTTGGAAATAGCCTTTGTTTTAAAAATGTTTATATGGTTAACTGCCTTTTTTCTTTAATATGTGATGCCCTCTGATGGCCACAGGGCATTGATGGTACTAGACTGTATAGTGCAAGCCAGGGTTCTTCAACCATTATTGTTGATCAGGGTAATTCTTTGTGGGGTGAGGGAGCTATGTTGTTTATTGGAGGATGTTTAGCAGTATCCCAGTAGCACCTTTCCCTTTACAGTTGTGACAAAAATATTTCCAGACATTGCCAACTGCTTCCTGGGAGCAAAACTGCCCCTGGTTTAAAATCACTGGCATAACTGGACCATCCACAGTCCTATAAACAGAAGAGAAAATTCTTTTACAACCAGAACTCAGGTAGTTCTGACTGATAAGTCTTCATTTCTCTTGGAATTAACAAACCAGGTATAATACTCCTATTTTAATCAAGAAGAATATTAAGAATATTATTAAAAGGACTTGATATTTGCTATCTTTAAGTAGATTTGGGTTAACCTAGGATGTTCACCAGTATCCCAAGGCTGCCTTTTTGATAAAACGGTCAGTCATTTCAGTTTTAAAGAATACCTTTTCTGAACCATTCCATCACCAGTGCAATGAAATATAAGTTTTAAAGGTAAATGTTTTTCATTTCAGAGTATGGTGTATGGATCACTTATCAGAACCAGCTGGAGTGTTTGTCCAGAATGCAAATTCCCAGGGCTCTTCCCTGACAATCAGGTGGTGGTGTCCAGAAAATGAATCTTGGGCATCCTGAGTAATCCTGCACTAAAATTTGAGAACTGTAGATATAGATAAACTATGCTGATACTGCTTGGTGCAGCTCATTAAGCAGGCATATCTCCGTTAGACTTCTTGTCATATCTCTCTTACATCCAGTGATTATTTTGCTTTCTGTTCCCTAAGTGCCCAAGTGGCTCAGAACCCCAACTGTCCCTTCCTTTTCATTACCTTCTTTTTTGGGTGTAGATGGAAGGGACTGAAATTGGGAAGGTAGGGAGCAAGGGAAGAAGGTAGGAGGAACATCAGTAAAGAGGAAACCACCAAAAATTTAAAAAACAAGAAAGTATGACAATTCAGGAGCTTTCCATGGATAAAGTTCACCTTAGGACCCTCTCTCTCCTCAATAAAGCTTATTGTTGCCTTACTGGAAATTTTGACTTGTAACTTCACTGTAGTTTTTAATAGAAACTCAGTTTGTGGGTTGCAGTATATAGGAAGCAGGTGTTCATCTGTTGATGCATTGAATCAGCATAGTAGAGAGATCCAAATAAGAAAGGCCAACATTTATTGACATTAAGTTAGGATCAGATTTTAGTTGTGCAAAGGCAGTGGTGAATGTTCCTAAGCTTTGTTCTCATGGACCTGGATTGCTTTAAGTTCCATTAGTTGATTCATGGTGGAGCCACAATGGAGAATAAAGTTACTGAACAAGTACAGTGTTATTTATTTAAGATTGTCTATATGTTTAGTACTGTTGTAGGTGCTACACAGGAGACATGGAAGAGGGTATCCATTCCATGTTAAATAATAGAGAATTGTATATTAAAATCTATTATTTGTTACTCAATTACAGTTGGCCTTTGAACAATGTGGGAGTTAGGGAGGCCCCTGAGCATTCGAAAATCCACATACAACTTTTGACTCCCCAAAAGCTTAATTACTGATAGCCTACTATTGACCAGGAGCCTTATGGATAACATAAAGTCGATTAACACATTCTGCATGTTGTAAGTATTATATACTGTATTCTTACAATAAAGTAAGCTAGAGAAGAGAAAAACAAAAGAGAAAATACATTTGCTGCACTGTATGAAAAATATCCACATATCAGTGAGCCTATACAATTCAAACCCATGTTGTTCAAGGGTCAGCTATATAATGCATCCTGCTTAATGCTGTCCCATAGCACTAATTTGTTAATGATGTTATTTTTCAAAAAGTTTCCCTAAAAACTATACATATGTAGTATACCACAATACCCTAGGATTGGTAGATGTTTTCTGTGCTCTGAATGTGATTTTCTCTCAGCAGGTGTGAGCTAGGGCAGACGTAATATGCTATCTTGGTTAGTGAGCTTTAGCAATCTATTCTAGTTCTTTAGCTCCTAAGCTTTCCATCGCTGTTCTGAGTTAAATATGTCATTTCCTTCTATTTATTTTGTGTTTTGGTGGACTCTTTTGACCCTTAATGGCTGATAAAATTATGACAACGATAGTCTGGTCTTACAGCAAAAACAACAAAGGAAATGTATCACGCTGGATATTAAGGATATGGTGGAAAAAACATTATGAAAGATGTTATGAATTTGGTGAGAGAACTGACCAACACTGGTGTGATTGGAAGTTGCATGAAATTATAGCCAAAAGCATATCATGACGTGACCAAATTTGAAAATTATCCTGGGGAGACTTCCTTGGATCTCTGATTAGGTTTGTGGTTCCAGGTAGGCTTCCTAGGTACTAATTACATTGGTCCTACTAATTGGGGTTTGTTTACATTGAGTGTGAGGAGAGCATATAATGGAGAAAAGTTAGAGCAGACCTCCAATAGTGGTCTGTGACTAATAAGGAGTAGTAAAGATTAACCAACCAAACATCTGGGAATGAGGAATGTGAGTCTTCTAAGAAAAAGTAACAGCTGCCTAGGGATATGGTTAGGGGTGCTTGATAGTAAGATAGTAGCTATATAGTTAACTCTTGCAGGGCAAACTTCATCTACTTACTATGAAAAAGATAACGAGCTATTTATCTGTACATACTTACCATAAAATAAAAAATAATATGTATATATTTTTTAAAGATTTATTTATTTTAGAGTGCGCTTGCAGGACCAGGGAGGTGGGCAAAGGGAGAGAGGATTTCAAGCAGACTCCACATCCAGTGCAGAGCCTGATGCAGGGCTCAGTCTCACGACCCTGACATTATGACTTGAGCTGAAATCAAGGGCCAAATGCTCAACTGACTGAGCCATCCAGGCGCCCCCCCCCCAAAATCATATATTTTTAAATCTATGCTGTATTTTCACTGGCAAATCACTAATTTCTTTAGGGACCATCACAATATGAAAATGCTGTGGATGTTATCTTGTATCTTATTTTGGTAATAACAGATTTTCATGAATTGAACTTTAGAAGATATATCTGAGAATGTAGTGAAATGGCTTGCAGTATATCTTTTTGGTAAATTATTAATTTTATAAATATAAGTACTGTATATTATACTATCTATGATGGTATTTATCATGTTTTTATCATAAATGTTTATCTTTAGCATAAATGTTTTACTGACTCTAACTTTTGAGGTGTTTGAATGACAATGCTACAGACTGTTTACATGATCTAAGGGTATATACTGTGGTTGTGTTATATATAGTTCACTTCCCTTTGGAGAAGACTGTATGGAACTAGAGTTGCCTGCAGTAATCTTGCCTTGCCAAGAAACTGTTAATGTGTTCATCCACTCTATTTGCCCCCATGTGATTATGTATTTTTATTCTATAAAACGATATAGATTTATTTGCTAGTAGTTGAGAATTTAAAGTATTTAAGAATGTCAATATTTCTCATAATTTGTTCTAGAGAAGGAAGTTTGGAGATTTATTGTGATGTCTTTTGCTTTCTTTTGACTTTATTAAACCTGTTTATATTTGTTTCGTATTTTAGGTTCCCAGCCTAAGCACCCATTTCTTCCTTTTCCTTTTTCCATGAGTACTTTTGAAAGTCTCTTATGTTTATTTTAATACTTAATCATATATTGCCTCTAAAAAAACCCCAGCTATTTTTTAAAGTATTTGTTGGGTCTCTTAATTGTGAACTTTTGATGTCACCTTTTGAGGTTTATGTATTCATTTGATTTAATGTTTACTTTAGTAAGGATTTAAAAATATTTCTTAGGGACTTAGTTTAACAGCATTTTTAAGATATTACCGAGGGACTTAACTTTGGTTTTTAACTAAATGAAAGTTTAAACTTAGCCAAATAATTTTTTTGCCTTTTGCTTCTTTTTAGTGAATTAGTACCATCTTATGATTCAGCAACTTTTGTTTTAGAGAATTTCAGGTAAGAGTTTTTTTGACAATTGAGGTTTTCTGTATGTATACATAAGAGCCAGGAAGGTATCATTCCGGGTAGGATACAGACTTAATGAACTGTGTCACTCAGTCTTAGAAGAAACAAGTTTAATATTAGAAATATATAAGTCATTTGTCTGGATTGTATTATATCTTCAGGGCAGGTTGCTTCTCTAGTCTGGGAAAAGGAACGATTTTTTTAAAGAAGAGGGTCCACTTAGCCTTTGCTAGGGAGGGGTGATGGGGATTATTAAGGTCGTTGACACCTGCCACCTATCCTTAGAAATAAGAGGGGTGGGAAGAAGTCCATTTGAGTCCATTTATCTTAGTTAAAAGTGAGAAATTATGGATGAGAGGACATAATTGTAAGAAATTTGTAGGCTTAGTAACTTGCATGTTATTTTGTTAGCTTTTACTGCTTTTTCTCTAAAATTAGAAGCAAGGATCTTAAAACACAAAGGTCTTAAGGGACTTGTCTTCAGTGACAGTTTGGAAATGGAGAACCACGAAATAAAAGGCCTTTCCTTGGGGAGAGAAATTCCGGGAGTTGATAACCATCAATAGAAGGCTAAACTGTGAAAATTTATACCACTTCCTATTTGTCTTTTCTCTTGGCGTGGAGCCTGCTTATTTTGTGGCTAAAATATAAACTTTCTGAGGATATCCCCACATATATTAAGATTTAGCACATTTCTTAAGTTTTTCCATATTAAAAAAAGATAATTGTACTACAGGGATGTGAGGAAGAAACATTATTTTTTTCTTTTCTTTTATGGTGAAAGACTGCTTGTTGAGGTGGTAATTAAATTCAGGACACTTAGTCTTATTTTTATATTTTCCTTTTCCCTTGGATGTCACAGTTTTGTGGTTTTTTAAAAAAAGATTTTATTAGCACGCATATGCACGTGTGTGTGCAAAGCCGGGTGGGAGGGACAAAGGGAGAGAGAAAGGGACAAGCAGACTCCCAGCTGTGCATGGAGCCCAAAGTGGGACTCAAAATCAGGACCCTGAGATCATGACCTGAGCTTAACCGACTGAGCCACCCAGGTGCCCCTTGAATGTCGCAGTTTTGAGGTTTTTTTTTTTTTAAACCTGAAAGTGAAAAGATACTGCTGAATATTTCAATATCATTACATTTTCTTTTGTTTCAGAATGTAAGTATATTTAAATTTATACAGTAGAATCTTGATTTGTTCAGTCACCTTCATTTACTTGTTTAGGACTGCAAATAAGTAACAAAGTGCTTGGAGTTTGATTTTGCCTGTTGCTATTTCACAACAGTTTTGATCTTGGAATTTGGTTGGTTTTCTTTTACTTCAGCACTTTGCGTCAGAGAGCAGACCCTGTTTACAGTCCACCTCTTCAAGTTTCAGGACTTTGTTGGAGGCTAAAAGTTTACCCAGTAAGTTTTTAATGTTTCTAATGAATTTTGAAACCAAGGTCTTTCTTTCAGGGTTCTGTAGCATACTGGTTCACTTTTTTTTTTGAGAGAGAGAGAGCGAGCAGGGTGTAGAGGGGCAGAGGCAGAGAGAGAATCTCAAGCAGGCTCCATACTCAGTGCACAGTCCTTCATGGGGCTCAGTCTCATGACCCTGAGATCATAACCATAAGCCAAAATTAAGAGTCAGATGCTTAACTGACTGAGCCACCCAGGTTCCCCCACTTTTTTTTTTATTCGGAAATTTCACTGGTTTTATTAAGCAATTCATGAATTGGCAGCATCCCATATAACAGAGAGATGTTCCCTGGTTCACTTTTTTAGTGGAGTAAAGAACTAAAGTAATGACAATATTATGGTTTTTTATAGGGTATATTACTAAGTGTACCAAAAAAATGAGTTTAGTGTGAACAGTATGAACCTTGACCTTAGTGAATTTTCTCGCTTCTAAGAAGATATTTATCTTTAGAAGAAATGTTTAAAATTCTTATTTTAAAAATCATTTTTTATTTTTATTTTATTTTTTAAAAATATTTTATTAATTTATTTGACAGAGAGAGACACAGCGAGAGAGGGAACACAAGCAGGGGGAGTGGGAGAGGGAGAAGCAGGCTTCCCGCCGAGCAGGGAGCCCGATGCGGGGCTCGATCCCAGGACCCTAAAATCATGACCAGAGCCGAAGACAAACGCTTAACGACTGAGCCACCCAGGCGCCCCTTTTATTTTTATTTTTTATTTATTTTTTTAAAGATTTTAGTTTATTTGAGAGAGAGAACGAACAGGGAGAAGGATAGAGGGAGAAGCAGACTCCCTGCTGAGCAGGGAGCCCAACATATGGGGCTCAATTCCAGGATTGTGAGATCATGACCTGAGCTGAAGGCAGCTGCTTAAACCAACTGAGCCACCCAGGCACCCCTAAAATCATTTTTTAAATAAAAATAAAATATAGATACAGAAAGCTATAAAAAATACATGTATGCTGATTACATACTCATGGTGCATTTCAGTATGTTTCTTTGACCTATGTATTTTCTGTAAATTGGCAGCTGGATGTAGTAGCATGATGACATGTATAGTTGATTCTGGTGGCAAGGGTATGAGCAGTATTGTCTTCTTTTATCACATCATGTCTAGTTGCATCTCTTTTTGTGATATTGGCTGCTATCAGTGCTCATTTCCTACATCTTAATTCACTGGGAGTTGTAAAATAGTGATATTCTCATTTTATTGTTTTTTATTTATTAATTGCAGTACTTTTATAGAGATATGTTTCTAAGAGATGCTTCCCATTATCAGTTACTTGGCTACCCACTATTATAGTTCATAAAGAAGAAACAGGATTTGTTCCTGTTATTTACCAGTTTTCCCTGTTATTTTCTGGACGTGATCAATAAATGGCATTATGAACTCAGATTTATATATATATAATCTCCTTAAGTTGGCTTCTTTGTCACTTTGACCCTAAAAGTCTCTAGCAGTGACTCTAGTAGTTAGCTTTCTTGTTCTTTTCCATGGCAAGATATTCTAGCCATCTTGTCCATTTCCTACTCCATATCTGGAATTGGCCATTTTATTCAAAGAGCCCTGATTCCTATTAGTGGGGAAATGGTATTTCAAGACCAGACTGCTAGGGATGCTTATTTCTACCAAGTTGGTCACAGTTTCTAGGCCTCCTTAGTGAACAGAGGTAGGAAATACATAGATAAATGTGTATGGGTATTTGTAAAGGGGGAAATCTGCATTTATTTATTTAAAATTTATTTAATAGACTTTATTTTTTAGAGCAGTTTTAAGTTAAACATCAAAATTGAGTGGTAAGTACAGAGAATTCCATATGCCCCCTGGCCCCACATTCTTGCCCCATTATCAGCATAGCTTACACCGGAGTGGTACATATGTTACAGTTGATGAACTTATATTGACGTATTATTACCCAAAGTCCTAGTTTACATTAGAGTTCATTATTAGCCATGTACATTATACGTGTTTTTTGTTATTTAGTTTGTTTTTAGGCCAAAGAGTATAGTTAGAGAAAAACTGGATGGGAGTATGGATAAAATTGAATTGGATAAGCTTCAGGGATCTCAGCAGAGAAAAAATATTTGAACACTTTAAAATTACTATACAATTGAATATTGGGGTTTTCTTTGGATACATGTGTGTATTTTTTAAAGATAAAATAGCTCTTGAGTCCATGCTCACATTTACAGTTTAAAATCAGGACTATAGAGTGTTTTTTACTTAATCTCTTTGTATTACATGTCCCCTTCCATTCCGGGAATCCTGCTTCCTGAATCCTTTGGAAATAATAGAATTAGAATATCTCATAATCAGTCACTCATTTGCCTTGTTTTACCTTATAGACACAAATACCTCAGGATAGGAACTCTTTTTAATTCTACCATCGATTACAGAGAACTGCTTAAAAATTTTTTTGTGTTTATACTCCCTTGTTCCCCCACTTCTGCTGCATTAGGTAGGAGTTTTGATGTCCGGATCTTGTTCTCTGAGTTTTTATATTTTGAAAACAGTTTGTGTTTTAACTGTTTACTCTAGAGCCAGTATTGCTGGATATAAAATCCTTAGCTTATGTTTTCTGTCACTGGGTATCTCAGATATGTAATTCAATTTTCTATAGGTAAAGTCTGATTATAAACTAATCCTTAAAAGGCATTCAGTAATATTGTCTAGGTGCCCAAATAATCTTTTAAGTCTAGTAATTTACTATTATATGTTTTAGTTGTTTTGGGTCATTATTACCTGGTAAGCCCTTTGAGTATGTAGATTTAGATCTTTTTTTTTCCCCCTCCCCCCCCCCAAGAAAATGTTTCCTTAATTACAGTTTTAAGTATTTATTATGTTCCTTTCTTTGGTTTTCTTTCTTGGGACTTGTATTCTCTGTATTTTGAATCTTTTCCTGTCTTCAGTATCGCTTTCTCTCTAATCTTCCTAGCTCTTCATTTCTTTTAAAATTTTCCTTTGTTCACTTATTTTTTTAAGATAACTCTTCTGCTTATTTGCTCTCCTATTTCTTTTAGTTCAGTATTTCTTAAATAATCTTTTATTTCTAATTCTTAGTTCTATCACCTCATTTCTCAGTTTTTCTAATTCTGGTTTGTGTTATTCTTTCATATCATATTTTTTCCCTTTAATCATTTCTAGGTGTACATGTATTGTTAAGTATATTCACATTGTTGTGCAGCTAGTCTCCAGAACTTTTTCATCTTTCAAAACTGAAGCTCTCTGCTCAATAAATGATAATTCCGCATTTGTCCCTCCACTCAGTCTTTGATAACCACCACTCTGCTTTTAGTTTCAGTGAATTTGACTGCTCTAGAGATTCCATATATGTGGAATCCTACAGTATTTGTCTTTCTGTGGTTGGCTACTTACATAACCCCCTCAAAGTTCATCTACTTTATAGCGTGTGTGAGAATTCTCTTTTTAAAGCTAAAAAACATTCCAGTGTCTATACTACACGTTGTTTACCCATTCATCTGTTTGTTTTAAGATTTTATTTATTTATTTGTCAGAGAGAGAGAGAGAGCACAAGCAGGGGAAGTGACAGGCAGAGGGAGAAGCAGGCTCCCTGCTGAGCAAGGAGCCCAGTGTGGGACTCCCATCTCAGGACCCTGGGATCATGGCCTGAGCCAAAGGCAGATGCTTAACCCACTGAGCCACCCAGGTGCCCCTATTCATTCATCTGTTGATTGACACTTTGGGTTGCTTCTGCATCTTGGCTATAGTGAATAGTGCTGCTGTGGACAGGGGTGTGCAAATATCTTTTCAAGATCCTGCTTTCAGTTCTTTTGGCTGTATACCCAGAAGTGGAATTAGATCAAATGATAATTCTGTTTTTGATTTTTTTGATGAATACTCTCAACAGTGCACAAGGGTTCTAATTTCTCCCTGTCTTTGTCAATACTTGTTTTCTGTTTCTTTGATAGTAACCATTCTGATGGGCATGAGGTAGTAGTTTGGTTTTGATTTGTGCTTCCCTATTGATTACTAATATTGAGCATCTTTTCATATGCTTGTTGACCATTTGTATATCTTGTTCAGAGAAATGTCTACTCAAGTCCTTTGCCCATTTGAAAATTTAGTTATTGGTGACTTGTGGAATTTCTTTATACATTCTGGATATTGACCCCTTGTTAGATATATGTTTTACATACATTCTCTCCCATTCTGTAGGTTACTTTTTAATTCTTTTAACCTTTGATGTACAGAAGTTTTAAGTTTTGGTGTAGTTCAATTTGTCTGTTTTTGCTTTTGGTTTCATAGCCAGGAAATCCTTACCAAATTTAATGTCATGAAGCTTTTCTTCTGTGTTTTTCTTAAGAAGTTTTGTAGTTGTAGGACTTATAGTTAGATCTTTGATCCATTTTTATTTAATTTTTAAACATAAAGTAGGGGCCCAATTTCATTTGCATGGGGGGATATCCAGTGTGATAAGGCAATCAAAAATAAATATGATGCCTTGCTTTCTGAGAGGTGTCCTAGCTCTGCCCTTCTCCTTCCTTTGTTTTTATTATTTCTCTGCTGTTTACTTTTTATTTCACTTCTAGCACTTCCTCTGTAATGTTAGGGCCTGTCTTGAAAGGCCCTCTATATTCATTTACAAGAGTTTAGAGTGACCTGACTGCATTTAGTTCTCAGAGATTTTAATGTAAGGTGCCCTTGTACTCCATTGGTAATCCATTGAGCAGCTCACTCCATTTTCAGCTATTGTATTTGGTTTGTGAGGCTTTTCGGTGGCTCTTTGCCATTTTGTGGTTTCTCTGTTACCTGGTTCATTAGATGCCCCATAGCTTCCCTGTCTTTTCTCCCGTGCAGGTGTTTATGTGTTACAGGTCATAATAGTTGTAATTGATAATCTTTATCTGATTGTATTTTGGGGATTGTGGAGATAATCTGTCATCTAGTTTTGTTGTAAATGTTTTTTGTGAGCTTTTTTGTTTTCTGTCCAATTATTTTTGTTTTCTGTTTGGATTTAGAGAGTTGCATAAATTATGTTGCCATTGCTGCAATCTTTCTAGAATCCTCTGTCTTTTGGGATGCCTGGGTGGCTCATTTGGTTAAGCATCTGCGTTCAGCTCAGGTCATGATCCCAGGGTCGTGAGATCGAGGCCCTAATTGGGCTCCTTGTTCAGCAGGGAGCCTGCTGCTCCCCCTGCTTGTGTGTGTGCAGGCTCACACACTCTCTCTCTCTCTCTCTCTCACAAATAAAATCTAAAAAAATAGAATGCTCTACCTTTTGAAAAATCTTAAAGCTAGTATTTTGTTAGAGGTGTAGCTGGCATGTACGTAAGATATTAAAACATTTTCCTTAAAATTATGATAAAAATAAAATCAAAAAAATTTCTAATGTTAGCTGGTAAAGATCAGAAGTAAAAAATGTTTATTCCTTTTTATTATTTATTAATTTATTCCAGGGAAGTTCTAGTAGCATAATTTAGAAGAAGAAAAAAATCCAGGCATTTGAACAAGGGTTATTGATTTTTATTTTATGTAATTTTTATTTATTTATTTATTTATTTATTTATTTATTTATTTATTTATTAAGTAGGCTCCACACTAGGTGTGGAGCCCAGTGTGGGGCTTGAACTCACAACCCTGAGAGACCTGAGCTGAGATCAAAAGTCAGATGCTGAACTGACTGAGCCACCCAGGCGCCCCAAATTATAACAACTTTTTTAAATTGATTTTTAAAATGAGTGTAATTTGGGCGCTTGGGTGGCTCAGTTGTTAAGCGTCTGCCTTTGGCTCAGGTCATGGTCCCAGGGTCCTGGGATCAAGTCCCACGTCAGGCTCCCTGCTCAGCGGAAGGCCTGCTTCTCCCTCCCCCACTTCCCCTGCTTGTGTTCCCTCTCTTCTGTGTCTTTGTCAAATAAATGAATAAAGTCTTTAAAAAAATAAATAAATCTTTAAAAAATAAAAAAATAAAATGAGTATAATTTGTGATATAATTTATATTCCATAAAATTTACTAATTTTGGCAAGTTTTGACAAATATATATAGTCATATGGTGGTTACCACAGTCATGATTTTTATTACTCCCAAATGTTATCTAATTAGTCTTTTAAACTAATCCCTTCTTTTCTTCCTTCCCAGCCCTCTGCAACCACTGATCTGTTTTTGTCACTATAGTTTTGCTTTTACAGAATTTCATATGATGGTATCATACAACATATAATTTTTTGTTTCTGACTTTTTTCACTTAACTGATGATTCGTTTATTATTTAGTGTCTATTGAACAATTACCTTGTCTAACCCTGAAAACTTCCTTAGGACTTTTTAGAGCAAAGTAGCCTAGAAATGACGGGGTTAATAAGTACTTGTACTCCTCTGTGGTCATATCCTAGTAGACACCAGAGATGAATAATGAGAATCCTTCCCTCAGTCCTCATAGTCTGGTTGGGGAACCATGTTTATATATGTAGTTACAGTGATGATAGTCATTTAAAAAGGTAGGCATAAGAGCAAAGTACTGGAGAATTAGAGAGGGGAGTTAGTGTCTCTAAACATCTCTGTAACAGAAATTTACACAACTTCTTAATCTTTAGACAGACTTTTATATGGAATCCTAACATATAGACATTATATAGAAATTATATTTAATTACTTTCAACATCAAGTGTTACCTTTTTCTGTTTTACTCATTTTGGTCTTAAATTTTTTTTTTTTTTTTTGTCTCATACCTAGTAGAGTTCCCCCCCCCCTTTGGTATTTTCGTTTTTCTTGGAGGCTGATATTTAAGAGTTTTGTATATGTTAGAACTCTTAACTCTTATCACACTTTTTGACATTTTCCTTAGTTTGAATATCTTAATATTTTCTTGTTTTTTTTTTAACGTACAAAAGATTTAAATTGTTATAGACTCAAATCTGTTGGTCTTTTTATTATCTCTCCTTTTAAGCTTAGAAGTGTTTTCCAGTCCAGATATGAGATATTAGTCTGTGTTTGGTTGTGGCTTAATTTTTTTACATTTAAGTTGATCTAGTGTTTGTATTTGTGTAACATCTCTTTTTTTAGTTATTGAAGTACAGTTGACTCTTTTTCCTTTTTTTAAGGATGGAAATGGAGTTGTTCGTGGTTACTACTTATCTGTGTTTCTGGAACTGTCAGCTGGCTTACCTGAAACTTCCAAGTAAGACATGCAATTAAATAAACATTAGTGTGTCTGTACATACATTTCTCTCAGGATTTTTTATTAACTCTTGTTAATTACTATATTGGGATGTCTGTTAAGATGTGTGCTAGTACGGAACCCCTGGCATACTATGGTGGCACAGACTGGCAGTTCTCAAACTATATGGCCTCAGGATGTTATACTCTTAAATTTTATTGCAAAGACCAAAGAGTTTTTTAATATGGGTTATATCTGTTGATATTTTCTTTTCTCTTTTTTCTTTTTTTAATTTTTTTAAAGATTTTATTTATTTATTTGACAGAGAGCACAGGTAGGCAGAGCAGCAGGCAGAGGGAGAGCGAGAAGCAGGCTGTCCTCTGAGCAGACAGTCCGACATGGGACTCGATCCCAGGACCCTGGGATCATGACCTGAGCCAAAGGCAGCCGCTTAACCGAATGAGCCACCCAGGCGCACCTCTGTTGATATTTTCTGAGTTAGAAATTAAAACTGAGACTGTCAAGTAAACAAATAAAATCTTTAAAAAAAAAAAAACACAGACAAAAAAATTTTAACTTTAAAAAATTTTGTAAATTCACTTAAAAATAATAAACCTATTGTATACTAACATGAATAACATTTTTGTGGAAGTTACCTTTTTTTCTAAAGCAAAATATTTGGTAAGGAAACTTGTATTGTTTTGCATTTTTTTCAAATCTCTTAATTTATGGCTTTAAAAAAGACAACTGGAGGGGCGCCTGGGTGGCTCACTTGTTAAGCGTCTGCCTTCGGCTCAGATCATGATCCCGGGGTCCTGGGATCAAGCCCCGCATCCAGCTTCCTGCTCTGCAGGAAGCCTGCTTCTCCCTCTCCCACTCCCCCTGCTTGTGTTCCCTCTCTTGCTGTGTCTCTGTCAAATAAATAAAATCTTTAAAAAAAAAAAAAAAACTGGATTCTAACAGTGGCCTCTATATTCATTTTGTTGCTATAACTTGTTTTGGTTGAAGTGTATGTTTAAAATCTGGCCTCACAGATTTTGATTATCATGGGTAGTTGGGAAAAGTGGTTTTTTGATGAGGTACAATTCATGTACCATAAAATTGACCTTATAAATAAGTGTACAGTTCAGTAGATTTTAGTATATTCAGTGCTATAACTAACACTGATACTTAATTTCAGAACATTTCATCACCCCATGAAGAAACCCGTTAGCAGTTACTTCCCATTCCCCTTACCCCCAATTCTTGGCAGCTGTTATAATCTACTTTCTGTTAAGTAGGAACATTTAGAAAAACAGTTTTAGATAATTGTTAATTATTTTTGATACTACACCAAAGTTGAACAAGTTGTATTCGTTAAATATAATTTGTAATGTGGAATCTAGAGCCATGTCAGTGAATTTTATTTTACTCTATTGCACTAAAATTTGTTAGTTTGGTATGAGATGTCTGTTTCTAGCTATAATGGAGTAATAGGGTGATAACCCTTTCTTCTGCAAAAAACCGAAAGAAGAACAACACTTTTTCTAGACATTGGACATGAGGCAACAAATGGAAGCAATCCCTTAGAGACAAGAAATAGACAAATAAGCTGTATGATTGTCTGAGCTTACAGCCTTGAGAGGGTTTTCAGGCTATAACCTGGGGAGGGAGAACTGAGTTAGAGTCTGACAGACTCCCTGAGTTTGAGGAGATAGGGCTGAGTGTCCAGGAAGACCAGTGCAGCTAGAATGTATTGGATAGAATTCCAGAAAGGGAAGAACTGCACAGAGAACTTCAGAGATCTGTAGAGGGCTCCCTTAAGTATTGATCAGGGCACATTTGTGAGGAAATTACCTGAGGTTGGGGAAAGAACTATCTGAAAGGTTAGAGGGAGTGGTGCCTGTTGCTCATAAGGGGCAGTAACTGTGTCTGTTCTCACCACTATAGTGGAGAAGCTGATAATTCATGGGGCACTAAGTAAAGTGTTCGGGAAATTTTTGCTTCAGTAGTAGAGAACAAATAGTCCTAGACTGAACAGTGCTCCCAATCCACCTAACAGATAAAAGCAAGACTTGAAAGAATCAGATTGTTTCCAATAACTAAACTGCATCCCAGAGCAAAGCTCAAGAATATTTGTAAGGTCGAGCGCCTGGGTGGCTCAGTTGGTTAAGCGACTGCCTTCGGCTCAGGTCATGATCCTGGAGTCCCAGGATCGAGTCCCACATCGGGCTCCCTGCTCAGCAGGGAGTCTGCTTCTTCCTCTGACCCTCTTCCCTCTCATGCTCTCTATCTCTCATTCTCTCTCTCTCAAATAAATAAATAAAATCTTAAAAAAAAAATATTTGTAAGGTCACAAAATATCCAGCACCCATCAAAGTCAAATTTACAGTATTTGGTGTTCAGTCAAGGATTAGTTGACATGTAAAGAGGCAGGAAAACATAATGGGAGTATAATCCATCTAAGTTGAGCAGGAACTATTTTTCTTTATTTGGATTATTTCTACTGATGCTTTCTGAATTAGAAATTAAAACAAATTAAGTTTTTATTAGTTCATATAAAAATATTAACATAAAAGTTTATTGAATAACTTTTCTAAAGCAAAATAATTGAGAAAACTTGTTTTGCATTTTTTGAAATCTCTGTATGGCTTAAAAAAAGACAACTGTATTCTTAGAGAAAGACACTTAAGACAATTATTCCATTTTTTCAAAAGTTGAGTAGAGATAGGAAAGATGTAAAAGACTCAAATTGAACTTTTTTTAAAAATTTTATTTATTTGACAGACAGGGAATACAAGTAGGGGGAGTGGGAGAGGGAGAAACAGGCTTCCTGCTGAGCAGGGAGCCCAACGTGGGCCTCAATCCCAGGACTCCGGGATCATAACCCAGGCCGAAGGCAGACGCTTAATGACTGAGCCACCCAGGCACCCCTCAAATTGAAATTCTTGAAAATATTTAAGATAAAAAGTACACTGGGTGACATGAACCATAGATTAGATATTGCAAAAGAAAAGATTAATGAACTTGAAGGCATAGCAGTATAAACTGTCCAGAATGAAACAGAAAAATGAATTTTAAAACAGTAGAACATCTTAAAGCAGCTTAATATGTAGATAACTAGAGTTCTCAAACAAGGGTATGGGAAGAAGAAGAATGGTGAAAGTTTTCCAAACTTGATGAAAAGTTGAAACACAGATCCAGGAAGTGCAGTCAACTACAGGCATGTCAAACATGATGAAAACACCAAAGCACATCATAATCAAACTGCTCAAAACCAAAGATAAACAGGAAATCTTAAACTGGCAGTGAAAAAAATTAATAGAGGCACAAAGATAAGGATGAAATCCGATTTCTTACTGGAAACAATACAAGTGAAATGATAGAGCAACATCTTGAAAAAATTAAAAAAATACGAACCTAGAATTCTGTATTCAGCAAAAATATCTTTTAAAAAATAAAGGTATTTTCACATCTGGACTTTGTGAAATATTAACGTACATGCTTCAGATAAAAGGAAAAATAATACCAGTAATAGAGCATAGTATTAGCATAACGGTAGAAAATTTCATGAATGGAATATACTATGAGTCCAGCAATAAACCCACATTCATAAGGACAGATTTTTGATAAAGACGCAAAGGCCATCCTGTGGAGGGAGTATAGTCTTGGTCCTTGGCTGTCTGTAATCAAAAAAAATAAACTCATATCCATAGCTCATACTACACATGTAAACTAACTGAAAATTGACTAATCCTAGATTTAAATTCTTTTTTATTTTATTTATTTGAGAGAGAGAGAGAGCACACGAGCAGGGGAGAGTGGCAGGCAGAGGGAGAAGCAGGCTTCTTGCTGATGTGGGACTCGATCCCAGGACTCTGGGATCACCCCTGAGCTGAAGGCAGATGCTTAAACACTGAGCCACCCAGGTGCCCCTAGATTTAAATTCTAAAACAATAAAACTTCTAGGAGAATATCTGACTTTGGTTTAGGCAGTGATATTTTAGTTATAAACCAAAAGCACAATCTATAAAAGAACACATTTATTAGATTTCATAGAAAACCATAAAGTTCTCTTCAAATTGTGTGGGCTTTTTTTTTAATTTTATTTTATTATGTTAGTTACCATACATGATTAGTTTTTGATGTAGTGATCCACGATTCATTGTTTTTATATAACACCCAGTGCTCCATGCAGTACATGCCCTCTTTAATACCCATCACCAGGCTAACCCATCCCCCCACCCCCCTCCCTCTAGAACCCTCAGTTTGTTTCTCAGAGTCCACAGTCTCTCATGGTTCATCTCCCCCTCCGATTGCCGCCCCTTCATTTTTCCCTTCCTTCTCCTAATGTCCTCCATGCTCTTCCTTATGTTCCACAAATAGGTGAAACCGTATGATAATTGACTTTCTCTGCTTGACTTATTTCACTTAGCATAATCTCCTCCAGTCCCATCCATGTTGATGTAAAGGTTGGGTATTCATCCTTTGTAATACTGGCTGAGTAATATTCCACTGTATATATGGACCACATCTTCTTTATCCATTCGTCTGTTGAAGGGCATCTCGGCTGTTTCCACAGTTTGGCTATGGTGGACATTGCTGCTATGAACACTGGGGTGCATATGGCCCTTCTTTTCACTACATCTGTGTCTTTGGGGTGAATACCCAGTAGTGCACAAATTGCATGGACTTTTATCCAGAATATATAAGGAACTCAAAATTCAACAATAGAAAAAATAAACAAGCTCCCTTCCCCATGTGGACAAAACATTTGTCATACATCTCACTAAGGAAAGTATATTGATGGCAAAATAAGCCTATTTAAGATGATTAATAGCATTGGTCATTAGGGAAATAGAAATTTACAATCAATATGATACCAGTATACCCTAGTGCATTAATTATTAGGGAAATGGAAATGTATAAACAATATGGATACCACTATATCCCATTGGAATGGCCAAAATTAAAAAGATCATACCAAGTTTTGGCAAGAATATATAGAAATTTGAAGTCTTGTACATTCCTCCTGGGAATGTAAAATGATACAACCACTTTTGTAAACTATTTGGTGATTGTTAACAAATTAAATGTACACTTACTATATGACTCAGCTAAACCACTCCTAGACATTTACCCAAGCGAAAAGGAACTATATGTCCATACAAAGACTTTTACACAAATATTCATAGCATCTTTTTTGTAATAGCCAGATAGAATCAACCCTAATTTCCATCAACAGCTGAATGGATAAATAAATTTTGGTGTGTCCATACAATGGAATACCACTCAGCAATAAAAACTAATGAACTGTTGGGGCGCCTGGGTGGCTCAGTCGTTTAGCGTCTGCCATCTGCCTTCGGCTCAGGTCGTGATCCCAGGGTCCTGGGATCGAGCCCTGCATCAGGCTCTCTGCTTTGTGGGAAGCCTGCTTCTCCCTCTCCCACTCCCCCTGCTTGTGTTCTCTCTCCCACTGTGTCTCTCTCTGTCAAATAAATAAATAAAATCTTTAAAAAAAAAAAAAACTAATGAACTGTTGATACGTGCAACGACGTGAATATATTTTAAATTATTCATGAAGGAAACTAAGAAAAAGAACATGTGTATGATTCCACTTAGGTAAAACTCTAGAAAAATGCAAACTGGTCTGTAGTGACAGAGTGCAGATATGTGGTTGTTTGGAGATGGAGGGGCAGACAAGGCTGTGGTTAGGTAGAGGGAAAAGTTAAGGGAGGGAAGTACAAAAGGCAGAGGAAACTGGGAGAGGAAGTATCTCCCAGTAGTATCTTGATTGTGGTGATGGTTTCATGGGTATGTATGTATGTTTGTGTGTGTATACACATATAAATTACCAACCAGATTGTATACTTTATACCAAATCGTAATCTTCAAATATGTGCAGCTTTCTTTGTTACACTTCATTAAAGCTGTTTACTCAAAAAAAACACAATAAGAACTCCATTGGTTTGTCTTGTACTTTGAATGGATCTTTTACTCATGTATTGATCATTTGGAAAATAATAGTTTACTAAATATGCGGTTGACATTTCATTATGTGATATCAAAAAATTACATTCATTGATACTACTATTTTCATCAGGAGAGTCTTTTTTTCTTTTTCTTTTTTTTAAGGAGAGTCTTGAAGTATTAGAAAGCTTTTAAGCTCATGTAGCACATACAGATTTTCCAGAATTATGATTTTTTATTTGAAAGCTTGTGTTTTGTCATTGACAACCAATATGGGCATTTTTTTTTCATTAGTTAATTTGGTCCAGAAAATGTCTGCCAGGTATCTACAAATGAATAACCATGGTTTGTTGTTCTTTCATTTGATGTTTCACAGAAAAATATGGCTAATTAACTTGCAACTCAGTTAAAGTTATTTCCTCAAGTACTTTGTGTTTTTGTCATTTTCTGATACCAAGAGTTGAGGTTTAGTAACAGTTAACAATTTTACTACATCAAAGACATTACTGAGAGACACTGGCATTTTTTTCCCCTGTCTGAAAGTGTATACCACTGAATAATATGGCTACTGGTACATTTTTAACCACCATTCTTCTGTACCATTAGTGCAAATGTCCACATGAAAGGGACAAACAATATTATGATACTGGTTTTGACATTTTGGATTCCTAAAAGGATCATATAGGAACTGACCCCTCAGGGGCACACAAGCTGCACTTTAACAACCTCTGGCATAGACTAACCTTAATGCAGAATATTCTTGCCACTACTGGTGAGTCAAACTATGAATAATGTTAGTAATATGGGAAGGATTCTGGCCTTTGAATTATAAGTATGTTCTAGTTATAGCTCTGCTCCAAATGTCCTGTATAATCTGAAACAGTGGACTTACCTGTATTGTTATTATAACAGCTAACTGCTAAGTATATACTTTGCACCAAGCACTGTGCTTTACATACTCACTTGGCTTTATCACCATCTTGTGAGCTATAGGTTATATTATTAGTCCCATTTCACAGATGGTAACACAGTGATGGCTTAGTTAAATAATGCACTCAAGATCAGCATTGTTTAACAGCAATCTATTTAACACAGATTTTTTGGTCTCTGTATTGTTTGTTAACTACTAGGCTCTGTTTGATTCTCTTGAAATCAGCCATTTTGATTAGAAGGTGGTTGATTATGGGCAGAATTATAGGAAGCTCAGTGATTGCTGGATTTTGTTCATGTCCCTGTTGCTACCATTAAATCTTGGGCTTCTTGTCTCTTGATTAAGCTATTTCTTGATCTACCTGTTTCTTGCCTTGGGAAGTTTCCCCTTTTTCTCTTACTGATAATGTAGATTTTGTGATATCAGCCTTTGGTACTGATTTCATCTCTGTGCTTTTATTGTTGACCATATACACTTCAGGAACTTAAAGTTCACATTGTGTTACAAACACCATAACCTTATCAATGAAAATGAAATATTAGGATACTAAGGTTGAAAAAAGATTAGAATTTGTATAATTGTTAGATATTATCTAAATACCTCAAGTGAGACCTTTCTATTCTGATAAAATGACATCTTACTATCTCTTAATTCTCTTAACACTTCAATAAGCCTAGAGAAGAGTTTGAATACTTTTTCATTAATATTAAAATGTCATTCAATTATGGAATTCAGAGTTGAACAGTAAAGTAGTTTAACTGCCAAAATATGGAATAAAAACTTAAATCATTGTGTCATTAGTATATTTTAGTATCACCTGGGATGCTGCAGAGGTACTGTCATAATTTCATTATGCTTAAGTATCTCTCTACAGGTGTGTGTTAGCATACACATGTATAGGCTTTCAGAGAAAATTTACATATGAGTGACATCCTGGAATTGATTTTTAATAGTCTTTGCTGAGTGCCTTGTTTTAGAGAAGGGAATTTCTTTGAATTGCTTCAAGAAAGTTGAACTTTGGGTGCCTGGGTGGCTCAGTCATTAAGCGTCTGCCTTCGGCTCAGGTCATGATCCCAGGGTCCTGGGATCGAGTCCCACATCGGGCTCTCTGCTCCGCAGGAAGCCTGTTTCTCCCTCTCCCACTCCCCCTGCTTGTGTTCCCTCTCTTGCTGTGTCTCTCTCTGTCAAATGAATAAATAAAATCTTTAAAAAAAAAAGTTGAACTTTCCCTGGGAGAGTAAATGTAATAAAAACTAAAATTTTTAAGTTAACAGTTGTCGTATTTATTCAGACTTTCGGTTTGATAGAAGAGAATTTAAGTTGGAATATTCAAATTTAAGGTTTTAGTTTTATCTAAGATTGGGGTTGAGATGCTTTGTAACTAATTTAACTTGGATTAATTCCCACATTTGTTAGAAACATAGGTCTATATCTGTCATGATTTTAAAGAACTAATGCCAGTGAAGGAATGATCTTTTTTCAAACATTATGTAATTTTTCATACAAAGTGACTTTTCACTGTTTTATATTGATTTTTAAACTTTTATCTGTTTTGATACTGGATATATTTAACCATCGGCATTAATGCCCCCCCGATTTTCAGTATTCTTGATTGTTTCTCTATGTGTTTCGAGTTTTTCACTACTGATTTTAAAAGTAGAAGTAAAAAGTTAATTTTTTAGAGGTGAAATTCACGTAACACATAGTTAACAATTCTAAAATATATAGTTCAATGGCATTTAGTACATGTACAGAGACAACCATCACCTCTCTGTAGTTTCAGAATGTTTTCATCACCCCAGAGCACCCCATACCCATTAAGTAAACACTCCCTGTTCCTTTCTTCCCCCATATGTAGATAACTACAACTCTCCTTTTTTTTCTGTATTTGCCTATTCTAGATTTTTCATATAAAAGATCCTACAATAGGACCTTTTGTGTTTGGCTTCTATTCACTTAGCATGGTGTTTTCAGGGTTCACCCATGTAAAGCATATACCAGAACTTCATTCCTTTATATGAGTGAATAATATCCCATTTTATGTATATACTTCAATTTGTTTACCTGTTCATCTGTTGATGGACAATTTGGGTTGTATCCTACTTTTGGCTATTATGAATAATCCTGCTGTAAATATTCATGTACGGGTTTCATATGGACATATGTTTTTGTTTCTTGAATATATACCTAGTTGTGGAATTGCTGGGTTTTATGGTAATTCTGTGTTTATAACATTTTGGGGGAACTGCCAAGCTTTCCCACAGTGGCTATACAATTCTATGTTCCTACCAGCACTGTATGAGAGTTCATATTTCTTCACATCCTCACCAACACTTAATTTTCCATTTTTAATTATATTTTAGAGACATCCCAGTAAGTATGAAGTGGTATTTCATTGTGGTTTTGATTTGCATTTCCTTAATGATCAGTGAAGTTGAGCATCTTTTCATGTGCTTATTGACCATTATTATACCTTTGGAGAAATGTCTATTCAAGTCCATTTCCCATTTTTAAATGGGGTTGCTTGCCTTTTTGTTGTTAAGTTATAGGAATTCCTTATATATTTTGAATGCTTAAATAACCCTTATCAGGTGATTTGTAGGATTTGACAGTAGTTTCTCCCATTCTGTAGGTTTGTCCTTTCACTTTCTTGATGATGTCCTTTGATGTACAATGTTTTAAATTTTTGTGAAGTTCAAGTTATCTTTTTTTTCCTTTTGTTGCTCATACTTTTGGAATCGAATCTACAAACGCATTGTCAAATTCAGTCAATTCGTGAAGATTTACCCCTGTGTTTTCTTCTGAGAGTTTTATAGTTTTAAGCCCTTATATTTAGGTCATTGATCCATTTTGAGTTAATTTTTGTATATGGAATTAGTTAAGGGTCCAGCTTCATTCTTTTGCATGTGGCTATCCAGTTTTCTCAGCATCATTTCTATTGAAGAGACTTTTTCTTCCCCATTGAATGATCTTGGCACCCTTGTCAAAAACAATTGTGCATGGATATTTGTGTTTATTTCTGGACATTTAATGGTACCTTTTATACTACAGGGCTAGAGTCATGACTTCCTTAAAATAGAAGCGGGCAAAATATCACAACTTATGTATTGATTCTTTGTGCTATCAATCTTGATAATGTATTGTGAGTGATATTAATATAAAAATCATTTTGACAGTACTTAAAGAAATTTTCACATCTGATATTTGTAGGTGAGGAGCTGCAATTTTTTCCCTTAATTTTGCCAGCAGAAATAGGTTGTAAGCTATTGTGTTTTTCCTTTAAGATGTATCTCCACTAAAAAGGGAAGCTTTATGGCTACTGTTGATTGTTCCTTCTGGTTATCTTTATTTTTTCATTTTTCTGTCTTATTTAACAGTGCTTTCTTAGTGAAAATGAGTTTGAAGACTTTGGAGTTTTATGTAATATAAGTTATAGAAATCTGAGTATATTGGATTTCTCAATGTATGCTTATTTTCAGTTAGAAAATTTTGTAGGCTTGAATTTCTGAACACAATTTATTCAAACTTGAATTGGAATAATATAGTTTTTAAAAATTTATTATTTGCTTTATAACTGCATGGAGGTGAACTTCAGTGGAAATGGCAGAATATTTATATGTGAGGATATATAGGTAATGAATATATGGAAAAATATATAGCTTTGCTAAAACAAAAGTAACTTTGAAACTACTGTTTTATACAGAATTTATTTTTTGCGGTGCTACTTTATACCTGCTATATTGGTAAACATTTTTAAGAGGGAAAAAGGACCTAGTGCCAATCATGTGGTAGCCCATTTACAAAACTGGTGTCTTTATAAATGATACAGTCATTTCTGAAAGAAAAGTGACTTGTATATATCAATAAGTTTCTTCTCAGGTAATAACTTAATGACCTACTTAATGTTTTGATATATCTGTCTTGTTGATTAACTCTGTATTAATAGTTTGTTTTTCAATTTTAGGTATGAGTATCGTGTAGAGATGGTTCATCAGTCCTGCAATGATCCTACCAAAAATATCATTCGAGAATTTGCATCTGACTTTGAAGTTGGAGAATGCTGGGGTTATAATAGATTTTTCCGTTTGGATTTACTTGCAAATGAAGGATACTTGAATCGACAAAATGACACAGTGATTTTAAGGTAATAAACATTTGCTAGTGTTGTTTTTATCATGGGGGAATAATGTCATCAGAACTTTATTTTAGAGTTTACTTATTTGGGGTGCTTGGGTGGCTCAGTCGGTTAAGCATCTGACTCTTGATTTCAGCTCAGGTCATGATCTCAGGGTTGTGAGATCAAGCCCCGCCCAGCGTGGATCCTGCTTAGGGTTCTCTTGCTCTCCCTGTGCCCCTCCCCCACTACTCATACATGTGCACACGTTCTCGCTCTCAAAAAAGTAGTTTACTCATTTAACAGAGATGAATATTGAAATTTATACTAACTATGATCTTATTATGTTTTTAACTATTTCATTTCAGGGGCCCTGTGTAGTGAGTAATATAACTTAGAAATGTGTTTGACATCTAGTTAGTAATTCCATAAAAAGGAAACTACTACTTCCAATAAATAATGTTCCATTCATTTATCTAGTGAACTTCTAGTAACCTCACCATTTGGAAATACAAAAATAGGGATAGAGTGCTTATTTTTTTCACTTGACATTGTATATTTATTTGGGTGACTGGTTTTACAAGCTTAAACTCAAAATAATTTTCAGTTTCTTCTAGATAACAGCAATTTAAAAGTAAGGAAATAAAGATGAAAATTGATGAAAATAAACTAAGTGATTGTAGTTGGGGTGTTATTTGCAAGAAAGGACAATGTAAACACTAACTATAAAACCACAACGGCCCTGTTTAATGTTGTACCCTTTAAAAGTTGTACCCTTTACAAGTCAGACATTTTGGAGCATCATTACATGGTTTTAATTTGATGATGAAAATGAGAACTTGAGTATTAAAAAAGTAGATCCAATTATGTTTTGAACAGTGTTTAGCAGTTTAAGAAGTTTCCATCAAAACAGTTTGCAAAGCTATTTTCCTTGGAAGTGATTTGATATACTCTTAAATTTCTCTTATTCTGGGACGCCTGGGTGGCTCAGTCGGTTAAGCATCTGCCTTCGGCTCAGGTCATGATCCCAGGGTGTTGGGATCCAGTCCCTCATCAGGCTCCTTGCTCAGCGGGGAGCCTGCTTCTTCCTCTGCCTGCCTCTCTCTCTCTCTCTCTCTCTCTCTAAGAAAAATCTAAAAAAAATTTTTTTTTCTTTTATTCTGAGCTCTTTGTTCTGAAGGGTGCTGTATGAATTACTGTTATATTAAACTTTATTAGTATGTGTTCTTCATAATCTTTTTGGGAGAATAAGGAAGTGAGAAAAGATTATTGCATTTTCAGTGTAGAAAAAAAAGATTCATGTGTTTGTCATCTTTTGGGGAATTATTTTAACTCCCATTTTATAATTTTATAACCTTTCAGGGTTTTTGTATTTTTAAAAAATTATTTGCCAAAAGAAATAATTTGTTGCTATTCCACACTTTAACCATAGAGAGGATTGCAAAATCATTCAGCCATCGCTTTGACCAACCTACAAAAGCCTTAGTCTTCTTATTGGAGTCATAGTCATGTTGAATCTTTTGGTGGTAATCTGTGCGATAGAGTTTCCCTTTTTAATTCAATGTAGCCCAACTTCTAGTCTCTATTTAAGCCAGCCCTATTTATAACAAAACTTTTCCTGGTAGACTTGAATATTAGGACAGGAACAGATCCCTATTTTGATGTTTTATTATCATTTATTCAGCAACATTTACTGAGTCTGTGCATGGCACTGGGTTAATATTAAGAAAGAATAAGGCATTGGTTTTGTTCTCAGGAAACTCAAGATGAAATGGGCAGATAAAAACAATATATTTTACAAGATAGTGCTATAATAGTAGAAGATAAATTGCTGTAGGATTTGTGGAGAGGAGGCTTTGAATTGTCTTATTACTCATAATATTTACATAATGAGAGATTGCTGAAAATTTAAGCCTCAATTTAAGATTCTGATGGAATTTACATGTACTTATTAGAAAGTTACTTAAAAGGCAGCTGGGTGGCTCGGTCAGTTAAGTGTCCAACTTTTTTTTTTAAGATTTTTATTTATTTATTTGACAGAGACACAGTGAGAGAGGGAACACAAGCAGGGGGAGTGGGAGAGGGAGAAGCAGGCTTCCTGCTGAGCAGGAAGCCCAATGTGGGGCTCGATCCTAGGACCCTGGGATTATGACCTGAGCCAAAGGCAGTGAGCCACCCAGGCGCCCCTTAAGTGTCCAACTCTTGATTTTAGCTTAAGTCTAGATCTCAGGGTCATGAGTTAAGCCCGAGTTGGGCTCCACACTGGGTGTGGAACATACTTTAAAAAAAAAAAGAAAGTTATTTAAGGTTTTTCTATAACTACATATGAATAAGTATGTATTTGATTCTCCTTTTGTTAAATGAGGAAGTTAAGGAATTTTACCTGATGCTTGCTTTTGTTTTAATGACACAGTTACTAACAGTAATGTTCATAATTGACTATAGCTCATTAGTTATTCAAAGATAATAATGTCCTTTGGAAAGTCTTACTGATATATACTGACTGGGCAGTATCCACTTAGGATAATGGTTGAGTGAATAATTTCTATCCTCTAAAGTATAAGTATCTTTGCCTGAAAATCGTTATCTGCTGCAGATAACTAGATGGTCAGTAGATTCCTATACTAGCTGTAAAATCCTACAAAGAAATAGAATGATATTTAACATAACGGTGGCAAGACTGGAAGGATGACTTGTAGGCTTCCAAGTTAGTCTTGCCTCTTGGGACTCTTCCATTCTTTAGAAACCTCTTTACATATTGCTGTAGATTTTTATATATATATATATATAAGAGCTGCACAAGTTCGCTTATCTAAAATAGGTAGAGATTTTTTGCATTAGGAGGTATTAGGGTTTTAAAAGTACAGATAGGCAACCCATTCAGGTCCCCTCCCTCCTCGGGAGCTTTGTACTATCACTTTGCTATTGCTCAATAAACCGTGCTTTGCTGCCCACCAAAAAAAATAAAAGTACAGATAACTCTGAATAGATTGAGATCCTATCATTTATCCGTTAAAATCCTTTAATATACTTGTTTTTTTTCCCTAACCCACGCTGAAATATGCCATATTGTGATGTATGGAGAACTGATTTTAAGCTGCCATCTGGAGGGCTTGGGAATATAGATTATTTAGAGCGTGCAACTCTTTGGGGAACAGTAAAGCAGTCCCAGGTAGTTGACCCTTTAAAGGGGGTTTTGGTTTTTTTTTACTGGAGATTAAGAAATATAGGAACATGAGATGAAAGTGGGAAAGAAAAAGAGCAGTGTCTAAAACAAACTTTGCCTATTTTTGTAGGGTCTGACCTAAGCAAGAAAGGGGGAAAGAAAGCATTAGCTTCCTCTTTCCTGCATGGCATGGTCTTCTTCCCAACTCGTGA
The DNA here is from genome assembly GCF_003265705.2 of Callorhinus ursinus. NCBI lineage: Eukaryota > Metazoa > Chordata > Mammalia > Carnivora > Otariidae > Callorhinus > Callorhinus ursinus. Next base: position 13,354,195 of record NW_027397096.1, read on the forward strand.
TCAACATGGTATTTGATCTAGATTATTATAATAAATATGCTTTAGTAGTTTGGGAATTTAACCATGATATGTAATGTTATTTCTATAGAAAAGTACAGTTTGTGTTTAGACAACTGACCTGAAGATAAGTTTTCAGAATGTTATGTCATTATAATTTGTAAACTATATGTATAAATGGTTAATACCAGCAGCTCTGAGTTCATTTTGAATTTTAGCCTTGTAATGTAATCAAATAAACTTAAAATTATAGAATTTATCGTTACAGATTCAAGGCTTAGTTGATAATATTTTACTGTTTGGATCATGTTTCATGTGCAGCTTTTTTTTTAAGATTTCAGGTTCGTTCACCAACTTTCTTTCAAAAATGCCGGGACCAGCATTGGTACATTACCCAACTGGAAGCTGCACAAACTAGCTATATCCAACAAATAAATAACCTTAAAGAGGTAAGCAAAAAACATATGGGTTTAGTGTTTCAAATTCATAGTCTTACTGGCCTGTTATATTTGTAATTAGATTTTGGATATTCCTCTTTTGTAATTTTGTAGAAAAGTCCAATTACCTTATTCTCCATCTACGTACCACCTTTGAGCCTCTAATTTTGCACTCTTGGTTCATTAGCCACTAGCCATGTGTGGCGTGTGAACTTAATTAAAATTAAAAATTCAGTTCTTTAGTTGCACTAGCCACATTTCAAGTGCTTGTATTGGGCATTGCAGATATAGAACATTTTTATCATTGTACAAAGCTGTATTGGACAGTGCTGCTCTTGTTTGAGGTAAACTCTTTGTGTTTCTCTCAGTGATTTGAGTATTCCTCTTTTCCATGCTATCTTGAATTTAAAGGATTCTAAGCTCTAGAGTAATTGAAAATTACCCCATCCTGAATTTTCACTATTGCTGAATTGAGCCCTGGGGAGGATCAGTTAAGGAATTTTTATCTTAGAGTAATAAACTTAAGTTATGTAAGGAATGTTTCTTTCTGCCAGTGGAAATTGAGATGGAGTGCAAGGATGGAAGTGCTGAGTGGGTTAATAGATGAGGGAGGAAAGTATGAATGAATACATACTTGGAGAGATTTTCATGATAAGTATACTATTTAAAACTGCTTGTATTTACCGTATAGTTTGCTAATTGTATGGGTAGCTTAGGCTGGATATGAGAAGAAGAATGAGAATAAAGGGGGCAAATTTTTTTTTTTGCCATAGATTTTTCCATAAGCAAAACCAGGAGGGAGTGAGAGAGAGGTGGTTTGAAAAATGGTTTTAAAACATCTGGATATATTTTTTTACTTAAAATATTTTTCACTGTACCAGTGAAACACTGCTTTTGACTCATGTTTATTTGTGCTGTTATTATTTTAAAAGAGACTTACTATTGAGTTGTCTCGAACTCAGAAATCAAGAGATTTGTCACCACCAGATAATCATCTTAGCCCCCAAAATGATGACACTCTTGAGACACGTGCTAAGAAGTCTGTGTCATGCACGGATATGCTTCTCCAGGATGGTCCTACTACAGCTTCTATACGAGAGGTCAAAGAGGATGAAGAAGAGGAAGAGAAGATTCAGAATGAAGATTATCATGTAAGGGGCTCCTGGGTGGCTCAGTTAGTTAAGCGTCTGACTCTTGATTTCGGCTCAGGTCATGATCTCCCCACGTTGGGCCCTATGCTCAGAGGGGAGTCTGCTTGATACTCTCTTTCTCCTCTCCTTCTGTCCCTCCCCCCACTCTCATGCTCTCTCTCTCTCTCAAAATAAATAAATCTTAAGTTAAAAAAATTATCATGTAATAATAGACTTGTTTTAGATTCATTTTGTGTTTTATAAGAGAAATAAGATTATGGTTTCCAATATAGAGTATATAGAGTCCTCTATGTATACTCTATGTATCAATGTACTAAAAGTCTTGTCCATTTATTTTCATTACTAGTGTATGCTCTTCTGTAAGTATTAGTAAGTCAGAAGTTGAATCAAAGTGTTGCAAGGTTCTAAAATTAATTTATTGTTAGAAAACTGTACATTCTACAAAATAAAAGGATGTATTCTGGAAACTATGTAAATTGTGGAATTATAAAATGTGTTCTATTTCCATTCACTAAAACTAGTAAAGTTTTTTTGTGTATGTAGGTAGAGTGATTTAGGATTTGGGAGACAGCTAGGTTTTATCCCAGCTAAACCACAACCAGAATGAGAATTCAAGAAGTGATTATTATTGTTTAAAGTAAGACAGTGATGCAGAGACATGATGTTTTTTGTTTTGTTTTGTTTTGTTTGTAATTGTTATTTTTAAGAAGGGAGACTTCAAGTATGTGTTAAAATGAAGGAGCCAGTGCAGAGAGAGGTAAGGTTAAGGTACTGACAAGACAAACTAAGGAGATAAGAGTGTTTGGAGTGGAGCACTCAGGTGAAGCAGTTAACCAATGATAGGATGAATTAAAGGAATGGTGGGGTTTGCAGGTAGGGCAGCTAAAATTCGGGGGTATTTACTAATAACCAGTGTTTTTCTGTGCAGATAGGTGATGATTTTATGATGTCCTTGGGGATATTAGAGGTTAGGTAGGACTAGAGGAGTGATGATTTGAAATGTTACCCTGTGAAGAGCCTTATTGGCAGCTAACATGGAATATATGAAGCATTTCCAGAGACATTGAAGGCCCAGCTGAAAATGGTAGCGGTAAGTTATTAGTGGAACCAGATGTGGTTGTGTGATTTTCTCTAAAGGGCTCAGCTGCCTCTGCACAGGAGCAGAGAATTCTGAGGATTACGTTCTTTGGTGCTTGGTCCATTGGCTGGATCAGATGATCAGCTGAGTAAAAACATTTGAGATAGAAGTCTTGTTTCTTTGCCTTGATCTAGCATGAACTTTCAGATGGAGATCTGGATCTGGATCTTGTTGGGGAAGATGAAGTTAATCACCTTGATGGCAGCAGTTCCTCTGCCAGCTCCACAGCAACGAGTAACACAGAAGAAAATGACATTGATGAAGAAACTATGTGAGTGTCTCACATTAACTAGCCCTATGAAGCATCTAAGTGGGAAGTAGTAGAAGCGTGTTAATTAATTTAGGCCTAAAAGTGGGGATATTCAGCGTTTTTACTTGCTATAAAGTATCTCCTATAAAGAGGGAGCTTGAAGGAAAGACCATCAGTTTCTTCCCTCTCATCGCTGGGTTCCAAAATGAGATTTAGTTTTTCATTTTATTTTTAATTTTGCAATTATTTCATATTTAAGAAAAGTCACAAAAATATTAAATAACAGTTTCCATATTCCCTTTGCCCAGATTAATTCCCCAGATGTTAATATTTTGTGTTCCTATTTTTTTTTGTGAGAATTTCACGATTAGGTGAATATACTTTTCATTGTGTACTTCCTAAAAACAACTGTTTCTTATGTAACTACAGTATAGTTATCAAAATCAGGATTAACATTGATGTAATACTGTAATCTATGACCATTTAAAAATTTGCCATTGATTTCCTTTGTCTGGTCTAGGATCCAATCGGGTATCATATGTTGCTTTTAGTTAAATTTCTTTAGTCTTAATCTTCTTTAATCTGGGTCACTTAATCTTTTTTTAAATTTTTTATGACTTTGATACTTAGAACAATTATTTTGTAGCAAGTCCCTCAATTTGGGAGTCCACTGAATGTTGCCTCACACTTGAGGCAGGAGTACTAGAGAAGTGATGATAGAGCCTTTTCAGGGAGTGGCAGGAGGGCACATGTCTTTTAACTGTCCCATTACAATTGATTAATTTAGATTACTTGGGTAAGCTAATGTCTGCCAGATTTCTCTACTCTAAAATTACCAATCTTTCACTTTGTAATTAACAAACATCCTTTGGGGACATAATTTGAGACTGTAAATATCTCCCTCCCTCCCATTACCTATTTCACCCATCCCCCAATCCCCCTCCCCTCTGGTGAACATCAGTTTGTTCTCTATAGTTAAGAGTCTGTTTCTTGGTTTGTCTCTTTCATTTTTTCCCTTCCTCGTTTGTTTTCTTTCTTAAATTCAACATATGAGTGAAATCATATGCCTTTCTGACTGACTTATTTAGCATTATTCTGTCTACCTTCATCCATGTTGTTTGAAATTACACAATTTCATTCTTTTTATGGCTAAATAATATTCCATTGTGTGTGTGTGTGTATACATATATATATATATACACACCACATTTTATTCATCCATCAGTGGACACTTGGGCTGCTTCTATATCTTGGCTGTTGTAAATAATGCTGCTATAAATATAGGGGTGCGTGTATCCCTTTGAATTAATGTTTTTGTATTCTTTGGGTAAATAACCAGTAGTGCAATTGCTGGATCATAGGGTAGTTCTACCTTTAACTTTTTGAGGAACCTCCATACTGTTTTCTACAGTGGCTGCACCAGTTTGCATTCCCACCAACAGTGCGTGAGGATTTCCCTTGCCTTACATCCTCACCATCTGTTGTTTCTTGAGTTTTTGATTTTAGCCATTCTGACAGGTGTGAAGTGACGTCTCATTGTGGTTTTGATTTTCATTTCCCTGATGATGACTGATACTGAGCATCTTTTCATGTGTCTCTTGGCCATGTGTATGTCTTCTTTGGAGAAATGTGTGTTCATGTCTTCTGCCCATTTTTAAATTAGATTGTTTATGTTTTGGATGTTGATTTTGATGAATTTGTTATGGATTCTGGGTACTAGCCCTTTATCCAATATGTCATTTGCAAATATCTTCTCCCATTCCATCAGTTGCTTCCCACCCCATCACCAGGCTAACCCATCCCCCCTCCCCGCTCCCCTCTAGAACCCTGAGTTTGTTTCTCAGAGTCCATTGTCTCTCATGGTTCGTCTCCCCCTCCAATTCCCACCCTTCATTTTTCTCCTCCTGCTATCTTCTTCTTTTTTAACATATATTGCATTATTTGTTTCAGAGGTACAGATCCGTGATTCCACGGTCTTGCACAATTCACAGCGCTCACCATAGCACATACCCTCCCCAATGTTTATCACCCAGCCACCCCATCCCTCCCACCCCCCACCACTCCAGCAACCCTCAGTTTGTTTCCTGAGATTAAGAATTCCTCATATCAGTGAGGTCATATGATACATGTCTTTCTCTGATTGACTTATTTCGAGTTTTGTTGTTTCCTTCCAAAAGCTTTTTATTCTGATGTAGTCCCAGTAGTTTATCTTTTCTTTTGTTTCCCTTGCCTCAGGAGACCTATCTAGAAAAAAGGTTGCATTGGCTGATGTCAGAGAAGTTATCGTCTGTCTTCTCTTCTAGGATTTTTATGGTTTCAGGTCTCACATTTAGGTCTTTAATCCATTTTGAATTTATTTTTGTGTATGGTATAAGAAGGTGGTCCAGTTTCATTCTTTTGTTGCTGTCCAGTTTTCCCAACAGCACCATTTGTTGAAGAGACTTTTTCCCATTAGATATTGTTTACTGCTTTGTCAAAGATTAATTGGCCATATATATAATTGTGGGTTTATTTCTGGGTTTTCTATTCTGTTCCATTGATCTGTGTCTATTTTTATGGCAGTACCATACTGTTTTGATTACTACAACTTTATAATATAATTTGAAGTCTAGAATTGTGATGCCTCCAGCTTTGCTTTCTTTTTCAAGATTCCTTTGGCTATTTGGGGTCTTTTGTGACTCCATACAAATTTTAGGACTTTTTGTTCTAGTTCTGTGAAAAATGCTGTTGGTATTTTGATTGCTTTGGGTAGTATAGACATTTTAACAGTATTCTTCCAGTCCATGAGCATGGAATGTCTTTCCATTTCTTTGTGTCATCTTCATTTTCCTTCATCAGTGTTTTATAGTTTTCAAAGTACAGGTCTTTCACCTCTTTGGTTAGGTTTATTCCTAGGTATCTTACTATTTTTGGTGCAATCAAAAATGGAATTGTTTTCTTAATTTCTTTTTCTGCTGCTTCAATATTAGCATATAGAAATGCAGTAGATTTCTCTATTAATTTTGTGTCCTTCAACTTTATTGAATTCATTACTTCTAATTGTTTTTTGGTGGAATTTTTAAGATTTTTCTGTGTATAGTGTCATGTCATTTGCAAATAGTGACAGTTTTACTTCCTCCTTATCAGTTTGGATGCCTTTTATATTTTTTTGTTGTCTGATTGCTGTGGCTAGGACTTCCAGTACTATGTTGAATAATAGTGGTGAGAGTGGGTATCCTTGTTTTGTTCTTGACCTTAGCGGAAGGGCTCTCAGTTTTTCCCCCATGGTGTTAGCTGTGGGTTTTTCAGATATGGCCTTAATTATGTTGAGGTATGTTCCCTCTACACCTACTTTCTTGAGGGTTTTTATCCTGAATGGATGTACTTTGTCCAGTGTTTTTTCTATGTCTATTGAAATGGTCATGTTTCTTATCCTTTTTCTTACTGATGTGATGTATCACATTGATTGACTTGTGAATATTGAATCACATAGCACCCAGAAAAAAAAATCCTACTTGATTGTGGTGAATAATTTTTTTAATGTATTGTTGGATTCAGTTTGCTAGTATTTTGTTGAGGATTTTTACATCCATGTTCTTTTTTTTTAAAAGATTTATTTATTTTATTATAGAGAGTGCATACTTTTGAGTGGTGGGAGAGGCACAGGGAGAGAATCTTCAGGCGGACTCCCCATTGAGTGCAGAGCCGGATGGGGAGCTCCATTTCAGGATCGGATCATGACCTGAGCTGAAACCAAGAGATAGACAATGAAACCATTAGAGTCAGATGCTTAACTGACTGAGCCACCCAGGCACCCCCTGTCATTCTCTTTTTTTGTAGTGTCTTTATCTGGTTTTGGTATCAGGGTAATGATGGCCTCAGATAATGAATTTGGAAGCTATCCATCTTTCTATTTTTGGAATAGTTTGAGAATAGGTGTATTAACTTTCTAAAATGTTTGGTATAATTCACCTGTGAAGCCATTTGGTCCTGGACTTTTGTTTGTTGGGAGTTTTTTTATTACAGTTCAGTTTCTTTGCTGATAATCAATATGTTCAAATTTTCTGTTTCTTTCTGTTTCAGTTTTGGTAGGTTATATGTTTTTAGGAATTTATCCATTTCTTCTTGGTTGCTCAATTTTTTGGCATATGGTTTTTCATAATCTCTTACAGTTGTATTTATGTGGCGTTTATTGTTATTTCTCTTCTCTTGTTTGTGATTTTATTTTATGTATGTGTTGTATGTATGTATTTATCTTAAGTAGGCTCAACACCCAACATGGGGCTTGAAGTCACGACCCTGGGATCAAGAGTCGCATGTACTACTGACTGAACCAGCCAGGTGCCCCTGGTGATTTTATTTATTTGGGTTTTTTTCTCTTGTTTTCTTGATAAGTCGATAAATCTGAGAGAGAGTCTGATTAGAGGTTTATCAGTTTTATGATTTAAAGAATCAGCTGCTCATTTCATTCATCTGATCTGTTTTTTTAGTTTCTATGTAATTTATTTCTAATCTTTATTATTTCCTTCCTTTTGCTGGTTTTTTAGGCTTTGTTCTTTTTCTAGCTCCTTTAGGTGTAAGGTTAGGTTGTTTGAGATTTTCCTTGCTTCTTGAGATAGGTCTGTATTGCTATAAGGTTCTTCCTAGAACCGCTTTTGCTGTGTCCCAGAGGTTTTGAACTGTTGTGTTTTCATTTGTTACCATGAACTTTTTAATTTCTTCTTTTATTTCCTGGTTGATCCATTCATTGTTTAGTTGCAGATTCTTTAACCTCCATGTATTTGTGCTCTTTCCAGATTTTTTCTTTTGGTTGACTTCAAGTTTCATAGCATTCTGGTCAGAAAAGATGCTTGCTATGACTTTGATCTTCTGGAATTTTTTGAGGCTTGTTTTGTGGTCTAGTATGTGATCTGTTCTGGGGAATGTTCCGTGTGCACTTGACAAGAATATTCTGTTTTAGGATGGAATGTTCAGAATATCTCTTTTAAATCCCTCTTGTTCAGTGTGTCATTCAAGGCCATTGTTTCCTTTTTGATTTTCTGTTTGGATGATTTGTCCATTGATGTAAGTGGAGTGTTAAAGTCCTCTTGGTATTATTATCCATTAGTTCCTTTATTTCTGTTATTAACTGTTTCATGTATTTAGGTGCTCTTAATGTTGGGTGCATAAATATTTATAATAGTTATATCTGCTTGTTGGCTTGTCCCCTTTATTATATAGTGTCATTCTTTGTCTCTTATTACAGTTTTTGTTTTGTTTTTTATCGAGAGAAAGAGAGAGAGAGTCTGACGCAGGGCTCAGTGTCTCAACCCAGGGCTCTGTCTCTTGACCCTAAGATCATGACCTTCATGACCTCATGAAGAGTCAGACACTTAAGCATTTGAGCCACCCAGGCTCCCCTACAGTCTTTGTTTTAAAGTTTATTTTGTGTGCTACAGGTATTGCTACTCTAGTTTTCTTTTGACATCCATTTACATGATGAACATTTCTCCATCCCTTCACTTTAAAAAGTTATTTATTTATTTGAGAGAGAGTGAGTGCAGGGGGAAGGGGCAGAGGGAGATGGAGTGAGAGGATTTTTTTTTTTAAGATTTTTATATATTTATTTGAGAGAGAGACCATGACCAGGGGAGAGGGGCAGAGGGAGAGGGAGAAGCAGATTCCCACTGAGTAGGGAACCCAACATGGGGCTCTATCCCAGGACCCTGAGATCATGGCTTGAGCCAAAGGCAGACGCTTAACCAACTGAGCCACCCAGGCGCCCCTGGAGAGTCTTAAGGGACTCTACACTGAGTGCAGAGCCTGACGTGAGGCTTGATCTCACAACCCTGAGATCATGACCTGAGCCGAAACCAGGAGTTGGACACTTAACCAGCTGCGTCACCCAGGTGCTCCTCCATCCCCGCACTTGAAATATGCAGGTTTCTCTAGGTTAAGATGAGTCCTTTGTAGGCAGCATATAGATGGGTCTTGTTTTTTATCCATTCTGTCACCCTGTTTCTTTTGATTGGAGTGTTTAGTCCATTTATCGTCAAAGTAGTTATTGATATATTTTTATTACCATTTTATTACTTGTTTTAAGGTTGTTTCTCAAGATTTTTTCTGCTCTTTCTGTCATGGTTTTCTGGTTTTCTTCAGTGATATATTTGGATTTCTTTCTTTGCATATTAACAGTTTTTGATTTGTGGTTACCATTAGGTTTGTATATAACATCTGCATATAGCAGTGTATATTAAGTTCATGATCATTTAAGTTTGAAGGCATTCTTTACTCCTCCCCATGTTTTAGGTATATGGTGTCATATTTACATCCTTTTATTTTGTGATTTCCTTGACTGATTTTTTACAGAAATGTTCATTTTTACTGCTTTTGTGTTTTCTAACTTCATACTGTCACTTTCAGTCTTTCCTTTTTACTCAAAGAGTTGCCTTTAATATTTCTTGCAGGGCCTTTACTGGTTATGAACTCTTTCAGTTTTTGTTTGGGAAACTTTTTATCTCTCCTTCTTTTCTGAATTCTGGATATAGTATTCTTTGTTGCATATTTTTCCCATTCAGCACTTTGAAGATATTGGGCCACTTCTTTCTGGCATGGAAAGTTTCTGCTTAAAAATCTGTTGACGGCCTTGTGGGGTTTCCTTTGTATGTCACTGTCTTCTTTTGGCTTCCTGCCTTTTTTTTTTTTTTTTTAGATTTATTTATTTATTTATTTGAGAGAGAGTGAGTGAGTGCGTGAACGGGAGGAGAGGCAGAGGGAGAGGGAGAGAGAGAGAATCGCCAGAAGACTCCATGCTGAGCCCGGAGCCTGGCACGGAGCTGGATGCCAGCACCATGAGATTATGACCTGAGCCTAAATCAAGAGTTGGTTGCTCAACTCACTGAGCCACCCAGACACCCTTGGCTTGTTGCTTTTAATATTTTTTCTTTATTACTGTATTTTGCCATTTTATTTTTTTTTTAATATTTATTTTTTTTTGTCAGAGCTAGAAAGCACGAACAGGGGGAGCAGCAGGCAGAGGGAGAAGCAGGCTCCCCACTGAGCAAGGATGCTGATGCAGAACTCGATCCCAGGACCCTGGGATCATGACCTTGAGCCAAAGGCAGATGTTTAACTGACTGAGCCACCCAGGTGTCCCTGTATTTTGCCATTTTAATTACAATATATCTTGGTGTGGATATGTTTTTGTTGATTTTGTTGGGAGTTCTCTGTGCCCCTGCTCTGGAAAACTGATTTCTTCCCCCAATTAGGGAAGTTTTTAGCTATTATTTCTTCAGATAAATTCTCTGCTCCCTTTTCTCTATGTTCTTCTTCTAGGATTCCTGTAATACGAATGTAACTATGTTTGATGGAGTCACTGAGTTCCCTGTTTCTGTTCTTGTTTTGCATAATTATTTTTTCTCTTTTGTTAAGTTTGATTACTTTCTGTTACTCTCTCTTCTCGGTCATTAATTCGTTCTTCTGCTTCTTCCAGCCTATTCATTCTATCAGATTCCATCAGGAATGTTTCTCATTTCATTTACTGAGCCCTTTATCGCTGCTGTTGTTCCTTATCTCTGTGTCAATGGTCTCACTGATGTCCTCCATTCTTTTCTCAAGTCCAGTGAGTGTACTTTTATGATCATTGCTTTAAATTCTACAGCAGGCATGTTACTTATATCTGTTTCGCTTAGATCTCTGGCTGTGTCGTGTTTTTTCATTTAGGACAAATTCCACTCTCTTATTTCTCATTTTGTCTGTCTCTGCCTGTTTCTCTGTGTTAGGAAGGTCAGCTGTGTGTCCTGTTCTTGAGGGTAATGGCCTTATGAAGAAGAGGTCCTGTAATGCCCTGCACTGTGGTGTCGCCTGTTCCCTAGGGCCTGGTGCTTTCACGAGTATCTCCATTGTGTACTGCATCCACTCTGCTGTTGTGTCATGGATGCTTGCCTTCAGGCCAGTTGTCTGCAGATGCTTTCTTTGTCTATTGTGGGTAGTGTTTGGTCCCTGGCCTGAATGTGGCATGTTTTAACTAGGTATGCTCTGGTCCACTTGTGAAATGAGACCTGTTGCCACCACCACTGGAACTGAGGCCTGGCAAGACTCCACAGTCAGGAGGCATGGTGTGGGCGGGTCTTTGGGTTGGTCTTCTTGGACTGAGGGAAGCATGACTGGGAAGGATGGTTCTTCTGGAGCACTAGGGTAGGGGGCTTGGTGTAAGCAAGCTAGGTGATGAGTGTTGGTGCTGTACTGGTTCCTACAGGTGGCTTTCTGTTTATGCTGAGGGGCTGGAGAAGGAAATGACACCAGCCAGTTTCTTTCTTTCTGGAGGGGTCATTCAATGAATGCTGCCTGTCTGCGACAGGCACTGAGATGAGCAAATAACTTCCCCATTGTGTGCACCCCACTGTGTACCTTGGTGTTTCTGTGCTGTATGTCCATGGGCTGTTTGCCTGCCTTCTCTCCCAAGGGCAGTCCCAGTGCCCCGATGCCCTCCGGGCTCTATCCCTTCCCAGTCAGCTGACCTTTAGAACTTTAGGCTTTAAGCCCACTGGTTGCAAGAACTCACAAAATTGGGCCCTTCTCACTTTCTTTCTTTTTTTTTTTTTAAAGATTTTATTTATTTATTTATTTAACAGAGAGAGAGAGAGAGAGAGAGAGAGAGAGAAAGCGCACAAGCAGGCAGAGGGAGAAGTAGGCTCCCCACAGAGCGGGGAGTCTGACGCAGGGCTCAATTCCAGGACCCTGGGATCATCACCTGAGCCTAAGGCAGATGCTTAATGACTGGGCCACCCAGGCCACACCCCGCCCCCACTTTCTAAGTCAGTTGCTATGAGGATGTCTTCCCCGTGTGGGCTCCCCTGTGTGATAGTCTGTTTCTCACCCTTTTGTACAACTGCTACTCTCTCCCCATCAGAGACCATGATCTGTTTCTCTCCCAAACTGCAACTACCTTTTTCTGTACCTCTAATCTACCTTTGGTTGTGGACTTTGTTCTGCCAATCTTCAGGTTGAGTTCTAGGATACTGAGGATGATTTGATAGTTATCTAGTGGTATCCATAGGATAGGCAAACTGAGGGTCTTCCAACTCCTCCACTATCTTCCTTTGACCTGTGCTCTTGTCTTTTTTCTTAAAGAGTCTTTTGCCAAGCGGAAGTTTTTAATATTTCAACAGTGTTTTATAGTTTTCAGAGTATATGTTTAACACCTCTTTTGTTAAATCATTTCTAAGTATTATTTTTATACTATTATACTATTAATTTTTAATTAATTTTTTAGAAATTCCTTTTTGGATTGTTCTTTGCAAGTATGTGGAAATTCAGTTGAGTTTTGTGTTCTGCAACCTTGCCAGTTCATTTTTTAGTTCTAATCGTTTTTTAGTGAATTTTTAAAGTTTTTCTGTATACAATATGGCTTCTGTAAACAGACTTAGTTTTACTTACTGGATGCTTTTTTTTAAGATTTATTTATTTAGAGAGCACATGTGTGCGTGTGGGTTGGGGGAGAGTGAGAGAGAGAATCTTAAGCAGACTGTGCTGAGCAGGGAACCCCGTGTGGGGCTCAGTCCTACAACCCTGAGATCATGGCCTGAGTGGAAATCAAGAGTTGGACACTTAACCAACTGAGCCATCCAGGCTCCCCCTTACTAGATGCTTTTTATTTCTTTTCTAAGTTCACTGGCTAGAGTGTCCAATAGAATGTTGACTTGAACTGCTGGGAGTGGACATGTTTGTCTTGTTCCTGATCTTAGAGGGAAGCTACACCATTAAGTGTGGTGTTAACTGTGGGTTTTCTGTAGATGCTCTTTATCTGGTTGAGGAAGTTCCCTTCTATTTCTGGTTAGTTGAATGTTTTTATTGTGAAAGTGTGTTGGATTTTGTCAAATTATCTTTGTCTATCATCTAAATATATTAAATTCAGCATCTATTCAGATGATTGTGTAGTTTTTTCTTTATTCTATTAGCATGATATATTATGTTAGCTGATTTTTGGATTTTAAACCAACTTTGCATTCCCGAGGTAAATCCCACTCTGCCATGATGTGTAATTCTTTTTATCTTTTTCGGGATTCCATTTGAGAGTATTTTTTTATGCTGTATATTTCTCTGTGGCTGTTTTTCAGCCTGGTTCTTCCTCTAGGGAAAATCTGAGTCAGAACTCTGAAGCTAGACTGAGGACAAAGGTGTGATAATTTCTCCTGTTAGTAGTTGAACCAGTGGAGGTGGGGGAGTTAGAGACTGTACCCTGAGATCTTCTCAGCTTGTCTTCTCATGCCTAGGACCTCTGTTTATGAGTGAATTGGGGCATACTGATTCAGGCCCCAGTATTCTCAGTGTGCTACACCCAAGGGTGGAGCCTTGGGTCTGGATGGAAGAAAGGTATCCTCCTACTTGACCACATTTACCTG
>NW_027397096.1:13372528-13377312 GCF_003265705.2 Callorhinus ursinus
TAGATTTTGGATACTAGCCCTTTATCTGATATGTCATTTGCAAATATTTTCTCCCATTCTGTCGGTTGTCTTTTGGTTTTGTGGACTGTTTCTTTTGCTGTGCAAAAGCTTTTTATCTTGATGAAATCCCAATAGTTCATTTTTGCCCTGGCTTCCCGTGCCTTTGGCGATGTTTCTAGGAAGAAGTTGCTGCGGCTAAGGTCGAAAAGGTTGCTACCTGTGTTCTCCTTTAGGATTTGGATGGACTCCTGTCTCACGTTTAGGTCTTTCAACCATTTGGAGTCTATTTTTGTGTGTGGTGTAAGGAAATGGTCCAGTTTCATTCTTCTGCATGTGGCTGTCCAATTTTCCCAACACCATTTGTTGAAGAGACTGTCTTTTTGCCATTGGACATTCTTTCCTGCTTTGTCAAAAATAAGTTGACCATAGAGTTGAGGGTCCATTTCTGGGCTCTCGATTCTGTTCCATTGATCTATGTGTCTGTTTTTGTGCCAGTACCATACTGTCTTGATGATGACAGCTTTGTAATAGAGCTGGAAGTCCGGAATTGTGATGCCGCCAGCTTTGCTTTTCTTTTTCAGTATTCCTCTGGCTATTCTGGGTCTTTTCTGGTTCCATACAAATTTTAGGATTATTTGTTCCATTTCTTTGAAAAAAGTGGATGGTATTTTGATGGGGATTGCATTGAATGTGTAGATTGCTCTAGGTAGCATTGACATCTTCACAATGTTGATTCTCCCAATCCATGAGCATGGAACGTTTTTCCATTTCTTTGTGTCTTCTTCAATTTCTTTCATGAGTATTTTATAGTTTTCTGAGTACAGATCCTTTGCCTCTTTGGTTAGATTTATTCCTAGGTATCTAATGGTTTTGGGTGCAGTTGTAAATGGGATCGACTCCTTGATTTGTCTCTCTTCTGTCTTGTTGTTGGTGTATAGGAATGCCACTGATTTCTGTGCATTGATTTTATATCCTGCTACTTTACTGAATTCCTGTATGAGTTCTAGCAGTTTTGGGGTGGAGTCTTTTGGGTTTTCCACATACAGTATCATATCATCTGCAAAGAGTGAGAGTTTGACTTCCTCTTTGCCGATTTGGATGCCTTTGATTTCTTTTTGTTGTCTGATTGCTGTGGCTAGGACTTCTAATACTATGTTGAATAGTAGTGGTGAGAGTGGACATCCCTGCCGCGTTCCTGACCTTAGGGGAAAAGCTCTCAGCCTTTCCCCATTGAGAATGATATTCGCTGTAGGTTTTTCATAGATGGCTTTTATGATATTGAGGTATGTACCTTCTATCCCTATACTCTGAAGAGTTTTGATCAAGAAAGGATGCTGTACTTTGTCAAATGCTTTTTCTGCATCTATTGAGAGGATCATATGATTCTTGCTCTTTCTTTTGTTAATGTATTGTATCACGTTGATTGATTTGCGGATGTTGAACCAGCCTTGCAGCCCAGGTATAAATCCCACTTGGTCATGGTGAATAATCCTTTTAATGTACTGTTGGATCCTATTGGCTAGTATTTTGGTGAGAATTTTTGCATCCATGTTCATCAAGGATATTGGTCTGTAATTCTCTTTTTTGATGGGGTCTTTGTCTGGTTTTGGGATCAAGGTAATGGTGGCCTCATAAAATGAGTTCGGAAGTTTTCCTTCCATTTCTATTTTTTGGAACAGTTTCAGGAGAATAGGTATTAATTCTTCTTTAAATGTCTGATAGAATTCCCCTGGGAAGCCATCTGGCCCTGGGCTTTTGTTTCTTGGGAGATTTTTGATGACTGTTTCAATTTCCTTAGTGGTTATAGGTCTGTTCAGGTTTTCTATTTCTTCCTGGTTCAATTTTGGTAGTTGATACATCTCTAGGAATGCACCCATTTCTTCCAGGTTATCTAATTTGCTGGCATAGAGTTGCTCATAATATGTTCTTATAATTGTTTGTATTTCTTTGGTGTTGGTTGTGATCTCTCCTCTTTCATTCATGATTTTGTTGATTTGGGTCATTTCTCTTTTCTTTTGGATCAGTCTGGCCAGGGGTTTATCAATCTTGTTAATTCTTTCAAAGAACCAGCTCCTAGTTTCGTTGATCTGTTCTACTGTTCTTTTGGTTTCTAGTTCATTGATTTCTGCTCTGATCTTTATGATTTCTCTTCTCCTGCTGGGTTTAGGCTTTATTTGCTGTTCTTTCTCCAGCTCCTTTAGGTGTAGGGTTAGGTTGTGTATTTGAGACCTTTCTTGTTTCTTGAGAAAGGCTTATATTGCTATATACTTTCCTCTCAGGACTGCCTTTGCTGCATCCCAAAGATTTTGAACAGTTGTGTTTTCATTTTCATTTGTTTCCTTGAATTTTTTTAATTCTTCTTTAATTTCTTGGTTGACCCATTCATTCTTTAGTAGGATGCTCTTTAGCCTCCATGTATTTGAGTTCTTTCCGACTTTCCTCTTGTGGTTGAGTTCTAGTTTCAAAGCATTGTGGTCTGAAAATATGCAGGGAATGATCCCAATCTTTTGGTACCGGTTGAGACCTGATTTGTGACCTAGGATGTGATCAATTCTGGAGAATGTTCCATGGGCACTAGAGAAGAATGTGTATTCCGTTGCCTTGGGATGGAATGTTCTGAATATGTCTGTGAAGTCCATTTGGTCCAGTGTGTCATTTAAAGTCTTTATTTCCTTGTTGATCTTTTGCTTAGATGATCTGTCCATTTCAGTCAGGGGGGTGTTAAAGTCCCCCACTATTATTGTATTGTTGTCAATGTGTTTCTTTGCTTTTGTTATTAATTGCCTTATATAATTGGCTGCTCCCATGTTCGGGGCATAGATACTTACAATTGCTAGATCTTCTTGTTGGATAGACCCTTTAAGTAGGATATAGTGTCCTTCCTCATCTCTTATTACAGTCTTTGTTTTAAAATCTAGTTTGTCTGATATAAGGATTGCCACCCCAGCTTTCTTTTGGTGTCCATTAGCATGGTAAATGGTTTTCCACCCCCTCCCTTTCAATCTGGGGGTGTCTTTGGGTCTAAAATGAGTCTCTTACAGACAGCATATTGATGGGTCTTGTTTTTTAATCCAATCTGATAGCCTGTGTCTTTTGATTGGGGCATTTAGCCCATTTACATTCAGGGTAACTATTGAAAGGTATGAATTTAGTGCCATTGTATTACCTGTAAGGTGACTCTTAACTGTCTGTTGTCTGTGTTCGTTTCTGCTCTTTGCTGCTTTTAGGTTCTCTCTTTGCTTAAGGATCCCTCTCAATATTTCTTGGAGGGCTGGTTTCGTGTTTGCAAATTCCTTTAGTTTTTGTTTGTTCTGGAAGCTTTTTATCTCTCCTTCTATTTTCAATGATAGCCTAGCTGGATATAGTATTCTTGGCTGCATATTTTTCTCGTTTAGTGCTCTGAAGATATCTTGCCAGTCCTTTCTGGCCTGCCACGTCTCTGTGGATAGGTCTGTTGCCAATCTAATGTTTCTACCATTGTAGGTTACATATCTCTTCTCCCGAGCTGCTTTCAGGATTTTCTCTTTGTCTCTGAGACTCGTAAGTTTTACTATTAGATGTCGGGGTGTTGACCTATTATTATTGATTTTGAGAGGGGTTCTCTGTGCCTCCTGGATTTTAATGCCTGTTTCCTTCCTCACATTAGGGAAGTTCTCTGCTATAATTTGCTCCAATATACCTTCTGCCCCTCTCTCTCTCTCTTCTTCTTCTGGGATCCCAATTATTCTAATGTTGTTTCGTCTTATCGTATCACTTATCTCTCGAATTCTGCCCTCGTGATCCTGTAGTTGTTTCTCTCTCTTTTTCTCAGCCTCTTTATTTTCCATCATTTGGTCTTCTATATCGCTGATTCTCTCTTCTGCCTCATTTATCCTAGCATTTAGTGCCCCCATTTTTGATTGCACCTCATCAATAGCCTTTTTGATTTCGATTTGGTTAGATTTTAGTTCTTTTATTTCTCCAGAAAGGGTTTCTCTAATAACTTCCACGCTTTTTTCAAGCCCAGCTAGTATCTTTAAAGTCATGATTCTGAACTCTAGGTCCGACATCGTACTAATGTCCGTATTGAGTAGGTCCCTGGCTGACGGTACTACCTCTTGTTCTTTTTGTTGAGGTGATTTCTTTCGTCTTGTCATTTTGTCCAGAGGAGAATAGATGAATGAGAGAACAAAATGCTAACAGGTTTACAACGTCCCCAGCAAATATACTGTATACAAATCAGAAAAGACCTGAAACCAGGGGAAAAGAAAGGGAAAGAAAGAAAAAAGAAAGAGAAAAAGAAAAAAAAAAGAAAAAAATAGATAAAAACGAAAACAAACAATACAAAAAAAGCAGAATATGATCAAATATGATCAGGCTAGTGCATAGATCAGTGCCACACACTAGATTTTGGGCGTATTTTGGTCTGTTAGAAAAAAGTGCCTCCTAAAATTTTAAAGGAAGAAAGACATATATGTACAAAATAAGGGTTGATACAATGAAGGGATGGAAGATGACTGTAAAGATGAAAATTATAAGAGATTTTATAGAAGGACTTGGTAAGATAAGTTGTTTGAAAAATGAAAGAAGATTAAGGAAAAAAAAGAAAAGGAAAAAGGGAGAGAATGTGATCAGGCAGGAGACTAGAACAAAGCCATACACTAGTGATTTAGGGTATATTTTGATCTGTTAGAAGAAACTGTACCTCAAAATTTTAAAGAGAGAACAACTTATATATATATGCCAAAAATAAGGGTAACTACTATGAAGGGATAAAATATGACTCTAAAAATGAAAAATAAAAA
>NW_027397096.1:13377412-13526293 GCF_003265705.2 Callorhinus ursinus
AAAAAAAAAAAAAAAAAAAAGCCATGAATCTATGTGCAGTATTCCCCTAGCGCTGGAGTTCTCCCATTCTCCTTGATCGATCAACTTGACCTTGGCTTGCTGGCTGTTTGTGCTGATCTTCTGGGGGAGGGGCCTGTTGCTGTGGTTTCCAAATGTCTTTGCCAGAGGCGGAATTGCCCCGCCCTTGTCGGTCCGGGCTAAGGAAGCTGCTCCGGTTTGCTCTCAGGAGCTTTTGTTCCCTGCAAGCTCTCTGTCCAGCTTTGGAGGACCAGGGCAGAAATGGTGGCCTCCCAATCTCCACCCGGAGGAGCTGAGAACTCGGGGCCCCGCTCCTCAGTGTGCCCCCAGAGAAAAGCAGTCACTTCCATGTCCCCGGTCTCTGGCCGCACTCCGTGCTCACCCGGCCTGTGATCGAGCGTTGCTATCTCTGGCACCCGACCCCGCACGGAGTCTCCAAACCCAGCAGATCCCTGCAGTGCGTTCCCGCACCGCTCCTCCCCGGGAAGGAAGGGGATTCTCCCCGGATCTGCTGCTTGTTGGGTCCCTGCTGGGGGAGCCGTGCCCCGACTGGGCCACAGATCACAGTTTATGGCAACCCCGAGCTGAGAGCTCGCGACTCTGCTCCGTCTCTGCAGCCGGCTTCCCCGCTCCGATACCTGGGAGCTCTGGCACACTCAGGCACCCCCGGTCTCTCTGTGACCCCAAGGGTCCTGAGACCACACTGTCCCGGGAGGATTCCACCCCCCGCTTAGCCACTGCAGCGACGTCCCTCCGCCGAGCCAACTTCTAAAACGTCCGATTTTGTGCTCCGCGGCTCTATCACTTGCCAGAAGCGGCCGAGGGAGGCCCCTCCCCCGCCGTCTATCCTCCCGAATATCGCCTCGGATTCACTTCTCCGCATGCCCTACCTTCCAGTAAGTGGTCGCTTCTCTGTTCAGAGAGTTGTTGCTACTCTCCTGTTCGATCTCCTGTTGAGTTCGTAGGTGTTCAGAATGGTTTGATCCCTATTCAGCTGAATTCCTGAGACCAGACGAAATCTAGGTCTCCTACTCCTCCGCCATCTTGCTCCGCCCCATTTGCTGTATGTTCTTATAACCATTTCCAGAGACTGTGGATGACTGTTTTAAAAGTAATTTTTACTGGCATCAGTGGAGCAGGTCTGCAGAGTTCCAAGCTGCGAATTGATCTTGTGACTTCTTTAAATACCCCAAACTAGCACTGATTAGTGCTGTTCCATATAGTACTTTGTCATTACAATAAGGTAATAGTGGGTTGCCTGGCTGGCTCAGTTGGTAGAGCATGTGACTCTTGATCTCAGGGTTTTGGGTTCGAGCTCCACACTGGGCATAGAGCTTACTTTAAATAAATAAGTAAATAAAAAAATTTAAATTAAAAATAAAAGAAGGTAATAGTGTTTTTTGATAGGAGAGACTTTGAAAACTTTGGTAGGAGGTAATACCCTCTTTCTGAAATATCATTTTAAGATAATCTTTTAAGATTTTATTTATCTGAGATAGAGAGGGAGCATGAGCAGGGGGAAGGTCAGAGAGAGAAGGAGAAGCAGACTCCCCATTGAGCAGGGAGCCTGATGCGGGTCTCCATCCCAAGACTCCGAGATCATGATCTGAGCCAAAGGCAGACACCTAACTGACTGAGCCACCCAGGTGCCCCAAGAAAATAATATTTAATCATATGTAGTAATTTGATCATCTTTTTTTTAACCTTAAAAAGCTATAATTTCTTCTGCTTACAATGGTTCTCAGATTTTCTATTTTAAAAATTAAATGTTACCAACCTTAGTATTTTTAAAAGGTAGTTTGAACATGAACACTACCCATACATGTGATAATGACGAAAGTCTTTTCCTCATTTTTGTATTGAGAAATATATCCCATCTTATTTCACAGGAGAAAGCTATGCACTACTGTTAGAAAATTCATTGAGGTGTGACACATAATTTTAATTGTCCCTACTCTGTAGGAATGATGAATTTTGCATATTCTTAGGTCTGGAGAAAATGATGTGGAATACAACAACATGGAATTAGAAGAGGGAGAACTTATGGAAGATGCAGCTGCTGCAGGACCACGAGGTATAGAGGCCAAGATGCATCAGCTTGCATCTTCTCTTTCCTCTTCTCTGACTGTGTCATATTTTACTGTATGGCAGCCCTGCTCTACATGACCCATGGTATTGAACGTGCTATATAGTGTGTGTGTGTGTGTGTGTGTGTGTGTGTGTGTGTACACATATCTTAGAGTGTATTTGAAATAGTAATAATAGCTAACATTTGGTAAGTGTTCTTATGTACCAGGCATTGTGCAAAAGCACTTCATGTGTACCTTATCTCATTAACTTATAACAGTCTGTGAGATAGATTTTAATATTGCCTGCTTTTTATAGCTATACAGATTGGTAGAGAAATTAAGCACCTTGCTGTCATTCA
Organism: Callorhinus ursinus; assembly: GCF_003265705.2. Taxonomy (NCBI): domain Eukaryota; kingdom Metazoa; phylum Chordata; class Mammalia; order Carnivora; family Otariidae; genus Callorhinus; species Callorhinus ursinus. The sequence continues at coordinate 13,379,859 of NW_027397096.1, forward strand.
CAATTTAGTAAATGAAAGAGAAGGATTAGAGTTTTGGGTTTGTCTGAATCCAAATCTCATGGTCTTCTCTACAATCATACACTATCCTTTTATGATATATAAGTCTTGTTTGTATATCTAATTTGACTACAGAATAATCTGAATAGATTCATGGACTGTGACTTACAAAGGACCTTTTGTTTTTTTAAAGATTTATTTATTTGAGAGAGTGTGTGTGCATATTCGTGCAGGGGGAGGAAGCAGAGGGAGCGGGAGAGAATCCCAAGCAGACTTCCTCCTGAGCATGGAGTTCGATGTGCGGCCCAATCCCAACGATCCTGAGATCATGACCTGAGCTGAAATCAAGAGTCAGCTGTTTAACCAGCTGAGCCTCCCAGGTGCCCTACAGCGGACCTTTTGAGAGCTCATCTTATGCATGGAATAAACTTGGGATTTAATTGCCTAGATCTCATAAGTAGTTGTTGGTAGAGCCAGACTAGAACTTCACATTATCTTTTTCTTGTATTGCTTTTTGTTTTTTGTTTTTTGTTTTGCCAGACCACACTGCTCCTGCTCCTCTTGGGATGAAGTGACTCAAATAGGCGTGTTACTTTTGTGTTCTTGGACCTGTTTTTGTTGTTGTTTTGTTTTTTAAGATTTATTTACTTGACAGAGAGCAAGCACAAGTAGAGGGGAACAGCAGGCAGTGGGGAGAGGGAGAAGCAGGCTCCCCACTGAGCAGGGAGCCCGATGTTGGGCTCAATCCCAGGACCTAGGACCATGACCCGAGCCAAAGGCCGACGCCCAACGCCTGAGCCACCCAAGCGTCCCATGGACTTGTTTAATGAAGCTTGCGAATCTTGGTTAGAAGAATTATAAGCTAGCTCTGTACTGCTTCTGCTTTATTGATGTTGCCCTTGGTACAAACACTGGCATATTCTATAGCATGTTTTAGCACCTCTTAAACATTAGTCTTCAGCATCTCAACTTTCACCCATACTTCGTACTCTTCCTACTCCTCACTTTATTCTAGATGATCTCATTTATGCCTGTATTTCAATTCTATCTATATACTGATTACTCTCCAAGTTCTATCTCTAGCCTTTATTTTTCTCATGACTTCCAGACCCATGTAGCAGTCTGGTTTTTTGTTTTTTTGTTTAAGATTTTATTTGACAGAGACACAGAAAGAGAGGGAACACAGCAGGGGGAGTGGCAGAGGGAGAGCAGGCTTCCCGCAGAGCAGGGATCCCAATGTGGGCTCGATCCCAGGACCCTGGGATCATCACCCAAGACGAAGGCAGATACTTAAGGACTGAGCCACCCAGGTGCCCCAGCAGTCTGGTTTTGATGTTGTCAGACTCAGCATCTCGCAAACAGAAATCATTATCTTTTTATGCCATCCTCCCTGTTAGTAATAGCTCATCATCTTAGTGATTGATAGTGTTATACATCTTCATCTTTTCCTCTCATTCAAACTCTGCCTTTAATACATTACCCAAATCTGTTGATTCTGCCTCCTAAACAGTGCATGGATTCATTTGTTACTTCCCATTCCTTTGCCATTCCTAGTCTAGGCCACTGTCTTTCAAAACAGCCTCCCATCTGGGTTCCTTGTATCCATTATTGTTCCCTTCCATTCTTTTTCCCACAGCGTGAGTTCAGGATGAGTTGTTTTTTTTTTTTCCTTCAAATTTATATCTGATCATGTCACTTCTCTACTTTAAAACTCTTTATTGGATTCCATTTACTTTAGGATAAAGTCCAGACTTGCTGATGGTATAGAAGGCCTTTCATATGGTGGTCCTACTCACTTCTTTAGCTTCACCTCTCTCGCACTCCCCTGTGTCATTTTTTAGCCCGGAGGAAAGAAATGTGCTTCCCCTCAAATGTGCTTCCTAACATGTTCCTTCTATCTTCTCATGCTGCATGTAGTCAACTCCTATTTCTTCTTCACTTTAGTTGTATTTTATTCCTGGAAGCCCTCCTCAACTGTGTGCCCTATGTATCTTTTTCTGCTCTCTCAAGTTAACCTATTAGAATATATATTAAACAATATTGTAATTACTTATTTAGCTGCCTATTTTCCCTTTTATCACTGGGCTCCATGAAGCTCTGTGCCAAGAAATAATATGCATCTTAATTTTGTATCCCTGGCATTTAACACAATATAATAAGGGATCGTTTAATATTTTTCAGATAAATATTGAATGAATACACTTTATTTATGTTTTAAGATTTTATTTATTTATTTGTCAGAGAGAGAGAGAGAGAAGAGCTCTCCCTGCTGAGCGGGGAGCCCGATGCTGGACTCGATCCCAGGACCCCGGGATCATGACCTGAGCCAAAGGCAGTTACTTCACCAACTGAGCCACCCAGGCACCCTGAATACACTTCATTTTACTAAGTGGTGTTGAGTATAGTTTTCAGAGTTTTAAATAGCATAGAAAAATTCAGAAGCTATCTTGTATAAAAGGGAAGATGGATGTACTGAGTCAAGGTTACTAAATATTTTTCAGCCTTGCAGGTATTTTTTCTTCGTTAAATCTATCATTTCCTGGGAGCCTGGGTGGCTCAGTTGGTTAAGCAACTGCTTTCGGCCCAGGTCATGATCCTGGAGTCCCGGGATCGAGTCCCACATCAGGCTCCCTGCTCGGCGGGGAGTCTGCTTCTCCCTCTGACCCTCTTCCCTCTCGTGCTCTCTATCTCTCATTCTCTCTCTCTCAAATAAATAAATAAAATCTTTAAAAAAAAATAAATCTATCATTTCCTCTCTTAAACTGTATTATAGGGAAATTCTGATATGAAACATTTTTATACATACTGGGTAGTGGATAAACAAAATGTTATATTTTTTCAATTTCTTCATCCACCAAATATTTACTGGCTACTTAACTGGAACTGTATACTGTTTTACTATCCAGAGCTACAGTATTGAATAAAAAGACATCTCTGTTTTCATGATGCTTATGTTCTGTAATTCCAAAATTGTAATTTATTGGTTCAGTAGTTTTTGAGGACCTATTATAATCCAGACACTAAATTGTGGGTGCTGAGGATACAGTAGTGAATCATACCCTGTTAATTTTTATTACGTGCTTTTGGGAATTTTAAATATTTGTAGATATTTGTTGAATGCCTATATCAAGATTTCTGGAAAATACAATGAAAAAGACTTACTCTTAAGTAATTTATAATCTAAAGGTGAATTAATGTTTGAACAGATAGGTAAGACATGTAAGACAGTACACATACAAAAGAATTGCAAATTTCTTTAGATATCGCCTTCTCAGGAGGTGGAACGTAACTCCCTACCCCTAAAGGCTATGCTTAGTGACTTGCTTCCAATATAATACAGTCTAGAAAGGGAAAAAGTAACTTTGTACCAGAGAAACCTGGTAAACATTATTTTAGCCAGGTTATCAGATTTAACATCATCCATGTTGTCATGTTGATAGCAGGTACCCTTGATATGATGTGTTGAGAATGGTACTTTACGTCTGTGGTGTTGTCCTCCCAAAACCCATAAACACAATCTAACCATGAGAAAAACACCACATGAATCCCAGTTGAGGGACATCTTACAAAATATCTGACCAGTACTTTTCAAAACTGTCAAGGTCATCAAAAGCAAGAAAATTCTAAGGAACTGCCCCAGATGAGAGGAACCTAAGTAGAAATGATGTAATTTGATGGTCTGGATGGGACCCTGGGACACAAGTACATTAGGGAAAGATTAATGAAATCTGAATAAAGTACAGAATTTATTAGTTAATGATAACATGCCAATATTAGTTCATTAGTAGTGATAAATGTACCATAGTGATGAAAGCTGTTGACAGTGGGTAAAGTGGATCGTGGGATTTACAGGAATGCTCTGAATTATCTTTGCACCTTTTCTATAAACCTAAAACTTGTAAAATGAAAAGTTTTAATATATAAAGAAGAAAATAAAAGCTGAATTAAGTGTGAGGTGGGGCTGAGTGTGGAATGATTTATTGTTATGTTAATTATGGAAGGTCCATTTCAAGCCTGTTGTGATTCATATTTCAGAGCCATACTATCATCTAAAGAATTATGTCAATTAAGATGTTAAGTTGTCCATTAAGTAGAATATCTTTCTTACACAGAATCTAGGTATGAAGTAAAATAATATTTACTTAATTTCCTTGTATAGGTTGTTTTAAATAAGGCTATAACTTGAAATAATGATTCAGGTTCCTCTTCCCTCAAGAATTGCTTATTCAGTTATTTTGGTTTAGTTACAAGAAAAACTTATGCTTAAAATTATGTGCTGAAGGGTGCCTGGGTGGCTCAGTTGTTTAAGCGACTGCCTTCGGATCAGGTCATGATCCTGGAGTCCCCGGATCGAGTCCCACGTTGGGCTCCCTGCTCAGCAGGGAGTCTGCTTCTCCCTCTGGCCTTCTTCCCTCTCATGCTCTCTCTCTACCATTCTCTCTCGCTCTCAATAAATAAATAAAATCTTTAAAAAAAAATTTTGTGCTGAAAAAGTATTCTAAATAAAAAGTGTCAGGGCACCTGGGTGGCTCAGTTGGTTAAGCGACTGCCTTCAGCTCAGGTCATGATCTTGGAGTCCCGGGATCGAGTCCCACAACGGGCTTCCTGCTCCGCGGGGAGTCAGCTTCTCCCTCTGACCCTCCCCTCTCTCGTGCTCTCTCTCTCTCTCTCTCAAATAAATAAAAATTTAAAGAAATAAATAAAAAGTATCATTCTTTTTTTTTTTTTAAGATTTTGACAGAGAAAGAGAGTGCGCGCATGCGCGTACAGCAGGGGGAGAGGCGGAGAGGGAGAAGCAGGCTGTGAGCTGAGCAGGAGCTCCATGCGGGTCTCTACCCTGGGAGCATGACCTGACCAAAGGCAGATGCTTAACCAACTGAGCCACCCAGGTGCCTGCAAAAAGTATCATTCTAATCTAGAACATTAGCTAAATATCTGTTTTATATTTGCCTCACATGTGTGATTTATGAAACCTAATACTTGATAACTAAAAGATTCTAGCAATATAGCACACTTGTAAATTGACAGTGTGTAGGTTATTACAACATTTGTTACTTATTTCAGGTTAAGGATTTTTTTCTTAAGATTTTTATCTATCTATCTATCTATCTATCGAGAGAGAGAGAGACAGCACAAGCAGGGGGAGCGGCAGGCAGAAGGAGAAGCAGGCTCTTCGCTGAGCAGGGAGCCTGATGCGGGACTCATTCCCAGGAGCCTGGGATCATGACCTGAGCCGAAGGCAGACACTTAACTGACTGAGCCACCTGGGCATCCTCAGGTTAAGAATTTTTAAGGTTACTTGTTCCAATAATGTTCAAAGAATGCCCACTAGGTATCAGGCATTATGTTGTTCACTAGGATTATGAGATGAATGAGCATCATCTCCAAAATGAGAATGTAGCACTAGTCATTACAGAACTTTGTGATTATAGATGTAAATACAGGGTGACACCAAAAATAGAACAGCTTGTTAGGAGTGCGTGAAAAGGCTTTAGAAAGGGAGTGATGCTTGATTTTGTTCTTGAAAGAAGAGCTAAGAGTTCATTAGAGGAGCAGGGAAATGAGATAAGAGAGCAAAGGCATTCCAGGGAAAAGATGCAGCACTGTTCTTTTAGGAAACTTCTTTCTTTAGGAAACTTCAAATAATTGAGACTTATATGCGGGCAGGCCAATGTGAGATTGGTAAGCAAGAAGCAAAACCAGGTAATGGAACGTCTCATTTGCTAGGCTAAGGATTTTGGACTTTATTCTGTGGAACCATTAAAGGTCTTTAAAAGAAACATGGTTAGATTTGGTTACATAGTGGAAGATGAATCAAGACAAGATCAGTTAGAAAACTACTGAAATGTTTCAGGAGGGAAAATTATGAGGGCCTAACCTAAGGCAATAGCAGTAGGGGTGGAGATGAAATTTGTTGAAAGATGTTAAAGAATTTATAGGACTTGGGAATCTAACTGGATGGGATGGATTTGGTGGATATGTGGGGATGATTCCTTAAGGTTTCTAGGTTAGGCTGTGCACTTACATAAGATAGTCTAGGAGTAGAACATAATATATTCAGTTTGATCAGTGTTGATTTTGAGAGACCTGTGGGACAATCATGTGTTGATCTCTAGACCCATAATATCTAACTGCTTAGAAGATCTCAGGTGTGTAGTTTGTCCTAGAAAGATGCATTGATTTTTTTTTTCTTTTCAAAAAACATAACTTTTATTAATCAGTAAATTAAAAATTTCTAAAACTTTCCATAGTATATAAAGAACTTCTGTAAATCAATAAGAAAACGATAAGACTACCTCCTAGGGAAAAAAAAGGGACAAAAGACTGGAATAGACACTTTACAGAAGAGGCTATACAGATGGCCAGTGCACATTTTAAAAAGTACTCAAACTCTTTTATCAGAGAAATGCAAGTTGATGATGTGTCTCAGTGTGGAGCTCTTGAGTTTATTTATCTTACATAGAGTTTGTTGAGCGGAGCTTTTTTGATGTGTTAGATTAACATTTTTCATCATACGCTGGAAATTTTCAACCATTTTTCTTTCATCTGTACACTCTCTTTGCTCTTCTGTGACTCCCATTATATATATGTTGATACATTTGATGAGATCCCACAGATCTCTGAGGCTCGTTTTTCTTTATTTTTTTGGGGAAGTGCCAAATAAAAATCAATAAAATGCCATTGCACACCCATTGTAGCAGCTAATATATAAAAATATTTTTTAAGGGGCGCCTGGGTGGCTCAGTTGTTAGGTGTCTGCCTTCGGCTCAGGTCATGATCCCAGGGTCCCAGGATCGAGCCCCACATCGGGCTCCCTGCTCGACGGGAAGCCTGCTTCTCCCTCTCTCACTCCCCCTGCTTGTGTTCCCTCTCGTTGTGTCTCTCTCTGTCAAATAAATGAATAAAATCTTTAAAAAAATATATTTTTTAAACTGGCAATACTAAATGTTGCAAGCATGTAGAGAGATGGAAACTCTCATGCCTTGCCAGTATGTAATTTATAACAATGTAATTTATAACAAATGTAAATTATAACAAAAGATGGGAAAAAGCTGGTTTAGGACTAGACTGTGTAGGACCTTGAATGTCATGCTACTGCATACAGGCGCTATGATAAAATGAAGAACTTGGGTAGATCAGTGTAACATTTTAGCAGGGGCTTGGCTCAGGAGGCAAGGAACCTGTAACTGATTCATTTGCTTTTTTATGAGGTGTTTTATATTGTTTTCATGTGACCTTCAAGAGCAGTTAATCTCCTTAGAATTTCAGTAGCTTTATTCTTAGCAGCTAAAAACTAGAAGCAACCTAAATTCTTTCCACATAGAATAAAGAAAGAAATGGGGATATATTATACTGGGATGCCACACAGCAAGAATGAAAATGAATAAACTGCTACATACAGCAGTATAGATGAATCTCCTGAACATAATGTTGAACAAAGAAGCAGGATATTAGAGCACATACTGTATCATTTCATTTATATAAAGTTCAAAAACAGGCAAAATTATGGTGTTTAACTCAGGATGAAGGTTACCTTTGGAGAGGAAGGTTAGTGAGCAATTTTAGGAGACATGGGGGGATTTGGGGGCACTATTAATTTGTGAGCATTTATTAGGCCGTACACTTTTTATGAGACAGACAGACCTACACAACACACCCAGAACGATGCAATATCAGCTCTGAGAAAGGAAAACTGAAATCGATGCTCAAGTTTTTGATGCCTTTGGGTAGTGAGTAGAAAGGTTGCGAACATGGGAGGGAGGGAGTAGCCAAAGGGCATAAACCACAAAAGAAAGGAGTTTTTGTTTTGGTGAAGGCCTCGAAGAGCATTGAGAAATTGAAGAGTGCTAGTGTTAAATGGGTCCACTTATTGTGGAAAAATGGGCAGCTTCTATTTCTAAAGAAGAACCAGATATCAGGGCAGTAGATACAGTACACAGGGCTACTAAGTACCTTATCCAGTTAGAACCACCTGGGCAGCTTTTTTTTTTTTTTTTTTTTAAGAAAAAGATCCTAGGTTCCACTCCCGTAATCTTACTCAGGCATTTGTGGTAGAGCTAGCAATCTGTAATGTTTAAAACTCCTCTCAAATGTAGCCTATTTGGAAACTTCCTAGTAAAGGAAAAGGGTTAAGACTGTTTCAAGGTGGAGAGGGGATAGTTTTCTGCTCTTTTTTTAAAGGTTCAGCTTTTTCTTGAACACGTTACAGAGGTTTAGTCAGACCAAAGCCCATGTCATCATCAGACTCAGACTCTTCTTTCTTTGCTTCCACTTTCTTTTTTTTTTCTTCTATCCACAACTATATTTTATTTCTGTTGCAGATAGTTTTTTGTTGGTTTTGTTTTGTTTTTTATTCCAGTTCTTTGCTTCTACTTTCTTTTCCTCAGCTGGGGCAGCAGGGATAAGAGGGCCTGGAACCTCCTGGTGTCCTGGTGTCCACCAGCCCCTGGCGATTCAAATGAGGTTCCTGATATGACTTTGGCCTGGGCCTTTGCAAACAAGCCTGGCCAGAAAGGTTCAACATTTATACCAGCTGCTTTAAGGAGGACATTGATCTTATCCTCTATGGCTGTTACCTCATCATTGTTGCAGGATGAGTGCTAAGTAGATGCAGGTGAGCTCCTGAGCTGGAGGCCGTGGTGCAGGTGAATGCTGAGTGTTGCTGCCAGGCACGATGCTAGTCACCAAATGAAGTGAGAGCCTCACTCCAAGGCCTGCCTTGGATGCACTGAGCACCTTTGTAGCAGCTGAGGAAAAGGAGAGTTTTCTGCTATTTTTTAAAAGGAGTTGCAGGAGGTACTGAGTCTGGAAAGAAAAATTTGCAGTAGGATGATATCCTTAGAAGAGGAAGAGGAAGAAGTTGGGAAAGGTGAGGATGTGAATACAGATGAAACACATATAAGTAAATAATTGGCTTGAAGCTTCTGAATAATTGGAATTTTTCTCCTAAGTTACTTTCTTTTAGATCTTTTTGAAACATTCATGAATAATCAGAACTTGATTATTTTGTGTTATTTTTATATTATCTGTTTTAAGACTTTAACCACCATTTCCATACCTAATATTTGGTAGGTGTTGTACTAGGCACTAGAGAAAAGTCAAATGGTTTCTTTAGCTTAAGGAGCTTAGCCCAATATAGGTGATACAGATATGACATTGCTCATAGGTGTCTATCTGTCCATCAGTCATTAACAAGTTTCAGTCTGAAAACTCCTCAAGAAAATTACTGTTTTGGTGTCTAGTTCCTTGGGATTTGTGGTATCATGGGGATTTGTCTTTCTTTCAAGACCCCTGGGTTATAGGACATATTCTCGTTTTCTTCTCCCTCATCCCCCTGATTGCATATATTGTGTATGCTACTGCCTTTTTATTTCTAGGGCTAAGGATGGGGTTGAGGGTTCCTCCTCAATTCTGGATAGTAATGAGGCCAGTGCTTAGTCACTATGCTTGTGTTCACCTCTCTGGCAATCTGGTTTCTCCTTTCTGCTTCTCATCATGTTGACACACCAACTCCTAAAAGATAGGTCCATAGACAAGTACTCAAACAACACTAACCAATTTACTTTTTCTTTTAATTAAATTTGTGCAAATTTGTAGCATGCATGTTCTACATCTGTATTTCTTTTGCAGGTAGTAACCATGGCTATGAGGGTGCCAGTAGCAGAATGTTAAGAAGAGCACATTTATGCTCTGCTGCTACCAGTAGTTTATTAGACATTGATCCATTAATTTTAATACATTTGTTGGACCTTAAGGACCAGAATAGTATGGAAAATTTGTGGAGCTTACAGCCTCGCCCACCTGCTTCACTTTTGCAATCCACAGGTAAAATATTAACAATAATTTCACTTTTTTCTGTGATTCTTGAGAACAACTCTTGATTTTAATCCAAGTGTCTCATTTAAGTGTTGGAACACAGGACATTTCTGTAGCAAATTGATTTCTCATTATATGTCATAAAATTGACATTTATATTAATCATATTAATTTTTTGGTCATTGTTCAGTGGTGTTTTGTGCAATAATGTCATAATGCCTGTTAGAATGTTTGTATATAATTTGACATTTAGATTGTATCTGATTCAGTTTGATTTGTATGAAATACAGTTGTCTTCTTTGTGAATGGGCTTAGAGTTTTGCATGAATACCCTGACTTCTAAGTGGAACTGTGTCTAAATTGAATATAGAAAAAGATGGTTTCATGCTTTGAAATTCTGTAGCCTAAAAATATATACCAATTAGCATTAGTGTTTTATTTGCAAAGGTTATTTGTTAGAAATTATATCTGCGTTACTGTAATACGATGTATATACACACACATTAGATGTATAGTCAAACCTGGACTTTTTGAAACTCTTAGGCATAGTCGTTTTGAACAGCTAAGGATTTACCTTTAAATGCCACATTTTAAAAACGATTTTTTAGAAAACTTTCTAATATATACTCAGTATTTTCCTTCTTAAATAATAGTATTACACAAATCAAATATCAGTGATTTAGAACAGTGATTTTGATGCTTCTTTAAAGCAGCAAAAATCATTTTTCAAAGTCTGAGGCAGAGCTTCAGTGTAGAAAACACAGAGCTGCTCTAATGGGGGCAATAATCTCAGAGCCTGGATTATTTAGGCCTCTTCTTTGTAAAGTATACTTCCTGGAAGTCTGGGTCCTTAATTTGAAAGACTGTCTTCAGTCATGTTATGAAATACTTCCCTTTTATCTGTGATCCAAGTACATTTTGTATTTGTACTTTTATAAAATTTATTACATTGTATATAATTTTACATTATTCTTCTGAGGTATTTTTATTGTAGAAAATTTAGAAAATACAGAAAATTACAAAGAAAATAAAATCACACATGGTTCTTGTGATCAACAAAGAAATAGCTTTTTTTTTTTTTTAAGATTTTATTTTTCGTAATCTTAACACCAAACATGGGGCTCAAACTCACAACCCTGAGATTAGGAGTCAAATGCTCTACCAACTAAGCCAACCAGGCACCCCAAGAAGTAGCTTTAAAAAAAAAAAAAGTTAACACCTTGACAAAGGTTTTGCTTAAATTATAACGTGTTATTTACAAAGATAGTGAAACAGACAAGTTGTGGTTCTGCACGTGTACATTGGTTTAACCTTTATGAAGGAACTTTTTTTTTTTTTTTTTAAGTAGAGGAAGAGAAAATGCATGTGCACGCAAGTGGGGGCAGAGCAGAGGGAGAAGGCGAGAATCTCAAGTAGACTCCATGTCCAGCATGGAGCCTGATGTGGGGCTCAGTCTCACAACCCTGAGATCATGACCTGAGCCAAAATCAAGTCAGACGCAGCTGAGTGACTGAGGCGCCCCTGAAGGAAATTTTTGCACTAGGTTTAAAATACCTCTGTCCTTTAATCCCGTAACTTTACTTCTAGGAGTATATCCCAAAGAGAAAACAGAGTTGTTTGAAAATATCCAACAATACAGTTATGTCTAAAAAATTCTAGTTTAGGGGCACCTAGGTGGCTCAGTCGTTAAGCGTCTGCCTTCGGCTCAGGTCGTGATCCTGGAGTCTTGGGATCGAGCCCCACATCGGGCTCCCTGCTCAGCGGGAAGCCTGCTTCTCCCTCTCCCACTCCCCCTGCTTGTGTTGCCTCTCTAGCTGTCTCTCTCTCTCTCTCTGTCAAGTAGAAAATCTTTAAAAAAAAAAAAAAATGTTTTCACCATTAAGTATGATGTTAGCTATAGGTTTCTCATAGCTATTCTTGAAGTCGAAGATGTTTTCCTCCATTCCTAGTTTACTAAGAGTTGTTTTTTTTTTAAATTCATGAATGGATATTAGATTTTGTCAAATGCTTTTTCTGCATCTATTGATATGATATGATGGATTACATTTATTGATTTTTGAATGTCAGACCAGCCTTGCATACTTGGGATAAATCCCACTTAGTTGTGGTATGTAATTCTTTTTATACCTGCTTAGATTCAATTTGCTGAGGATTTTAATATCTCTGTTCATGAGAGATACTAGTCTGTAGTTTTCTTGTAATATCTTTGGTTTTGATACTAGAATAATGCCCTGTAGATTGAGTTTGGAAGTACGCCCTCTACTTCTGTTTTTGGAGATAATAGTGGATATAGGCCTCTTCATACTGTCTATTTCTTCTTCGATTTTTGGCAGATTGTCTTCCAAGGTACTGGTCCATTACATCTAGGTTATCAAAAATTTGGCATAGAGTTGTTCATAGTATTCCTTTATTTTCCTCTAATTCTTTTTTTCAGTACATACTGAGTGAACCCATTATGTATCAGACTCAACTGCAAGTTCACGTTCTTAACCACCCTACTGTAAAAAGGAGTATTTTAAGAGGCATCAGTGTTATGAATGATGGATGATATAGTTGAACCAGATTTTATGGTACATGTAGTAGGAAGCAGATATAGAAAGTCAGGTGAGGTTATTCTGTGGAAGGTGTTGCATGCTAGCCTGAGGAATGATGCATAGTAGGCATTGGGGAGCCATTGTTGCAGTTTAGGAGTGGTTTGATTCAAGCTGCTTTTAGAAAGCTGGCAGTACCCAGAAAACTATCAGAAATGGAAGTTTAAGGAGGGTATTATTGTAAAAGTTTATTTCAGTGGTTCTTAGTATGAGAGAGCAAATTCATACATTTCTGGGTATTTTCTCAGTCATCATACGCTCAAAAATATGTGGATCTGAGGTAAGGTCTTCAGAATCTTCTGACATTATAGAAGTCCCACTTAACCTCTAAGGAATACAGTAATCTACTCTATATATAATTAAGATTTTACTTGTAGCATGGCAGTGGTAATATTTGGAATCTCATGAAGTTAGAGTTAGAGGCTTGGCAACTGAATAGAATGTGGTAAGGAGGACTCTGAAGAAGCTTAGATGACCAGAATGGTGGTAGCATTGATAGATACTGATGTCTGGAGAAGATTTAGAGAACTGTCAATCTTGAAGGCCATAACTGAATGATATGAAAGAATTGTTACAGACAAGACTGAATTCTAATTAACTTTGTAACCTGGCACATTCAGGAATGCTTATTTTCAGTGCAGTATTGAATTGTCAGGTTCTTGTGGTATAAGATCTCATTACACTTTCCTGTCTTGGCAGTTATCACATGGTACTAAAATTATTTTTCACTTTTCCAGCCAGACTGTGAGCTTTGTGAGGGCAAAGACCAAGGGTTCATCTTACTTACTGTCCTATTCCCTGCCCAGCACAATGCCTAGCATTTGAAACAGGTTCAGTAGTTATCTATCAGATTAAGGAGGCTTGATTAATTTTTTTTTATTTTTCCCATCTGGGATTTTTACTTTTTAAAATCCTTGTCAGTTTCTAGTAATAATAAACTGAACCACGTGGGTTAATACAGATTTTCATATTTAAGTCCATGTAGATGTGGGGTGCAAGATTTTATTAGCAAAACATTTTGAATATTTTGTGCCATAAGTTGTTTTGCCTGAAATACAAAGATCACTAAGATGTAATCTCCACCATAAGTTGTTCACAGTCTGTATGTTTGTCTTCCTTACTGTAACAAGTGGTAAGTGCTGCAATAGAAGTATACTCTAAGTACTATAAAAAAATTAGGTAAGAATTGATTTGGAAGAAGAGATGCCTCTCTTGGTGGTTTAGGTGCCTGAAGGAGTAGACATTTCAGATTTCCTCTGGTTTGGGTTAACAGAGAGAGAAGGGGATAGGACATGTGTAATGTATAGGAGTGGAATGTGGCATTGCCTGTGTATTACAGAGTTGCAAGTAATACCAAAACATTGGGATATATTTGGGGTAGAGGTAGAAGATAGAGCCACTGAGAGACAGGGGCCTCAGGTAATGGGCGATGCTGGTGCTTTCATGAATGATTTTAAGCAGGAAAGTAATATCTGATTCAGGCTTTAGAAAACATTTCTGACATCTTGGTGGAAAGGGGTTGGATGGGGACTACACCACAGAATGCTTTCATAAACAGAGTTTTTTGAGCCTGGTGACAACCCTGTTAGGAGTATATTATTGTCTTCATTTTATAAATAAATAATGGACTCAGAAGTTGGTGGACTTCTACATAGTTACAGCAACTAAATGGTAGATCTGATACCAAATCCTGAGTTTCTAAAATCTCAACTTACCTCATTTATAGAAAATTCTTTTTATGTGCGCTTGGGTGGCTCAGTCAGTTAAGTGTCTGACTCTAGATTTTGGCCAGGTCATGGGATCGAGCTCCATGTCAAGCTCTGTGCTGAGCATGGAGCTTGCTTAAGATTCTCTCTCTCCCTCTGCCCCTCCCCCCCAATAAAATAAAATGAAGATAAAAATAGAATTTAGTTACCTCAGAGGATTGATACGAGAGAATTAAATGACTTAATTCAATTCAGTAAGCTCCTTATGGATGTTTCTTGAATAAACAAAGATAATAAAATCTATTAAGATAGAAGACTTTCCCAGAAGACTTTTGGCTGGAAGTGAGTCATGTACCCTCCCTAAACACTGTCAGAGGAATGACCCATATGCCCTGAGGCCAGAGGAGGGATCTAACCTCCTTGAGCACATTGCTGCCTACCACCTGACACCTGAACACAATCTGAGTCCTTTTGGCAAGTTAGAAGTGGGGGAATGGCTGTTGAACACACTATAATATCTACTTTTTACTTACTGTACTTCCTTTTTTATGGTAGAAGGTTGTTGCAATATGTAGGCAAGTTCAGTTGTCTAGTTAGTGTCTATTGGTCCCCCATTTTTTGTTTGTAGGGCTTGGTTTCTTTCTGCTTTGAGTCAGTCATAACATTCTTTGATACTCAAAATAGGCCTCTCCTTTTAATATTTGCGGGGTGGGGGGTGGGTTGAAAAACAGCTACTTTCTCTGGGAAGAGAGAAAACATTGTTACTTTAGAGACTGCAAAGACTCAGTGACAGGAAACTATTCTTTTATGATGTTCCATGGCACTTAATAGCTGGACAACTTTTTAAACTTAGTTGGAATATATGTATTTGTACATACTATGTATAGCAGATTTGACTTTGGCTTCTGGGTTATTTTCATTTTTTCAATTATGAAGATAATAAAAGCTCAGTGTAGGAAATTTGAGAAAAATGGAGAAGTATAAAGAAGAAAGCATAGGCAGTAGGGCAGCTTTTTTAAACTTTTAGAATTAAATAACTAATTCAGATTTGAGTGGTTATCATGCGAACCAGATTCTAACTCTGAAGGTGTGAATACAGTCAGGGTGCTTGTCGCTCTCTTTACTGTCATTAATGGAATTTAATGCGTGCTTTTATTATTAATACCACCTAAAGCACTTAAGCTTTTTTACACATCAAGTCTGCATATGTTGACATTATCATGAATGGAACATGACTTGTAACTTTCTCTCTAAAGCATCATATTCTCGAAAAGATAAAGACCAAAGGAAGCAGCAGGCCATGTGGCGAGTTCCCTCTGATTTAAAGATGCTAAAAAGACTCAAAACTCAGATGGCTGAAGTTCGATGTATGAAAACTGATGTAAAGAATACACTTTCAGAAATCAAAAGCAGCAATGCTGCTTCTGGAGACATGCAGGCAAGCCTTTTTTCTGTTGACCAGGCAGCTCTGGCTGCTTGTGGAGCCGAAAACTCTGGCAGATTACAGGATTTGGGAATGGAGCTCTTGGCAAAGTCATCAGTTGCTGGTTACATACGAAACTGTAAGTGGATCCTTTAATGTCATTTCTCTGTGTGTCATTTGGGAAGCTAGAGAATGGGTTATTTTCAGAATAATAATATTTAAAGGTCTTTCTTACAATGAAGTAAGACTATATATACAGCCTTTTCTCCCATTCAAAACTGTATATTTTCTACTGTATAGAGCTAACATTTCTTGATTGCATATTCTGTGCTGGGCAATAAACAAGACAAAATCCTTAACCCCTTGGATCTTGCTTTCATATAGTCATGTGGTGGGAATCGGACATTAAAATGTGTAGACAAGTAAAGATAATTTCAGTTAGTAAAAAGTCCTGTGAAGGAAACAACAGAGGAATGGGATGGGAATATGAGTGTGCTGCTTAGGTTAGGGTGGTAGGAGAAGGTCTCTGAGGAGGCAGCATTTGAACTGAGATCTAAAGGTTGAGAAGGTGGCAGCCATGCAAAGATCTGTGGGACATGTTGTTCTGGGTAAACAGAACAGAAAATGCAAAGTCACTGATAAAGTATTTGCTGTTCTGCATGTTTGAAAGCTCAAAGGAATACCAATATGGTTTAATATGGTGAACAAAGCAGTGGGGAGAACACTAGGAGATAAGTCAGAGGGGTAGGCAGGGTCTGTATCAGGTATGGACGTGTAAGACCTGGATAAGGAGTTTGAGTTTTATTCTGATTTTAGGAGGAATCTCTAGAGAATAAAAATGGGGGGCGGGGGAGGGGCATTTATGATCGGATTTACCCTTTACAAGATTACTTTGCTTGTTGGATGAAGAAGGGTCTGAAAGGGGTTGAATGAGATTTGTGAAACAGCCTATAACAATAGTGTGTGTGAAATATGGTGGCCTATTCTGGACTTACTATGGTGGGTAGGTGGACTTGCTCATAGTCTAGCAGCCCTTCTCGTCTGAGGTTCCCATCTTTGTTAATTCTCCCAAGGATGCTACATAACTAGTACTATTTTAGATACGTAGAAGTCAATTAATTAATTACAATGGATATTTTAGACCAAGAGGGCTCAGTTCTTTCCCACAACCCTGATAAGAAAGGCTGGATAGTGTTGTATGGAAAGAAAAAAAAAAGAACTAAGAATCGTGTTTAAGTTTTTGTCCCAGGCAACTTAGTGACTGGTACTATCATTAATTTAGATGCAAATCAAATAAGGGAAAAGCTGGTGTGGGGGTTGAGGGGGGAGTTGGGGGGCAGGAAGTTTAGGGATTCTTGTTTAAACATGTTAGGTTTGAGATATCTCCTAGTTATCCTAGTAAAATGTCTTCTAGGCAGGTGAATGGTACATGAATCTGAAGCGTATGTGGTCACAGTTGGGAATCAACAGTATCAGATATTGTTTAAAGTCAGGGACTGAATAAGAACAAGTATGGAGTAACTTTAAATGGAGAAGAGAAATTTTGGCTCTGGGGCACTTTAACATTTAAAGGCCTGGTAATGAAGGGGAGTCCAGTAAAGGAAATTGAAAAGAATTTAATCATTAAGGTAGGAGAAAAACTAGAAGGGATAATATCTCAAAGAAGTGGAGTGGTCATACCATTGAGAGGTGTCGAGTTGAAATGTGGGTGGCCCTTTTAATAATCATTCCCATGGAGGAGTGTAGCAGGGTGAACACAATGAGAAACTAGAGCATTATTGCACAACTCCTTCGGAAGTTTGGGTGGTACCTGGAAGGCATGTGAAGTCAAGAAAGAGTTTGCTGTTATCTGTCTGTGCATGTTTTCACTTTCTTAAGCATATATGCGCTTTTTTTTGACCTATTTCTTTTTTACCGTGGTAAAATGTACATAACATAAAACTTACCATTATAGATATTTTTAGGTGTATAGTTCTGTTGCATTAAGTACATTCACACTGTTGTACAGCCATCATCACTATGCAGTCACAGAACTTTTTTTCATCTTGTAAAACTGAAACTCTATACCCATTAAATAATAACCCCACCCCCAACCCAACCCCTGGCAACCACTGTTCCACTTTCTGTTTCTGTGAACTTGACTATTCTAGATATCTCACATAAGTGGAACCATAAAGTATTTGTCTTCTTTTTTTCCTCTTGTAAAACTGAAACTCTATACCCGTTAAATAATAACTCCACCCCCAACCCAACCCCTGGCAACCACTGTTCCACTTTCTGTTTCTGTGAACTTGACTATTCTAGATATCTTACATAAGTGGAACCATAAAGTATTTGTCTTTTTATGCTGACTTATTTCACTTTTGCATAATGTCTTCAAGGTTCATCCATATTGCATCATGTATCAGAAATTCATTCCTTTTGGGGTGCCGGGGTGGCTCAGTTGGTTAAGCGACTGCCTTCGGCTCAGGTCATGATCTTAGGGTCCTGGGATCGAACCCCGCATCGGGCTCCCTGCTTGGCAGAAAGCCTGCTTCTCCCTCTCCCACTCCCCCTGCTTGTGTTCCCTCTCTCGCTGTCTCTCTCTCTGTCAAATAAATAAAATCTTTAAAAAAAAAAAAAATTCATTCCTTTTTAAGGCTGAATAATATTCCATGTATGTATGTACCACATGTCATCCATCGATGGACATTTGCATTGGTTCCATCTTCTGGCTTTTGTGATTAATGCTGTTATGAATTTGGGTGTGCAAATATCTGTTTGAGTCTCTACTTTCAGTTCTTTTGGGTATACCTAGAATGGCATTGCTGATGTTCAATTTTTTTAAAAGGAATTTACCACAATTTGTTAAACAGAATTTACTGTCCTAACCTCTTTAAGTAGTACTGTTCAGTGGCATAAAGTACATGCACATTGTTGTGCTACTGTCACTACCATCCATCCACAGACCTTTTTTTTCTTCAAATTTTTTTATTGTTATGTTAATCCCCATACATTACATCATTAGTTTTTGATGTAGTGTTCCATGGTTCATTGTTTGTGCCTAACACCCAGTGCTCCATGCAGAACGTGCCCTCTTTAATACCCATCACCAGGCTAACCCATCCCCCCACCTCACAGACCTCTTTTTATCTTGCACAACTGAATCTCTCTACCTATTAAACAGTAGCTCTCTACTCTTCCTCCTCCCAGTGCCTGGCAGCCACTATTTACTTCCTGTCTCTCTAAATTTGATTATTCTAGGTACCTTGTATAAGTGGAAACATACTTTTGTGTCTGGCTTATTTCACTTAGCATAACGTCTTCAAGGTTCATCCATATTGTAGCATGTGTCAGAATTCTCTTTTTGGGGGCGTCTGGGTGGCTCAGTCATTAAGCGTCTGCCTTCGGCTCAGGTCATGATCCCAGGGTCCTGGGATCGAGCCCCGCATCGGGCTCCCTGCTCCGCGGGAAGCCTGCTTCTCATTCTTCCTCTGCCTCTCCCCCTGCTTGTGAAATCTCTCTCTCTATCTCTGTCAGATAAATAAATAAAATCTTAAAAAAAAATTCCCTTTTTGTGGCTATTTGATAATCCATTGTGTGTGTATGTGTATGCCACTTTTTGTTTATCCATTCATCCTTTTGATGGACACTGGATTGGCACCTACTTTTTGGCTACTGTGAATAATGCAGCTGTGAGGATGGGTGTTCATCTCTTCAAGACCCTGTTTTCCGGGCGCCTGGGTGGCTCAGTTGGTTAAGCGACTGCCATTGGCTCAGGTCATGATCCTGGAGTCCCGGATCGAGTCCCACATCAGGCTTCCTGCTCAGCAGGGAGTCTGCTTCTCCCTCTGACCCTCTTCCCTCTCGTGCTCTCTATCTCTCATTCTCTCTCTCTCTCAAATAAATAAATAAAATCTTTTAAAAAAAACCTGTTTTCCATTTTTCTGGGCATATAAACGTAAAAGCGGAATTGCTGGATCATATGGTAACTCAGTTTTTAATTTTTTGAGGAATTGCCATTCAGTTTTCTATAGAGGTTGCACCATTTTACATTCCTACCTAATAGTGCACAAGGGCTCCAGTTTGTCCACATCTTCCCCATCACTTACAATTTTGTGGTTTTGTTTTGTCTTTGCTAATAGCCATAGTAATGCATGTAAAGTGGTATTTTATTATTGTGCTTTTGATTCACATTTATCAGTGATGTTGAACATTTTATACTGTCTGCTGGTATCTTTTGATGGTAAAAGTTTTTAATTTTTTTGAAGTCCAGTTTATCTTTTTTTTTTCCCTCCTTTTGTTGCCTGTGCTTTGGTGTCGTATTTCACAAAAGCATTGCTAAAGCTAATGTTATGAAGCTTTTCCCTTGTGTTTTCTTGTAAGAGTTTTGTAGGGGTATTTTGTTGTTGCTGTCATTTTTTTAAAAGATTTATTTATTTGGGGGGGAGGGGCAGAAGGAGATGGAGAGAGAGAAACTGCGCCTGATGCAGGGCTCAACTCTGAGATCACAACCTGAGTTGAAGCCAAGAGTCTAGTGCTTAACTGACTTCACCACCCAGGCGCCCCAAGAGTTTCATAGTTTTAGATCTAATATTTATAAATGTCTTGGATCTATTTTTAGTTAATTTTGTATATGGTATTAGGTAAAGGTCCAACTTCATTCCTTTGTGTATGGATATCAGCTTTCCTATCACCATTTGTTGAAAAGATTTTCCTCTCATCATTGAATGGTCTTGATACCCTTGTTGGATATCATTGAAGGGGCTCCTGGCTGGCTCAGTCAGTAGAGTGTGTGACTCTTGTTCTCAGGGTTGTGAGTTCAAGCTCCATGTTGGAGGTAGAGAGTACTCAAAAAAAAAAAAAAGAAATCATTTGAGTATACATGTGAGCATTTATTTCTGGGCTGTGTGTGTGTTTATGGGATATTTTAGTGCTTGATACTGGTGGCAGTAATCCAGTAGAGATGAATAGAGGAGAGGATGATTGCCAAATACATAGGCTTCTCCTAAAATAAGCATGACAGTTCAATAGAAAATGAAGTAAAGGTTATGATTAGGCCGTTAACGTAAGAAGAAATACAAATGGACAGTATGCATCTCAAAGGATACTCAACCTCATCTAGTTGTCAAGGAAATGACAATCTAAAACAAAAAGAAGTAATGCTCTTTAGATGGACTTTTGCAAAAAGCTTTTGTTACCTATTTTTGCAAGTACTTCCCTCTTGTCACTTGATTTTATTTTTGTGCTAAACAGAAGTTTTAAATTTTTTATTTCAGACAGATCTATTAATAGTATTCATGGTTTTGGGGTTTAATGTTTTTATTTGGAAGGCCTTTTTAACTCCCAAGTTTATAAAAATGACCCCTGTTTTCTTACGGTATTTTTTTTTTTAACTTTTTAACATTTAGGTCACTATGCCATATATAATTTGTTTTTCATGATGGTGTGTGAGGTAAGTTCAGTGATTTTTTTTTCCCCAAAAGAAACATGTTTTTTGAAGATTCCACTCTGTCCAACAGTATGAAATGCATCCTTTATTAATAGACCAAATTCCCATATTTGCATTGTTGTTTTTAAATTCGTTCACAGAGGTTAAATCATATGAAATTGCCAACATGCAACTGTTTTTGACCTGCAAAAACAGCAATTTGATATTGTTCAACTGAATATTTGTAGTGTTTTTAACTACTATATATCATAGTTTGTAAACTAATTGACTTGCCTTCATTTTTGTTATTGTTTTCAAAATATTCTTGATGGTTCTTCCATATTTACTCTTCCAGAAAAACATTTTGACTGGAATTGCACTATTTAATGGATTTAATTACATTTAATTTGGGGAACTGACATTTTTCAGTATTGAAGCATTAACATCTGGAAAAGTGGTATTTCTCTCCATTTTTCTGGTCATCTCTCATCTATACTTCACAGTTTTAGTTTTCTTCATATAAGTTCTGTATATGTCTTGTTATATTCATTTCTAAATAGGTTATAACTTAGGTTGCTATTGTGAGTGGGATTTCCTCCCCTGCCCCCCAGAATGTTTTCTAATTATTTGTCACTTGTAGGAATACTGTTGGTTTTTACATGTTTGTCTTGTATTCAGCCCACTTAGTGAAATTTTTAAATTCTAAGTTTTTCAGTCAGTTATCTTGAATTTTTAAGTAGATGATCATATCAGCAAATAATTACAGTTTGTTCATTCTTTTTTTACTTATTTACTTTTCATTTTTCATTGTCTAGGCTAGGATCTCAGAACAATGCTAATAGCAGTAATAGAATTTTTGCAATGTTTTCAACTCTGTTTAGGAATTCCTTTAGTTTTCTCAAGTATAAAATTTGCTATATATTTCATTAAAGATTTATTTTAGAGAGAGAAAAGAGAAAGTGTGAGCACAGGAGCAGGAGGGGCAGGAGAGGGAGAGAGAATCTCAACCACACTTCGTGCTGAGTGCGGAGCTGGACGCAGGGCTCAATCTCATGATCCTTAGGTCTCGACCTGAGCTGAAACCAAGTCAGACGCATAACTGACTGTGCCACCTAGGCGCCTGTGCTATGAGTTTTAATAGTTTTTACCAAGTTAAAAGATACATCCTTCTATTGCTAATAATTACTGTGTACAATAAGTACCACTGTTTACTCTTTGTGGGATATCATTCTAAGTAAGTCACATGTGCATTAACTCCCTTAATCCCAACAACTCTGAGGCAAGTTATTTTTATCCCCAATTTACAGATAGATAAATGGAGGCACAGGGCATTAAACAGCATTCTCAGAGTTTCACAGTGGTAATTGGCAGAGCCAAGAACTTGAACCACAGAGCCTATGGCTTTCACCATTGCACCAAACTACCTCTTTTTCCACTTACTAAGAGGTTGTTGTTTCTCAAGAAGTTGTATAGAATTATGCTTTTTTGGCTTATGTCAAAATGATCAGATTGTTTTGTTCGATTATTTTAACTTTAAAGAATTACATTCTTTATCTAATTAATCTAATTATGACCATTCTTGAAATAGTAGAATGAATCCTATTTGCTTTTGATAATTTATAATTTTTTTAAATATACTGCCATATTCAGTTTGCTAATATTTTACTTAGAATTCTTGACTATTGTAGTCATAAGTAAAATCGAGTTGTATTTTTGTTAAATTATCCTTAACCCATATGAATTCCAGTTTTATGCCAGCCTTATGGAATAAATTCAGAAGCTTTTATCTTTTTCTATACTATGAAATTATTTTAACAGCTTATCTGCTCTTCAAAAGTTAATGAAACTCGTTCATAAAACCAGTTAGTTCTTTCAGGGACAGAACTTTAACAACCTGCTTAACTTCAGTGTGTTTATTGGTCTCATATTTCTCCTCCTTAAGCCAGTTTCTGTAATTAATTTTCCTTAAAAATTACTCATTTTGTTAAATATTTAAATTTATTGATATAAAGCCACTTATTCTGGTCTCTTAAATTTTAAAAAGTCCTCTGAATATGGGCTGTTAAACTTTTTCTCTTATTTTGCTTATATGTGTTTTCTTATTTTGTCCTTTGATTTGACTTGCTGGAAACTTGTCCATTTTATTTGTCTCTTCAAAGACTAGTTCTTAAATATATTTTCATTTACTCTCTTCTACCATTTTTTTTTATTAACATATAATGTATTTGTTTCAGGGGTACAGGTCTGTGATTCATCAGTCTTAACACAGGTCACAGCGCTCACCATAGTACATACCCTTCCCAATGTCTTATCACCCAGCCACCCCATCCCTCCCACCCCCCTCCACTCCAGCATCTATCTTTTTATTACATTAAATTCTACCTTTGTTTCTATTTTAATTTAATAGTCCATTAACAGAATATGGTTAAGGACCATATTATAATTTATAGATACATTAAGACCAATTTTTCCACTGCAATTTTTTCTCACATCTTTTTCGTCAAGTGTACAATTCAGCAGTTTTTAATATATTCACAGTCATGTAATGATCACCATTATCTAGAACACTGTCTACAACATTTTCATCACCCTCTCCCCAAAAACTCCAGACGTGTGAACAGTCACTCTCCCATTTTTCGCTCCTGGTAACCTCTAGTCTAGTTTCTCTCTATGGTTTTACTTCTTCTGGACTTTTCATATAAATAGAATCATACAATATGGGCCTCTGTGTCTGGCTTCTTTCACTTAGCATAACATTTCCAATGGTCATCCATGTTGTAGCATGTATTATTTCATTACTTTTTATGGCTGAATCATAACTTCATTGTATATGTGTACCATGTTCTGTTTACCTGCTCATCATTTGATGGGCATCATGTAGTGTTTTTCCACTTTTTGGCTATTATGAATAATGCTGCTGTGAATATTCATGTACATGTTTCTATGTGGACATATGTTTTTATTTATCTTGGGTATATGCTTAGAAGTGGAATTGCTGGGTTATGGGGGAACTTCTTGAGGCACTGCCATAACTGTTTCCAGTGCAGCTGTACCATTTTACATTCCCATCCAATTCCTAATTAGAACCCAGTTGAGGGTTCCAGTTTCTCCATATCCTTGCCAACACTTGTTATTGTCCATCTTTTTTTTCCCTTTGTCCATTGAATTGTCCTGGACTCATTATCAAAAATTAATTGACCATAAATGGTTTATTTCAAACTCTCAGTTCTGTTCCATTGGTCAATATTTTTGTCTTACACCAGTATACCACCAGTCTTGGTTAGTATGGTTTTACAGTAAGTTTTTGATATCGGAAGTGTGAGTCTTCCATTCAAGATGTTTTTGGGTATTCTGGATCTTTTCATATGAATTTTAGAATCAGCTTATCAATTTCTGCAGTTAAAAAGTAAGACAGCTAGGGCTCCTGGATGGCTCGGTTAAGTGTCCAACTCTTGATTTTGGCTCAGGTCGTGATCTCAGGGTTGTGGAATTGAGCCCCACATCGGGCTCCTCACTCATTCAGCTGGGAGTCTGCTGGAGAGTCTCTCTTGCCTACTCTCTCTGCCCCTCCCTTTTCTCTCTCTTTAAAAAAAAATTAAAAATAAAATTTTAAAAAAAGTTGGAATTTTTATAGGGATTGTGTTGAATTTGTAGATCAATTTTGGGTGTATTGCCATGTTAACAATATTAAGTCTTCTGATCAGTGAACACTGTATTTTTTCCATCTTTTTTATTAAGCATTTATTGCAAATATTAAAAAATTTCCATCTTTATTATCTTTCAGCAGTGTGTGATAGTTTTCAGTGTGCAAGTATTATATTTATTAAATTTTTTCTTAAATATTTTATTCTATTTGATGCTAAGGTAAATGGAATTGTTACTTAATTGCATTCTTGAATTGTGCTTTGCTGGTCTATAAAAAGATAATCAGTTCTTGGTCTTGTGTCCTGCTACCTTGCTGATCCTGTTTATTACCTTTAAATGCCTATCTTCTGCTTTCTTTTTATTTATTTTTATTCTTTTTCTAGCTCCTCGAGTCTGTGCGTAGTAGGCCACTTAGTTTCATTTTTTTCTAATTCATTATAAGGCTATACATTTTCTTTTCCTAATTATTGTTTGAGCCACAAACATCTTGTGTATTTTATTTGTGATTTATTTCTAATTGATTTTCTTGTTAATCCAATAATTTACAATTTTCAAGTGTTTTGGGGGGTTTTATTTTTGTTCTTAATACTTTGGTATTGAGATTGGAGTTCATATCTGGTAGGATTTTTCTTTTGGAGTTTACTAATATTTTTCTGGTTTTGTTTTTTTTTGTTTTTTTTTTTTGTTTGTTTTTTGACTCTCGTCCACAAGTAGCAAAGTAGGAATACTTTTTGCATAAGACCCCAAATAAGCCATTTGGGACCAGAGTGTCCCGGGTTTTTTGGACACAGTAGATAGAATACATTCCATAAGATTAGCCTTCCTCTCACTGCCTTTGTAGTGAGTTTTGTGCTATTTTATCTTACTCAGAAATATTTTTAAATATCTTTGCAGCCACAAATAAGAAGAGTAATTCACCCAAGCCAGCTCGATCCAGTGTGGCAGGTAGTCTGTCACTTCGAAGAGCAATAGACTCTGGGGAAAATAGCCGTTCAAAGGGAGACTGTCAAACTCTATCTGAAGGTAAATTTGGAGAGTTTAGAATATATTTTCAGTGGGTAGATGTTTGTTATTTAAAACTGATCTTAATGGTGTACATAGATTTAGATCTTTAAAGGCACTGACGGTGCTGAAACTTGATTTGAAAGTTCCTTGATCTCACAAGAGAACACACCCATCTGTAAGAAAATGCAGCCATTAGACTGCATATTCTGGATTCCTTAATTTTAAATACTTGGCATCAAAAAACTGGGATATATTTTTTAATTGGTTTTGAGTTTTCCTGAAGTTTAAAAGTGTTTATGTAGTGAGATATTCTAAAGTGGAGACTAGAGAGCTTTTGTTTGCCTTCTTTCTGAGTATCCCCTTTCTTTTCTGTAGGCTCCCCAGGAAGCTCTCAGTCTGGGAGCAAGCACAGTTCTCCCCGAGCCTTAACACATGGCACTATCAGTGATATTTTGCCAAAATCTGAAGACCGGCAGTGTCAAGCTTTGGATTCGGATGCTGTTGTGGTTGCAGTTTTCAATGGTTTACCTGCTGTTGAGAAAAGGAGGAAAATCGTCACCTTGGGGTAGGTTCTTTTGGTCTACATCATAATGAATAAATTTCTACTTTGTTAATTTTTTAGTAGACAAAGTTTGTTTGTTATATTAAAATCTAACTATAAAGTATCAGAGACCTTTTTTTCTTAATGGAGTGAAATGAGATAGTGTCAGACATTCAGTTATGTTAGAGATCATTTGCACTGAAGTGTGTAACCTTCTGTGAATTCTGTCTTGTGAGTTTTTGATGTATGTGTCAGCTTTTTTTTTTCCTTTCTGTCTCCTCCACACTTTTCAAAGACATATGTGTTGGGCCGTATTATGTCATAGGTCTTTTACAAATGTTTTGTACATAACAGAGCACTTCTGGCAATTTTATTTTAACACTGCTTTTGTACTTTTATCTCACCTATTTTCTCTTATGAAAATGTCTTCAAAACTGAGAGCTGGAATTTCTCAAAAGGATATATTGTGACCTTTATCTCTCGCCCAGGAAACATAAACTCAGATCCCAGCCATGTCAATTAAACTTCCATCCATTAAAAAGATAGAGTGATTCTGAAATATATGTGTGAATGTGCTAGATGAGCCATTAATACCATCTGCTTATCTACTTTATAGATATTACATTCCTAAGTTTAAACAATGGAATAGTTCTACCTTGGAGACTTTGAAAAAAAACTTTGAATTAAATTTAGAGAGAGATTAACATCCCTTAAGTTTACTTAATTTAAATAGCTTTAAGGTCTGGATAATTACCAAATGTAAAAGAACAGCTGGTATGATTTAGTTTTCTGTTTTAGGTCCAGTTTAAGCAGTGGAAAGGTGTTACAATCATCAGGATTGTCTTGTCCTTCCTTACCTACCCTGATTTTATACATATTCCTTTCAGGTTGAAGTTACAACTAGCTTTTATATTTTGTTATGGAGATATTTATGTCTGCCTTTAGTCATAACAGTTAAATGTATATGAACATAGACTTTTTTTCTAGACTGTAAAATCCTCTGTAAATATCTGCATCTCTTAGCTATAACCCTCATTTTACAATTAACTGTATTGCTAGCCTGACTTATGTGGTGTTATGTCTTTTTTTCCTTGCCTGATTTAAAGTAGTTTGTAAGCAAAAATTTTAATAATAAGTGGTTCAAAAATAGAAGTAAAAAGAATATTAAGTGAAAATTTCCCCGTCTTTGTCTCCCATCTGCTTAGTTTTCCAGCTCGCTGCCCACACACACCCCTGCTATTTTTAATTTTTTATATATGCCGTGTCTTCTCAGTTTTTATGCATATTTAAGCAACTGTGACTATATAGCTTTTTTAATACAAAACATACACCCTATTTTCTCAGTAATATATCTGAGGTCTTTCCATATCAATGAGAACATATTATTTAGGACTTCTATTTTTGTCTTTTAATCAGAATTTTATTGAGATAATTATATGTTCACATGCAGTTCTAAGAAATAATACAAAGAGATCCTATGCACCTTACCCAGTTTCCCCTAATGATGACATTTTGCAAAACTGGTACAATATCACAACCAGGATATTGCCATTGATACAGTCCATCATTTTCTAACCTTTTATTGTGGGTCTTATGGTGAATTTTTTAAAAAACAATACTTGAAATTTATATTTAACACCAGTGCCATATACCCTACTTGGTTTCATGCTCAGTTTCAGGACAAGAAGAAAATATATATTATATCACTGACTAGTTATACAAAAATATCAGGTTGTTTTCTCTCCTTTGAGGGCTAATTCTAAAGGAGGTCGTCTGGAAGGAATGCAAATGACTGATTTGGAAAATAATTCTGAAACTGGGGAATTACAACCTATACTACCTGAAGGAGCTTCAGCTGCCCCTGAGGAAGGTATGGAATGATAAAGTCATAATTTGGTGAGAGGTGGGAATAATGATTTTTTGTGTGTTGGTGTTGGGGAGTAGTTAAGTTACTGAGACATTACCATCCAACATGCTTGATCTGAATACTGCATTTATTGTGCCACTGAGTTTGATTTACTCGGACACTGAGCACAGAGGAAGGCAAAGTGGATAATTGACTACATAAAAGGACATGTCTTACTTAGAAGGGAGGTTTACAGGGGGGTGGGGGAATCTACAGATAGTTCATCTGTTTATTCAGTAAATTCAATGATAGGCATTGAATTTGCTAGATATGCAAAGGTGAGATTAGATATGTTCACAGGCTTAGGGGGAAGGCATGCACAAAAACAACTAATTATAATATTAAGTGTTAAGTACTTTTGTCTTTTAAGGTTAGTCTTTTTTTTTTTTTATTAAGATTTTATTTATTTATTTGAGAGACAGAGCATGAGTGGGGCAGGGCGGTGAAGATTGGGATGGGGACGGGCAGAGGGAGAAGGACAAGCAGACTCCCTGCTGAGCCAGGAGCCCAAAGCAGGACTCAATCCCAGGAACCTGAGATCATGACCTGAGCTGAAGTTAGACGCTTAACTGACTGGCCACCCAGGCGCCCTAAAGTCAGTCTTTATTAGTATTTGTAAATTGCTTTGCTCATATAGAATTATTCCAAACTTTAGCCATTTAAAAAAATCCTTTATGGTAACTGACTTCAACTCTGGCAGTTCATTCTCAGTTACATTTTCAGTATTCTTCTATGTGTTCTTCCAGTTTTGTCATTATTATATCTAAAAGCATAGGAGACATTTTGTAATTTTGAGTAGCAGAGGTATTTGGGGTATTTTTTTGTTTTCTTTTAAGATTTTATTATTTATTTATTTGAGAGAGAGCATGCATGGGAGGGAGGCGGGGGAGGAGAGGGAGAGAGACATGCCGACTCTGTGCTAAGTGCAGAACCTGACAAGGGCTTGATATCAGGACCCTGAGATCATGACCTGAGCTGAAATCAAGTCAGATGCTTAACTGACTGAGTCACTCAGGTGCCCCAGAAAGTGTTTTTAAATAAGGCTGTGTTTTGCCATTGTTGTGTCCTATATATGTTAGAAAAGGATGTCAACTTTATTAATGATATTTGGCATTGAAATTTTTTTCCCATTTCTCTGAATCACTGCCACCTTCTACCTCTGCACTCATTTGAATTTTAATGATTGATGGATTGTAGCTCAAAGCATATATGCAGGTGCCACCATTTACCTCTGGCTGCCCTGTGAGAGTGTGTGTGGTGGTGGCATTTTTTAGGTTTTTCAGTTAAAGGATACTAAACACTCCCCTCTAGGTTGATGCTCCTGTGGCAGCCAGCATTACTTCAGTAGAAGAGGTTAAATGAAAAGGGTTTTTAAAGTGAAGTGTTGATTGTTAAAACATTAAGATATAAATATTTCGATTAAAAGTCTTTAAAGAAAGGACCTGTAGAGATTAGCTAGTTTCAATGTATTTATATATATTGATATATATTGATTATAAATGTTTATAGCATGTGCTGGAATTACAGCCCCTTTTCTTCATGCAACATTTATGAAATGCTTCTAATTTTTAGCCTGTCATTGCATTTGATGCTGGTGAAGAAGTAATTCTTGAACTTGCTATTTAATTCAGGATTTCTTTAAGTTGACACCCACTGACATTTTGGGCCAGATGATTCTTTGTTGTAGAGGGCTGCCCTGTACATTGTAGGATGTTTAGCGGCATCCTTGGCTTTTAACTACTAGGTGTCAACAGTACCTCCTCTGAGTTACAATAACCAAAAATGTTCCCTGGGAGGCAAAATCATCCCCAGTTGAGAACCACTGGTTGAGTTGAGTGACTCAACCAGGGATGACCACTCCTTCTTAAGAATCACATGCCAGAGTAGATCACAGTTTCAAATGGGTACCAGGTGTCATTCTCAGGTATGTTGATGGATATATGTGTTGGTGGTAGTGTGGAGGTTGGAGTAGTGTGGAGGTAGTTGGAGGGGTGTGTGGAAAAGGATGCAGGGGGAGCAACTGAAAACCATCAGTCAGGTGTCAGACCATTTAATAGCATGGGTGCTGTGATAAGGTGTGTAGGGAGCTCAGAGAACAGGTATGGAATAATAAAAATAATATTTACTAAGTCCTCGGTATATATTAGAGACTGCTAAAGACTTTCCCAGATTTATCTTGTTTTCTCAATATAGCTTTACATGGTAGTGACTTTATTATCTTGATTATCTCACCTATAACGTGAGTAGACTAAAGCCTACGGTTGTAAATCTTACCCAAAATCACAGAGTTAGTAAATGAAAGGGCTGGAATTTGAACCCAGAGGCAGTGCTCTTAACTATCATCTTTACTAACCTGGTTCACCCTTAGAAAGGTCATCCTAAGGGATGAGTACAAATTAGCCAGGTGAAAATCAGTGAAAGATGAGGCCAGAGTGGAAAGAGAGGACAGATCATGAAGAGTTACATTGTATGTCCTAGCTAAAATTTGGACTTTGTCATGGTATTGGCACAAAAACAGACACATAGATCAGTGGAACAGAATAGAGAGCCCAGAAATGGACCCTCAACTCTGTGGTCAACTAATCTTCGACAAAGCAGGAAAGAATGTCCAACGGAATAAAAACAGTCTCTTCAACAAATGGTGTTGGGAAAATTGGACAGCCACATGCAGAAGAATGAAACTGGATCATTTCCTTACACCACACACAAAAATAGACTCCAAGTTGTTGAAAGACCTCAATGTGAGACAGGAGTCCATCAACATCCTAAAGGAGAACACAAGCAGCAACCTCTTCGACCTCAGCCGCAGCAACTTCTTCCTAGAAACATCGCCAAAGGCAAGGGACGCAAGGGCAAAAATGAATTCTTGGGATTTCATGAAGATAAAAAGCTTTTGCACAGCAAAAGAAACAGTCCACAAAGCCAAAAGACAACGGGCAGAATGGGAGAAGATATTTGCAAATGACATATCAGACAAAGGGCTAGTATCCAAAATCTATAAAGAACTTGTTAAACTCAACACCCAAAGAACAAATAATCCAATCAAGAAATAGGCAGAAGACACATACAGACATTTCTGCAAAGAAGACATCCAAATGGCCAACAGACACATGAAAAAGTGTTCAGCATCACTCGGCATCAGGGAAATGCAAATCAAAACCTCAATGAGGGCGCCTGGGTGGCTCAGTCGGTTAGGCGACTGCCTTCGGCTCAGGTCGTGATCCTGGAGTCCTGGGATCAAGTCCTGCATCGGGCTCCCTGCTGGGCGAGGAGCCTGCTTCTCCCTCTAACCTCCACCCCTTTCATGTACTCTCTCTCTCTCTCAAAATAAATGGATAAATCTTAAAAAAAAAAAAAAAAACCTCAGTGAGATACCACCTCACACCCGTCAGAATGGCTAAAATTAACAAGTCAGGAAACGACAGATGTTGGCGGGGATGTGGAGAAAGGGGAACCCTCCTACACTGTTGGTGGGAATGCAAGCTGGTGCAGCCACTCTGGAAAACAGTATGGAGGTTCCTCAAAAAGTTGAAAATAGAGCTACCCTATGACCCAGCAATTGCACTACTGGGTATTTACCCCAAAGATACAAATGTAGTGATCTGAAGGGGTACATGCACCCTAATGTTTATAGCAGCAATGTCCACAATAGCCAAACTGTGGAAATGGTCTAGATGTCCACTGACAAATGAATGGATAAAGAAGTTGTCGTATATATACATAATGGAATATTATGCAGCCATCAAAAAATGAAATCTTGCCATTTGCAACGATGTGGATGGAACTGGAGGGTATTATGCTAAGCGAAATAAGTCAGTCAGAGAAAGACAAGTATCATATGATCTCCCTGATATGAGGAATTTGAAAAACAAGACAGAGGATCATAGGGGAAGGGAGGGAAAAATGAAACAAGACGAAACTGGAGAGGGAGACAAACCATAAGAGACTCTTAATCTCAGGAAACAAACTGAGGGTTGCTGGAGTGGAGGGGGGTGGGAGGGATGGGGTGGCTGGGTGATAGACATTGGGGAGGGTATGTGCTATGGTGAGCGCTGTGAATTGTTAAGACTGATGAATCACAGATCTGTACCCCTGAAACAAATAATACATTATAGGTTAATAAAAAAAATTTTTTTTAGGGGCGCCTGGGTGGCTTAGTTGGTTAAGAGGCTGCCTTCGGCTCGGGTCATGATCCCAGGGTCCTGGGATCGAGCCCCGCATTGGGCCCCCTGCTCAGCGGGGAGCCTGCTTCTCCCTCTGCCTCTGCCTGCTGCTCTGCCTACTTGTGCTCTCTCTCTGTCAAATAAATAAATAAAATCTTAAAAAAAGAAATATTAAAAAAAATCTTTTTTAATTATTTTAGAAGTAAAAAATAAATAAAATTTGGACTTTGTCCTTTGAATGGGATCTGTTCTGTGGAGCAGGGATTTGGAGTGGGGAAAGGGGATGTGGAACTTTAGGGGCAGGAAAACTGGCACGAAGCACGTTAAATCACTGTTGGTGAGAACATGACTTGACTTAATTGCAGCCTTCAACTCATAAATGCACATTATCTTAGCACCCAGAACCCTGGAAGTTTTTGACATCAGTTTCTTTTCTTATTTAGAGCTAATCGTTGACAGCCTATCATAAACTAGAATTTGCTGGCAACATTTAGGATCTACCATGCACTTTCAAATCCTTGAAACTGAGGTTTAGAGCTACGTGGTCAGTGGGACCCAGTAAGACATTTTTTATATAAGGAGCGATATGATATAAAGAACCTAGAACTGAGTAAGAAAACTTGCTGTAAACATGCAAATCAACAATGCCACAGAAGTACACCCTTGTGGTTTGTTGGTATGTCAACAGCTTGTTTACCATTCAGGTCCCAGGATAGGCAGTGAGGAGGTGACTAACTGGTAAGGCTGGAAGAAGGGAATGTAGTGGGTGACAGTAGGAGCTTTGAGCCTTTTGGAATCTACTTTGTGAGAGGAGAGTGGGGCCTTCCTCAAAGATGTGGTATTATTATTCTGTCATCAGCAGGAAGCAATTCTCAAGAAACCTTTATTTTTCACACCAGTAAGCCTTGGTAGCAAGTTGAGTGGGTTTGTCTTGTATCCATGGTTAGGAAACACAAGGCTCTTTATTTGAGCAGAATTCCTAAGAGAAAATTTTCTGTGTCAGATGACTATAGGTGATTCTGTCTGTCTCTGTCACATCTGTCTGAAGAAACTTTAAGGCATTGTTTGTATTACTTGGAGGGAATTTGGGACTACTAAGGTGGTTTCTTAAATGTTTTTGTGCATCGATGAAGTATGACTTCTTAGACATGTCAGCCATCAGCAGGCCTTTTTCCTTTCTAAGTGGGACCATATGGGACAACTTTGTATTAATCTTGTGTTTAACGGCCTGATACTGAAAAGCTTGACACTACCCCCACCCCTGCTGCTGCTGCTGCCAGTTGATACCCTCCCTGCAGAACTCTTGAAGTAGACCAGGGTCTTCCTTGCTCATTCTACAACTGGGGAGTATGCTCTGATTGAGTTCCTATTGAAGTAGCACAGATCTCCTTTCAAGTCAAGGATATCAATAAACCCATCCCAGGGAAAAGCCATGGTATGCCTGTTACACATCTTAATGGCAACCTAACTAAAAGAGGAATACAAAGTCTGATGCTATGCCATAACTGATCCCTTTTGGGGATACCGGTTAAGAGATTTTAATAGAAGGTGCGGCAGGGCCACCTGGGTGGTGCAGTTATGCATCTGACTCTTGGTTTTGGCTCAGGTTGTGATCTCAGGGCATGAGATTGAGCCCTGTATTTCATGTATTTCCCAGCATCTGAAATCTGAGCACCCGTGAATAAGGGCATTAGAAATAAGTACTGTACTAAATAGTCCTAGTATATAGTGGATGCTCAAAAAATGTGGTAGATGACTGATACAGTAATATTCTACTTCAACTTTTACTGTAAGATGCAGATTTTGTTTTCCACATTAACATCTCTGTGGCATCTTACATTTAATGGTATCTTGTAATTACTATCAGTGACAGCCAGTTGTATGAAAACCTATTGATACCTGGTGAGATTAAGAAAGGTGTAATATTCAGACTGCTGAGAGTTGGTAAAATATCACTAGTTTGCTTTAGGTATTAGTGGGGAGACATTGCAATATATGGGGCAAAGCACAGGAAATAGCTTGTGGTCTGTTGATTGACATCAGCTAGTTTGATTTCAGGTATTTGACCTTATGTGTATTTACTCCCTCTCACTTATTGAAGGCAATGGGTTGTGAAGGACCTGTTGACTCAGTAGGCCAGCAGTAAAGCTAGATGTGAGGAGACTAATTTTTCTTTCTCATTACATTCACAAAGCTAGGGAACCTCCCTAAGTGTGTGTTTGTGGCCCTGTCTGCTACTATATAAATAAGTTTATACTACACTTCACAGGACTCCTACGAGTGGCATTCCAAGAAATAGGAAGTTTGGGAAGCAAAATAATTCTTAAATTAGCATTTTCAACGTGTGATTGTATGTAGTGATATAAACCTTGCTAAGAGTTCTAAATGTTACATTATTTGAATACTACTCTACTCAGTGTTCACAGCATTTTCTAGTATTTGAATATTCAATGTATTAGATAAAAAAATGAATATTCAGTGTAGGCTACAGTTCTTTTAAATATTATAAATTAACTTTTTTAAGATCTGTAATGAGGGGCACCTGGGTGGCTCAGTCGTTAAGCGTCTGCCTTCGGCTCAGGTCATGATCCCAGAGTCCTGGGATCGAGCCCTGCATCAGGCTCCCTGCTCCGCAGGAAGCCTGTTTCTCCCTCTCCCACTCCCCCTGCTTGTGTTCCCTCTCTCACTGTCTCTCTCTGTCAATAAATAAAATCTTTAAAAAAAAATCTGTAATGAGTAAAGAGTATGAAAATGAATTTAAAGAATAACTTAAGATTTTGGGAATTCCTGAGAATCCAGAGAATTCCATTTCTCTGTATGTGAATCTGTCAGAATTTCAGAAGCACTAGTGCCTGTGCCTGGATTTCAATTCAAGTGGGTTTTAGGATTTTTAGCAACAGTTCCATGAAGGGCCATAAGGCGGAGGTGGTGCCTCATGGAAGTAGCTGGTTTTGTCTCTAAACTATCACACTTGGTTTTTTACAGCAATAAAGTGTTTTTTTTCTTTGCTGAACAAGATTTCAGAAATGTCCATACATCCAGCCTATGTCTTCTAAATATTTAAGGGAGAAGTCATACTACACAAACTCTTCTTGAAAACAGAAGGGGAGGAATTCACCCATCAAGCCATCTGGGACTAACATTTTCTTTGTTTTAAGTTCTTTTAAGTTCTATTTCTTTAGTAGTTAAAATACCTATTCACATTGTTTTTACCTGAGTGACCTTTGGTAGTTTTTATCTATCAAAGAATTTGTTCATCTCATCTATGTTCTTGATTTCATGAGCATCAAGTTGTTTATACTGTTCCCTTATTATCATTTTAATGTCTGTAGAATCTGTTGTGATGTCACCTCTTTCATTCCTGATATTAGTAATTTTGCTCCCTTATTCCTTCGTCTGCCTAGAAGCTTTTCAATTTTGTTGATCTTTTTAAAGAACTGCCTTTTTGTGTCACTGATTTCTTTTTGTGTTGTTTTCCTGTTAATTTTTTTTTAAAGATTTTATTTATTTATTTGAGAGAATGAGATAGAGAGCATGAGAGGGGGGAGGGTCTGAGGGAGAAGCAGACTCCCTGCTGAGCAGGGAGCCCGATGTGGGGACTCGATTCTGGGACTCCAGGATCATGAACTGAGCTGAAGGCAGTCGCTTAACCAACTGAGCCACCCAGGCATCCTCCTGTTAACTTTATTTATTCTTTATTTACTTCCTTTATTTGCTTTGAGTTTATTTGCTCTTTTTTCTAGTTTCTTAATGTAGATGCTTGGATCATTGAGACCTTTTACTTTTCTATGTAACCTTTTAATAAATTTCCTTTTAAGCACTGCTATAGCCGTATCCTCCAAATTTTGATATGTTGTATTTTTATTTTCATTCAATTCAGAATGTGTTTCATTAATTCTGGAAAATTCTCAGCCATTTTCTCTCTCTCTCTCTCTCTTTTTAAAAGTTTTATTTATTTATTTGACAGAGACACAGCGAGAGAGGGAACACAAGTAGGGCTAGTGGGAGAGGGAGAAGCAGGCTTCCCACGGAGCAGGGAGCCCAATGTGGGACTCGATCCCAGGACCCTGGAACCATGACCTGAGCTGAAGGCAGACGCTTAACAGCTGAGCCACCCAGGCGCCCCTCAGCCATTTTCTCTTAATGTATTATCTCTCCTTTGTTATTTTTGCTATTTCTGTGGCAGTCTGTTTGACACAGTTGGAACTATTACCATTTATTCCCTTATATTTTAACCACTTTTTTATGATTTTCAGCTCCTATTTTTTTTAATATTCTCTTTAATTTCCTTGGTTCTGTCTTTAAATTTGCTGACCTCTTTTTCAAACTTGCTTAAATCCATCTATTAATATTTAAATTTTAATGACTGTATCTTTCATTTCTGGAAAGTCTTTGTAGTTTTTTTTTTATTTTTTTGTGTAGTAATTTAAAAAAATTTATCCTTCCCTTTTTCACGTTAAACAGGCCATTATCAGTTTATGAAAAATTCATGGTATTATCCTATTTGTATATCTGCTTGACTCTTATTTCAGGTGGATTATCTACCTTGTTTGTTTTATAAATTTTGATTGGAACATACCTTTCTGAGATTCTTTTTCTGTCCCACCTACCCCATCCCTAAAAAGAAATCTTTTCTTCCCCCCTCCTCCCATGATAATTCTTATGAGTTATCATAAGGATTGTGGAAGCTTCCCTTCAGAGAAGTGTTTTTTTGTTTTGTTTTTTGGTTGTTTTTAATGCTTCAAGAGTGTTCACTGATTGATGTCTGTTGATTGTCTTTTCCTGGGTCTTCATATGCTGAAGTAATTTGGGATTGTATCTTGAATATTTTTAATATGATATTATGAGACTCTGAGTTTTATTTAAATCTGCCAGTTTGGTGATACTTCAAGTTCTGGTCTACATCAATATGCCTGTTCCTATTTACTTTTCAGAGTCCTTAAATAACTGCTTCATGGGGCACCTGGATGGCTCCGTTGGTTGAGCGTCCGACTCTTCATTTCAGCTCAGGTCATGATACCCAGGTCGTGAGATCAGGCCCCTCGTGGAGCCTGCTTGAGGATTCCCTCCCTCTGCCCCCCCCCCCTTGGGAGTGCGTGTGCGTGCTCGCTCTCTTCCTGTCTCTCTCTCAAATAAATAAATCTTTTAAAAAGACATTTAAAGGGGCACTTGGGTGGCTCAGTCATTAAGCGTCTGCCTTCACCTTGGGTTATGATCCCGGGGTCCTGGGATTGAGCCCCGTGTAGGGCTCCCTGCTCCGCAGGAAGCCTGCTTCTCCCTCTCCCACTCCCCCTGCTTGTGTTCCCTCTCTCGCTGTGTCTCTCTCTGTCAGATAAATAAAATCTTTAAAAAAAAAAGACATTTAAAGAAAATAGCCGCTTCATGCATTCTTTTATTTTATTATGTTAATCACCATACATTACATCATTAGTTTTTGATGTAGTGTTCCATGATTCATTGTTTGCGTATAACACCCAGTGCTCCATTCAGTACATTCCCTCTTTAATACCCATCACCAGGCTAACCCATCCCCGCACCCCCCTTGCATTATATCCAGGTTTTATAGCTTTGTTCAGTGGGAAAGATGGGATGGAATGTGCTTATTCCATCTTACCTAGAACCCTCCCTCCAGAGATTTTACATTTGCTTTATTTAAATGACACTAGCTCCTGACCAATTTTTATGTTATTTTCCTGAGATTTGAACCTCAACTTTCAGTCCCAAACCTAAAGTAGTCACACAGGCCTTAGTTTGAATTCTGAGATGAGCTGAGCCCAGCAGAAACAGACAAGAGACTGTATTTAGTAGGCAGACTTTTTCTAGTCTGTCTCTTCAACAAAAATGTTAGCTTTATGCAGGGAGTGAACCTTTAGTCACTCAACTCCCTTTCATTGGTGGATCCAAGGGAACGTTAACATCAAATGGTCATATCCAATTTGATGGTCACATCAAATTCTTCAGGGCTATGGTAGCATCTGACCCATTAGTTTTCCTTCATTTGTTTTGGCACCTGTGTATTTCCCTTCTTTCCTTTAATGTGGCTGTTCATTAAATATTTTAAGTTTCATATTTTCTCTAGCATTTATAAGGATTTGTAGCAGAAAGATTTTCAGATTTTCTTGATCACTGTCTATTGAAACAGAAGCATTTTCTGTAGATTTTTTCTTTTAAAAATCAACCGAGGGGGCACCTGGGTGGCTCAGTCGTTAAGCGT
The DNA here is from genome assembly GCF_003265705.2 of Callorhinus ursinus. NCBI lineage: Eukaryota > Metazoa > Chordata > Mammalia > Carnivora > Otariidae > Callorhinus > Callorhinus ursinus. Next base: position 13,418,276 of record NW_027397096.1, read on the forward strand.
CTGCCTTCAGCTCAGGTCAGGATCCCAGGGTCCTGGGATGGAGCCCCGCATTGGGCTCCCTGCTCTGCGGGAAGCCTGCTTCTCCCTCTCCCACTCCCCCTGCTTGTGTTCCCTCTCTCGCTGTGTCTCTCTCTGTCAAATAAATAAATAAAATCTTTAAAAAATAAATAAAAATCAGCTGATACACATAAAAACAAAATTAGAGGCCCAAATGGGATAGTACCTCATTTATTGCTAGAATTAATGGAATTTTTTATACACACATGTACATGTAAGTATAAATGTGTCTGTATATGTTTTAGGCTAGAAACGATTACATTTATATTAAATAAGGATTAAAAGTCTCTAGAAAAAACTATTTGCTTTGGAAAAAATATTCTCAGTGTAATGAAATTAATACTGGTCTCAAATTACTACTTGCAGATACTGTAGAAAGGGCAGTTTTAATCTTTGAGAACAAAAATAAAACCACTGCTATAAATAACTAAAGAGAACTGAGGTTTGTGTGGTTACTTTTTTTTTTTTTAAGATTTTATTTATTTATTTGACAGATAGCAAGAGCAGGAACACAAGCAGGGGGAGTGGGAGAGGGAGAATCAGGCTTCCCGCGGAGCAGGGAGCCCGATGCGGGACTCCATCCCAAGACCCTGGGATCGTGACCTGAGCTGAAGGCAGACGCTTAATGACTGAGCCACCCAGGAGCCCTGTGTGGTTACTTCTTTATCTGTCATTTGTTTGGTGTCTTACATTGTCTCAGCATCCAGTGTAAAATTCACTAGGAGTCTCCATTTAGTAGATGAGGAGACTTCCTTTTCCTTTCACTTACAGTGGTTTCTTGCCAGAAACACGTTCTCCCCTTCTTTCCTGCCAGGAATGAGTAGTGACAGCGATATTGAATGTGACACTGAGAACGAGGAGCAGGAAGAGCACGCCAGCATGGGAGGATTCGATGACTCTTTCATGGCGCAGCCCCCAGATGAAGGTGCAGCACCTGGTGTCCTTTTACAGAGATTAATGAAATGTTTCTTCTGCTGCTGCAGCTGCTGCTGCTTTTTCTTTCTTAATTATTGTCATTTGAGAGACAGTATTCTATGGGGTAAACGATACAGTGAATAGCAGTAGGTACCCCGGCTGGTCAGACACCTGCGGGCTGCTGCTTGGTGGAGCAGGGCATCTGAGCATAGCTTCTGGGTTGTACAGAGTTGTTTAAAATAAAAACAAAACTGAGAAGACTTTTCAACAGAGGCAGTTTGTGGCCTGCAGTGCCTAAATATTTAACTGTGTGCCCTTGTATAGAAAATGTTTGTCAACCCCTGCGGGGGGTTCAGATGTTATTAAATGTTATTAGCCTAGCCTAACTTTTTAAAAGATTTTTCCTTATTTCTTAGAAATGCATTTAGTTGAGTGAAGCATCGTTTTTTAAATTTCCTCTTCCACCCAAAATAGTTTTAGGAATAAAACTCACCGAGAGAAAGTCATTGTTAGTATTTTTGCTTTGTTTTGTTTTAGGAGTACAACCTAATGATTTGATATTATGTATACAATGTGAAATTATGAGCACGATAAGTTTTAGCTAACATCCATCACCCATTGTCAGTATTTTATCCAGAGACGTTAATGATCAGTCTGAGCATTCCTCTGCAAGATTTCCTGGAATCACAACATTGTCAGGCTCATGCTAGTTGTCAGCTTTATAATTTTACAGATTTCCCTGATGTTCTAGTGTCTTTTTCAAAACAGAGCTAAGCATTGGATGATTTTTTAAGTATTATGACACTTTTAGTAATTTTCTCTGTTTCTGAAAGAAGCAGCCAAATTTGGGGCAAGTTATTTTGAGTGCTGATAGGTTTGTAGTGATATCTGCATGTACAATTTAATTTGCTTTAAAATACATTTTATGTTTACAGAGGTAGTCTTCAGAGTATATACAGCCTCCTCATTTCCTCTTCCCTTCTTCAGCTGCTCCCACAGTGTCCCCAGGAGGACAAAGTTAGGCAGTGCCTTTCCTCTTCTAATTTGTGGGTATTACACATCTTACTTTTTCTCATTTATTTTCCCTTTGTGCTTGCTTATACCTGACTCAGGTCAAAAATTCTTTGAAGACAGAGGTTTATCTACAACCCAGTACATCTTTATCACTTAAATAATATGCTTGGTAAGATCATTTAAAGACATGGAAAAGAAAATACTGGTCCTTAAATACTGTTATTTGCTTTTAAATTTTTCTCTTAGATACGCATTCCAGTTTTCCTGATGGTGAACAAATAGGCCCGGAAGACCTCAGCTTTAATACTGATGGAAACAGTGGAAGGTAATTTTCAAATCAAGAGAACTGACTTGCAAGCTACCTTGACCCTGAGATTTGCTGTAGTTGATGCTCAAATTTGTCATCAGTCAGATAATCAGATTTGGTCTTATTTTTTCATCTTCTCTACTTGAAATAGTAATTCTGAAGACTGCACAGTTGTAGTATATGACATTAGTATGCAGGAAAAAATTAACAGCATGGGAAGAAGAATTCTGTGTAATGTAATGAATTAACAGTGTAGTCCTCAATTAATTTAGTAAGTTAGGATATTTATAAAAGGAAGTTTGTTTGCTACAATAGAAAGGTCATTAACCGCCACACAGTGTGTGTGGAGACAGTGCATGTGCTCAGTAACCTGCTAACCCTCAGTGCTCTTCTGTCCGTGGCTAGATGCGCAGTTGTGTTTAAATGACCACCTTTAGATTTTGGGTTTTAATTAGAGTTTATAGCTTCATTAATGCCTGTAAATTAGGGAACAGAAAAATTACTTATTTGTAGATTCTGCCCTGTAGATACTTTATGTGAATAACTAAGGCAAAACTAGACTGAGTCTCCTCTTTGGAGTATGTTGGCTGACTGAAGTTAATTTATTTACCTGTTCTTGTTTGTTCAAGTGCAGACACACTGATTATTGGCACATAATCTTTCTGTTGTATGACTTTTACAAATATAATTTTAAATGAGTGAAGTTCATGTGAATTGGTTATGTTTCCCAGTCATATGAACACATGGAAGATCATTTAAAATTACTTTTTTTTCCTAACTTTTACTAAACAACTATAGTGCAACAAGCATTTTAAAACCCTCTTTTCTCTTTTATTTTCATTAGTTGGACATTGGTTTCAGTGTCAATACATTTAAAGATTCATACATACTGCACACTGGTTTACATGAAACTGTGGTATAATGTTTATTTTCATATTCAGTTAGCCCAAAATAATTGCCAGACTTTCCACCGTGCTCCTACATTTGTGTTTGAGCTGCTATACTATTTGTGAAAATTACACTGAAAGTTGATAAGACTATTGAAGAAGCATGAATATAATACACACATGAGAGGCGCCTCATCTACTTCTATTTTACTTATTTCCCATGTCTAATGTCTTGCCAAATGCTGTGATTCATGGTTTGCTTTTGTTCAAAACGGTTCACACTTTTTGTTAATAAAATGAACTTGAGAAAGTATCATGCCTCTGCAATTTATTAAAAGTGGGATAGGAAGCCCCTGGGTTTTTTTCCTATTCACATTACCTGTGTATGATAGAGGCTGTTAAGCTGAGTAGACTGTTAGTAAATGCATGGGGAAAATTAAGAGACTTACTTAGACTCTTGGTAATATATATGGGTACTTTTTCTTCTTAAATGTTAGTTGGAAATATTTAAGTACTATAATCATATAATAAATAAAAATTTAACATTTGCTTACTAACATGCTAAGTGTTGGCATGCTGTTGTATAGTTATTAGGTGGTTTATCATGCAATAATACTCTAAGGCATTACTGATACGTTCTTTTAATGAGATGCATCAGTTGGAATCCACAAACACAAATATGATTGACTACTTTGAATCTCTCGCTATTGCCAACTCTTTTTAAACTTATATTTGATATAGCACTCGGAACCCACAGATCTTTATATCCTGTTTGTTTTCAAAATATGGAAAACTACATATGGTTAAGAACTAAGAAAAGCCTGAGAAAAGACCATTTGGGGAAATTTACTTGTAAATATTTTAGCATGGGTGATTTAATCAGGAGATTCTCTTGGGTCATTAATCTACATAGTAGCATTTTGGGATATCCCCCTGCCCTTTATTGGGAGGAGGTACACTTTTTTAAATCCAAATGTTGTTAACCTTTGCTCTTAATTTTCATGACCTTGAGTTTTTTTGTTTTTTTAGTCCATGGATTCCCTAGAATGGAATAGTGATATTTGGATTGTGGTATATTTGGATCTTGAGAATTTTTCTGGCTTTTCTTATGCTTTCAAGTTATGTATAAAAATCAGGAGTGCTGCCCTTATTTTAGATGAATTGAGAGCTGGTTGAGACCCTTTTAATTTGGTAGAATTTGAATTCACTGTATCAGCAAGACTATTTTTGGTTGTTACAGCTGTAGGAAAATTTGAAGGTATTTAAGTTCTTTATACTTGCACCAAAACTTTGGAGGGAAAATATTTTGAGCTTAATTGGTATATTCTCGTGTATTTTAGGAACCTATTTGTACCATATTCTGATTCCATATTTAAGAATAAAATCGATCTCTTGAAAAGCAAAAAATGCAAGGTTCTAAGGAAATATTGAACCTGCCCTCCTGGTATAAAATCCTGTATTTTGTAATTAAAGTTGACAACAGGTTTTACCAAAAATCAAAAACAAACTGGTAGATAACTAAAGGACAGAATGAGTACTCAGAAGTGTTCTACTGTGGTGAAGAAAATCATGTCTATTTTGTTGGGCTCCAGCTCACTTCAAGTCATGTTGTTTGAGAATTATAAAATAGTAAGAAATATGCAGCATGTATAAATTCTCACAGTCCATTGAAGAAGACCTTTGGGATTCAGTTAACAAGTGTCTGGCATTCTCTCTAGGTAGACAAACTACTGTCCTTGAGCCAAATCCCTACCACTCGTTGTTTTTGTAAACAGAGTGGTATTGAAACACAGTTAACATCCGTTCATTTATGGATGATCAGTGGCCGCTTGTACCCTACAAGTGGAGGAGCTGCTAAGGAAACCTGTTGGCCCCAGAGCCTGAAATATTTACTCTCACACTCTTTACAGATAAAATTTGTTGGCCTCTGCTCTCTTGATATTAATGGGAACTTCATGTGTTTTTAGTATAGGAGGTTTAGACTTAAAACATTTTTAAGTCAAAAAGATGAAACATTTGATTAGTTCTTTTGTGCTTTGTTTTGTGGTATGGGGTGATGGGCAGCTACTATCCCATTATAGACTCATAAGAAGCCTGAAAGACCCAAAGATTTCTTCAAAAATGAAGGACCTGTTAGCTTTTAGTAGTGGGATTGAAAAACAGAATTCCTTTCCCAGCTCCTAGCCATGTTAATACAGTACACCTGCCCCCGACTCCTCAGTGGTGCCAGGAAGCCTCGTGTTTTCCCTCTTCCTCCATGTGGTATGCCTGCTTTCGCTATGCTAGATTGTAGGACGCTTTGAGTGAGGGAAGAAGTCACAGGAGAAGGTACCAGTTTTCCCTCTCCCCCCATCGGTGGTTCATGATCTGATCTGCAAGAGATCTGGCTCAAAAGAGAGCTCTCTCTCCCCCTCCCGCTCCCCCCCAGTTCTCCTACTTGTAACTCTCGTTACCTGCATGCAGTCTGTGCCGCCAACATTCCTCTACTCTGCTGTTACTTTCTGGCACTTTGTGTACCCTAACAGTCCCCATCTTTTCTTTCTTTCTTCCTTTCCTTCTCCGTTTTTTTTCTTTATACTTTTCCCCTTTTAACTGAAGAGCATAGTAGCTCAGAGTCTTTCCTTCCACCATTGCCTTCAGTACTTAGTTTTGTTTTTTAAGTAAACTCTACTGCCAACAAGGGTTCGAACTCAATGGCCCCGGAGTCACATGCCTTAGTGACTGTGCCAGCCAGGTCCCGCCAGTATTTAGCATTATTATCTCACATTTGTTCCTGGAAAATTCCTTCTTTCTTTCTTTTCTTTTTTTTTTTTTTAAAGATTTTATTTATTTATTAGAGAGAGAGAGCCCAAGAGGGGGTAGGGTCAGAGGGAGAAGCAGACTCCCTGCTGAGCAGGGAGCCCGATGTGGGACTCGATCCCGGGACTCCGGGATCATGACCTGAGCCGAAGGCAGTCGCTTAACCGACTGAGCCACCCAGGCGCCCTGGAAAATTCCTTCTTAATAAATGTGTTCTCTTAGGCCTAAGGATATAGTAGTTAATGCTTGCATTGTGCACAAACATGTTTCTGGACAACTTTGACCAACTGTGTCATTGAATCCTTAAGTAAACCTTTGAGGTAGATGATTTGAGTGTCGTACCCATTTGGCAGAGAAACATGCAGTTCGGGGAGGGTAGGTGATTCTCTCAAGGTTCAGCACCACTGGCAAGGATGCAATGAATTGCCGGTCCTAGTACATTTTTCAAATCATCACACTTGAACCAAACCCAGCATTTTTATACCTAATAATTAAAAAGCTAAAGACTGCCCTTCTTTTTACTTTTATTTTGAGATAACTTTAGAGTTACAAAAGAGATAAAAAAATCTTGAGTTTCCATATACCTGTTACCCAGCTTACTCAGCTTCTTCTTTTCTTGACGTCTTCTTTAACTGTAGAACTGTAATCAAAACTAGGAAATTAGTCTTGTTTACAGAACTGTTAATTACAGAATTTGTTCATATTTCACCAGTTAATTCATTAATGTCCTTTTTCTGTTCCACGATCCAGTCCAGCATCCCACAGTGCATTTAGTTGTCACGTTTCCCTAGTGTCCTCCGGTCAGTGACAGTTCCTTATCTTTCCTTGTCTTTCATGACCTTGACATTTTTAAAGAGACCAGTTATTTTCTAGGATGTTCCCCTATATGGGTTTGTTTGGTATTTTCTCGTATTTAACTGAGATGAAGCATTATTGTGGGAAAGGCTACCACAGAGGTGATGTACCCTTCTCAGTGCATTGTATCAGGGGCTATATAAGGCAGATACTTATTTTTGATGATGTTAATCTTGATTACTTGGTCAAGGTGATGTTTGCTAGGATTCCCACTATTTATGGTTTTTCCCTTTGTAATTAATAAATATTTGGGGCAAATACTTTGAGACTATGCAAATATTCTGTTTTTGCTTTATCTCTACTAATTTTAGCACCCACCAGTGCATCTTGCCTATAACAGTTATTACTGCAGTGTTCTAATATTTTCTATTTCCCTAATTTCTTATACATTTATTATTAGGATTCTATAAGGAAAAGTTGTCCCTTCTTCCCCATTTAGATTTTTTATTCAACCACTTATTTATCAGTGTGGACTTGTAGATATTTATTTTATTCTTTATGATCCAATATTATCATTATTTTACAGTTTAGTTTGTTCCAGTTTTAGCTATCGGAAATTCAGGTTAGCTTTTGTACCCTTTTGGTATGTTCCATTGTTCTTTCCCTCCTCTGCCGCCACCAGGTGCTCCAGGCTTACCTTACCTTGTCTTTTCTCTGACCTTTTTTTTTTTTTTTTTTTTGGACAGTGGTATTTAGAAAGTAAGATTGGGATGTTAAGGTGTGCTTACTGTTACTAGAGTGTCACTGCTTCTAGCCCCTCTCAGTGGATAGAATAGAAACCACCTATATACTTACTCACGCAAACACAGCTCTGTAAATCTTTGTATCTACATATATGTAAATATGTTTTAAGAAGACAAACCGTGAGTCTGTATTGATGCCTACAATACCAGTCCCAACTCCACAGCGCTCATTTTAGCCTTCCCTTTTATTTATTAGATCTTTCTCTTAACAGCCTGGCTCTCATTAGCTACAGTATATTTACTTACTCGTTCAACGGTAACATACAAACCCAGCAGTTTCAGAACCGTTGACCTATAACCCTTGTGAGGAACAGATTTACCAACTACAGTACAGTGTCGGTATGCAGTTTTTTGTTTTTAGCCTTCAGTATCATGACAAACACTTCCCCCCCAAGTTATTTAGGTCCTAAGATTCAGAGTTACATCAGTTCCTTTCTGCACCATCCTCATCAGTGTGATTATATGATTTACTTGTAATAAAGTAAGATTCATCTGTTATAGTCTGCATTTTGTCCTCCCCACATATCCTGGTTAATCTTTAAATTTACAGACATTAAAATTCAGTCTTTGAGGTATAATGCAGTGTATGTGGGTTTAGCCAAATACAGAGTCGTGTGTATCTGCCACCATACTACTACATCAAACAGTTCAGTCACCCTCAAAATCCCCTCATGCTAGGCAAATCCTCCCCACCCCCCAACAATTGCTGACAACCATGATCTGTTCTCTGTCCTTTTAAGTTTTCCCTTTTCCAGAGTGTCATGTAACTAGAATCAACACATAGCCTTTCACTTAACAAAATGCAGTTAAGTTTCATCCATCATGTACTTCATTCCTTTATTACTGAGTAGTATTTCACTGTATGGGTGCGCCACAGTTTATTTACCCTTTGAAGGACACTTGGGTTATTTCCAGTTTAGGGTGATTATGAATCTTATAAACATTTGTGTATAGATTTTTGTGTGAACATGAGTTTTCATTCTTGAGAGGAATATATGCCTTGGAATGGGATTGCTGGGTGTGTAATAAAGAATCTGGCTGGCCTTTGTCTCTGGTTCCTGGGATATAATCTCTTAGTCCTTGGAATTTCCGGAATGGTAGAAGTGTCTTTGTTATTTATGGTGGGTCCTGACAGCTTATGCTAATGAGATAACTCAGGATGGCGGTGGGGGGCTGGCACACAGAAAGACTAATCATGGGATTAGAGGATTGGGGCTACAGTCACTTCATATCAGCCTGAATAGTCCAGCCTCATTGCCAGTGAGTCCGGCACACTCACCTTATGAAACCCCAGTAAAACCTCTGGATACTGAAGCTCAAATAAGCTTCCCTGGTAGGCAGTATTCTGCATTGTCATCCATTGTTGTTTCAGGAGGAACAACATGCTCTGTTCATCAGAACATCAAAATGCTCTGATCACAAGGAACCTTCACATGTGTACTCTCCTAGACTTCACTCTGTGTGTCCTTTCTTTTGCCTGGTTTTAATGTTTGTCCTTTTGTATAATAAAACTGTAATTGTAAGTAGAGTATTTCCCTGAGCTTTGTGAGTTGTTCTAGCAAACTTTCAAACCTGAGGGGATGGTGGGAACCCCCAAATTTGTAGTCAATTTGTCAGAAATGAGGGTGGGCTGGGGACCCCCAAACTTGGCAACTGGTGTTTGAAGTGAGAGGACTTTGCCCTTAAACTGTGAAATTTGGCCTGACTCCAGGTAGTTAATGTCAGAACTCATCTCAGTGAGTTATGTGGTATGTACTGCTTCACTTTATAAGAAACTGCTGAACTTTTCTAGATGTGGCACTGCCATTTTACATCACCAGCAAATTATAAGCGTTCTAGCTGCATCTTATAAACACTTGCTACTGTCAGCATTTTTTTAATTTTTATCTAATAAGTGATACTGGTTTTGCTGATATTTTGCTGAGGATTTCTGCCACCTATATTCATGAGGGATACTGGTCTATAGTTTAGTTTTTCTGTCTTCATCTGATTTGGTATCAGAGTAATGCTGACCTTACAAAATCTTTTTCTGAAGAGAATGTATAGAATGTGTTATTTTTAACATTTGGTAGAATTTACCAGTGAAACCATCTGGAAGAGATTTCTTTTTCCTAGGTGTGTGTTTTTGGTATTTTTCCTGCTCTGTATTCTCTAAGGTTCCTAGATCTACAGTTTGAGGTCTGTCATTAAATTTTCAGAAATTCTCGGCCATCATTCAAATATTCCTTCTGCCCAGTTCTCTTTCTCTGCTCCTTCTAGGATTCCAGTTATGCATATGTTAGGCTGATATTGTTCCACAGCTCTTATATGTTCTGTTCTGAGTGTGTCTTTGTTTTCCCTTCACTGTGTATCTGTGCACACATGTGCATGCACACGCCTTTTTCAGTTAGGGTAATTTACGTTGATTTATCTTAGTTTTAGGTGATTCTCTCCTCGGCCACGTACAGTCCACTGATTAGCCAATCCGAAGCATTCATCATCTTTGTTATTTTCCATTTCTAGCACTTCTATTTATAGTTTCTCTTTGCTGAAATCACCCGTAAGATCTTACATATGTTGTCCACCATTTTCATAACAGAATCTGGTTCTTTTTTTTTTTTTTTTCAGAGTTGTGTATTTTTTCTTTGACTTATAGTTGATACACAACATAGTGATTCAACATCTGTATACAGTATGCAATGCCCCCAAGTGACAGCTACCATCTGTCACCATAAAACACTATTACAATACCAAAACTGATTGTATTACTTACGCTGTACCTTTCGTCCCTGTGACTTATTCATTCCTTAACTGGAAGCCTGTATCTCCCACTCCCTTTCACCCATGCCCCTACTACCTTCTCTGGCAGCCATCAGTTCTCTGTATCTATGGGTCTGTTTCTGCTTTTTGTTTTTAGATTCCACATATAAATGAAATCATCTTTGGTTTCAGGTCTCACATTTAGGTATTTCATCCATTTTGAGTTTATTTTTGCATATCATGTTAAGAGTGTGGTCCATTTTTCCTACCACCATTTATTGAAGAGACTGACTTTTTGTGTACTTTTACCCTTCATCATAGGTTGACCTTGTGGGTTTCTGGGCTCTCTCTATTCTGTTCCACTGATGACTAGGTCTGTTTTTGTGCCAGTACCATACTGTTTTGATTACTACAGCTTTAGAGTATATCTTGAAATCTGGGATTGTGATACTTCCAGCTTTGTTGTTGTTTCTCAAGATGGCTCTGGCTATTAAGGGTTGGAGTCTGGGTTCTGATGTCTTCTGGAGTCTTCTGTCTTCAGAACACATTTTTTGTTTTCATATGGCTTTATATATTTTGTTGAAAGTGACATCTTGTATAGGGCAGTAGATCGTTTGAATTGTTTTTACACCTGAAAATGGGCAGGTCTTTCCTCCAGCTTAGACTTGCATTGCAGAGTCTGAATTAATCTAGGTTAGGAGTTGTGCTTGGTTTGAGGTTCATCATTGCAATAATTAACCTTAGCACTAAGTAAATTATCTTTCCTTTGAATAAAAAAACAAACGACTCATGGTTTTAAATTGCTGGGTTTTATTAAGGTATTGGCAAAATTTCAACATACATCTTACCTGAATGAACAGTTTTAATAAATAAAATATGAAGGATCACTCATGATTACAACTGAACTCAAAAGTGAGCTGTAGAGCAGGTCTGTAAATTAATAAATATACTTGGTAAGAAATGATTCACTTCATTCGCTTCACTCCATAGAGAATTCTTTGCAGAGAAATGTCATGAACAAGGGAACAAAGCCTGTCTCTCACCAAAGAGCACCTAGAGTAAGAGTTAACAATGATGTATCTGCGGATTATCTCATACATCAGAGTTTATTAGAGTATTTCCTTTTCCAGAACAACTGCTGTATCAGTCTGGAGTTCCTGTTTTTATTTGCTTTTTCTAATTAGTACAATAAGTAGTCTTCAAAATAGAAGATAAAATGTTGCTAGATGAAGTAACAATTATTTTTCAAAACAGTACCATTTGTCTGGAAAATAGTCATGTGATAATACTGGCGGTATCTTATTTTGAAAAAAAAAAAACATTTAGGCTATTCACAGGTTAGAACAGAAGGGTGAGTAATTTGTCCATTAACATGACAGGATTTTAAAAGGTGAAAAAAGTATGTTCTTTTGCTAATTTATGATTCAAAGAAAAATTGTCCGAAACGATGATGTGACCAAAGCTATAGCATCCCCCTTTATGGCCTTGCGTAGGTGAGAATGGTCATCAAGTGAATACATTGTATTTAAACACTAAAATAATAATTTACAAATCACTTTCTCACAAAGCCTTGGCAAGCCTTTGATGGGGAAGGAAGTACTTGAACCACAGCAGTTTTATCTGTAAACACTGAACTTCTTTATGCATCATTTTCATCTGCCCATCAGATGTTGCATTTCTTACTGGCACAGTGTTCCAACAATGGAGTATGGTTGTCATGAAGATGCGGCGTGACACTATACTACCACGTTGACATTATACCACTATAAATGTGGTCAGAATCAGACTCAGTGTTGACATTAACATTGTTGACATTGTCCTTGGAAAAGGTGTTACTTTCAAGGATCCTCCTAGTTAAATGCAACAGAAACTTTAATCTTATTAACTCAAGGACAGTGGATGGCACTTCTAGGTAAAGAAAAGGTATATACATATGTGTTTCCACCATCCTCTTTAGCACAGATATGAGTGGGATTAATTGCCCCAGTGTTTGGTGCTGTAATGTTGCTAAACCTCAGATATCCCTCAAAAGTACACATCTAGAAAGTGAACAAAGGAAACCTTTAAGTTAGGGACTGATTCCCTTTGAAACTCACAGTGAATGTACAAGGAGTTTGTAATGACTTCATTTGGTAACTTGAAGTCTTTTTCCCTAACGAGTACTACACTTTCTTGTTTATATTTGTTTTACTATTTCCTATTCTAACAACACTTTAGCAGGCAAACAAATTGATGCAGATCATGTTAAATTGAAAAAGGGATACCGTCACTCTTAAGGATTGAGTGTAGGATTTTCACCACCACTAAATTACACAATTAGTAAAAGTACAAAACACGTAATTCACAGACTATTACCTCAGCATTAACAGTTAATATATATTATATATACTTTTATACTGTCTAATATTTTTACAATCACCAGATACACCATCATTAAATACAAGTTACAGAATGTGTAGATACCATTAGTTAGAGGGGTACTTATTGCTTACATTAGCAAGCAGCAAATAAGGGCACAGGATTTGAACTGAAGGGAACTACTTTCTATCACCAGTGGCATTAAGATATAACACTGCATTTCACAAAGCACTGCTTTTTACCTAGTTTATAGAACCAAGAGCAGCATGTATCATACCAATAACCACTACTTTTTAATATTATAGAATTTTAAAGGACTTACCTTACAAATGGTACCTAACTACTCTATAAATATGCACGTTGTGAACAAATGAATAGTTGCTATTTTTCACAATATTGGTTTATAAGTTGACCACACTAGAACTACTTTGCTTTGTTTTCTAGAGGGCTACTGGTATGAAAAATGGAATTAACACTGCTTATATAGTCAGATCTACAAAATTCAGACCCTTAAGGATGTGTGGTCTGTGTTCATCTGAGTTTTATCCAACCATTTTTCCCCACTGAAAAAAACCTATCATTTGTATCTTTCCTTTCACCTTCTTTATTCTGCTCAAAAATAGTAGCAATGGACAACTATAGAAAATCTTTAAAAAACTGTTTAATTTCAATAAGTGCTTTGGATTATAATGTGTACCAATATTCTGCTGCCTGTTTTCTTGTTTCCTTAGATAATTTGATTTGAAACTGACACTGCATCTGATGGGTTGTTAACAAGATCTAGGCTTCAGAAAATGACAGATGTGAGTGAGGTCCGTGTATGAGGGTCAAACATCAGGTTGGTGAAAAGATTCTGGTACTATATTCAGAGCCACATTTATTCCCTCCTTCTCAGCCATGTGTCACAAGACTTGAGAAAAAGAATAAATGACTTCAAAATCACGAGAAATATTGAAAATCTCTACTTACACCCAAATTCTTAAAAATAAAATGTACGGATTAATCTGATCATTGGTGAAGTGAAGTTTTTGTGTATTTGCCGTAGCTACACTGGCATCCAGAACATGCTGTGGTCTTTTAGTTTTAAAGCCTAGGAATCTGAGTTTCCATTATGGGTCTGGGGAACATAAAGTAATTGTATTATTTTGTAAAAACACAGGCAGTGGACGTTTCTTGGCAAGAGCATTTGGTCCATCCCCCCCCGCCAAGTGGAGTGAGTGAGGGGCAGCTCCTATCCATTGGCATGGCTGGTCCACAGTTGACTAGGGGAGGGAAGGAGGTCATGTGGTGATATTCATGATTCTCAAGAGAATCAGAGGCTGCTTCACTGACTGAATCTGATTACGAGTTTATTTGCTGTCTTTAGTTGAAGATACGCTTGTAGCTTGAAACTACAGAACGGCAAAAAGCAGACAACTTCAAATTATCAAATGTAAGTATTGAAATGAGAAAGACATCCTCTCTGCAGTCTGAAGTGGCATGGAGCAGGACTGTGGAGCTTTCTCCATTCCTAACTAAATAGACCTCAGTCTCCGTTTACCTGCCTTCTCCTTTGCACTTGGCCTCTGGGCTCACTTTAGGCAGTACTTTCAACCTCTTTCACACCAGTTATTTCATTCCCTTGGGAGAAACAATTTTAGAGAAGTTAAAACCAGTATTTTTCATTCTCCAAAACCACTTTTTATTTTGTAGTAGTATATGCCTTTGCTGTCTGTTAACTTAAGGGGGAAAAAAAAGGCAGAAAAAATAGAAATACTATTTGATTTTTCTTTTTTAAATGGCAACTTGATTCTAGTATATTTGTACCTAACATCATCTCCATTAAACCAGTTTTGTTCCTGAGATGAAGGTACAGTGAAAAACAGCATCATAGGTTAAAACCAGTTGACAGCGGTCTTCTAAAATGACAAATAATAAAAATCCCACCAAAAGCACCATAACAGGTTATGAAACTCCCAAATAGCTACACAGCCCTAGGAAGTACTTTTTAATTCAGAAAATTTTTATCTTTTATGTTACAGGAAAAAAAATCAGTCTTTTTGATTATATACCACCTCACAAGGCAGAAAATATGACACTTTTATGCTAGTTTTCTACTTTCATTGTAACCAATTAAAACCCATATGGCTTTTAGTCTTTTACCAAATGAAAAAAGAGAGGAGGGTTTCCCTCATAGTCCCCAGTCTTTTGAGGAACATCCCCCAACTACATCTGATTCTGCTTTAAGTTTTCCATAGATATATTAGGCACATTAAACCAGATTTCACCTGCATTGAGACTTCAACACTAGATATCCTGACTAAAATAACTCACAAACTTCCACTAGTGATGTGAAGGGGTAGTAAGTGGGAGTTGTATGTAGGTGTGGAGACACATCACAGGGACCAGTTGTATAATTTTGCTAGTGAAACCGCCAGTACTTTTTTTTGTTTTAGATTGAAAACACTACTTTGAGTTTCCTAGAGATGTATTTACATTTAAGAATTGAGCCATCCATGGTTTCATAATGAAGCACATATATTTCAGAAATGTCTACCTTGTTTCTACTCTGACGGTGGTGTTTTTATTGGAGGAGAGCTAGCTAGCCTACTTTAAAGGGGAAGTTTTATATTTTGTAGCTCGAGGGAAGGCCTGGATCTGGAGTATCGTTACTCTTTCCGAGCTTCCTCATCATGTTTGCACTATATCCTTTCCAAATATTTTGCCTCCACGGCAGAAAACTTCTGAACAACCTAGTTCTCTTCCCACTTCGAATAAGTGAGGAGAGACTAGTGCCTATTTTGCGGGAAGGCTCTTGAGCAGACATAAATGAATACAACTTTGGATTAAACCTGAATCCGTGCCGTCTCTTTGAATAACGATAGCGTAAATGAGACAATCTGGAAACTCTCTTTCCCAGGAATTTGAACTGTTCCTCTTCCAACCTAGGACAGACAGGAGACAAGCTCTCCATTCTGTATATCTGCTGCCCTGTTGAACCCAAATTAAAAGAGGGAAACTCTCCAGCACCACTCTGTTCAGGCAATGATGATTGAACTGATTTTTTCTCCATTATTAGCTCATTAATAGAATTTGCTTTCTTTGGTGCACCAGGACCAAACATCTCAATTGGTGGCAAAAACTGGGCACTGTGAGGTTTGCTTGCTTCTATTTGTGTGAGATCTAGGTAGCCCGGGTCTTCCAGCACGTTGATTTGGGACCCTGGGCTCAGGCTAGTTCTATCAGTGAATGAATCCACGCGCCCATCATAGCCTAGATCGGCTGGTGCTGAGCACTGGTGCTGCGGCCAAGGGCGTTTGCACTCTCCATGATTCTCCTTATCATCCCCACCATCTTCTTGCCCTCCTTGAAAAGAGTTCTCTGTCCAATCTGATTCCTCACTAACATTTACAGCTTTGTTCATGTCCCTCAGGAATACCACAATAACAGTGATGTTATCACTTGACCCAGCATCACGAGCTGATGCAACTAATTTGTGGGCAACCATGCTACTGTCTCCATTATTCTCCTTCAGGTGGTCAGATACAACTTTGACTGCCTCATCAGGATTCACGGTGTCATAGAAGCCATCACAGGCCAGAATGAGGTAGTCTTCAGTCCCATCCAAAACAGTTGAGGCAGAATCTGCATCCCCACAGATATATGGCTTATGTTCAGCGTCTCCTGTGGGAATTAGAAAGGAGGTCAGATTTTGGTTTACCTTGCATGTAAGAATGTTTATGGCCAATGCTGTGACTGATCACAATTTATTGGATTGTGATCTGAATTTACTGGAAAGAATTTATAAACTAGTTTCAGATAAAATACTTGAATTCTTTGTTAATCAGATGCTGCTCACTCCTTACTTAGTTAAATAATTGCCATTCACTGGGCTTAATTTCTCACTAGCTTACACTCTGAATCTTGTGCCACTAGCTATGATTTAGGCTTAGCTGAGCATGGCAACAAATGTCAAATCTAAGTTTTTTGCTGCACTGAAAAATTCAGTGTTACGTAGGAAAATTTTGTTGGTTAACAGATCTAATTTTTTTTTTTTTTTTTTTTTTTTACTAGTAAAGTTTGATTTAATTGAGATTTGAGAACAAGTCCACATTGAAAAACAAACCAAAGTTGTGGTCATTCTTTTCATTAAATACTTAATTTTCTGTCCTTGTTTTCAAATTAATAGCTTTATGCTGCTAGCACAGAGAAAGGTTTGAGTTACAAGGGATTTTTAAAAAGTCAAGTCCAACTCCCCTCAAGCTGGGAAAAGTCATCCCAAGATTCAGACAAGAGAACTAGAATGTTAGTCTCTTGATTCCCAATCCAGTTTGCTTTCTACTTTTTAATGCTGCTTTTACTTGTAACTTCTAGAGAACAACTGGAAAATGTATGGCCACATTTCTCTCCTCTTCAGGGACTACCATATTCTTGCTGTCTTCATTTGTCTCTGATCGAACCCCCACCGTCTTTATTGCTGTTGTTCATTCTCCACTTGTAAACAACTGTGAGAACCCCCAAGGCCCTACTGGGTCATTATTTCTTCTTTGTTTAGTTCATGCACTTATGAATGACATTTGAGCCGGGTCTTGAAGGGTAAGTTAGTTATCACCAGGTAGAGAAGGGCTGGCCCTCGGTTGAAGGAATTAGCATAAGCAAGGCACAGAGGCAACTATGAAGCAGTAATGTGTAGCTTTATATGGGGTCCTTGGAGTGGAGATAGAAACCTAGCCTAGTGTGGGCTCAAGGTCTCCCCAGTCTATCACTAGACTATGGAGAAAATTAATCATCTGCAATGCATTCTGGATCTTTTCAGATCTGGAGCACTTCCCGATCCATTCACTCTACATTCGTTGTTTTCCTCTGGGTACTTGGAGAGAGCCTAGCCAAGGGGTCCCTAGCCTCTTGGGTAACCATATAGCTTATTAATACAACAAGGGATACTCGTTTACTACTGCTTTACATAGAAAACAGTATTTAGCAATAATTCCTAGATTAGGGTACCATAATTGAGAAACAGTAGTTAAAATTTATAAAATGTTTTATCATTTGTAAAGTAATGACATACAGCTTAGTGGTTAAGGATGCCAGCACTGGAGTCAGACTGCCTGGATCCAAATCCTAGCATTTGTTACTTAGAGACCCTCATCAGTTACTGTCCTCTCTACAGTACTAAAACTGCTTTTGGACTAGGGGATGATAAAATGAAAATAATTATACATAAGTTATCTGGCTCTGTCATCACCTGTTCTAGTTTCTCTCCTACCCACATAAGGTTCTCTCCAACACTTCCCATCCCTGTTTAATCCTCCAATAGGCCCAGAAAACTCAATAGGCACCCTAGAGACAACTGCTAGAACTGGTGTGGGACACACTGAACAACAAGATACTAGATAAGAAACTAGTCTTTTTCATACAGTTGCCAGAACCATCTTCCCTCAAACATGGTTTTGATTCCATCAATTTCATACTTTAGCTCTTACAGGCTACTGGGAGGCATCAGGTAAAACTTCCAGTCATGAGATTCAGTGTTCTCCACCAATCTGCTTTACTAAATTTCCCCATCCCCTACTCCACCTGACTATTATTATCATCATTATTATTTTCTGAATTCCAGCTCTAAAAATAAATGTGATCTGAGTCATACTGTTCCCAAAAATCTTGTTTTAGTGCTTCAATTAAAAGGCTACTGCAACTGTTAGTTTGGAACAGAACATACAAAGATTTGCACAGGGAAAATGCTGCCAAAATTCTGGCTTTTCACCTGCTCTACTGTTGGATGTCAAATTCATGACATTTCGCCCCCAAATTTGGTAGGAGGGCATGATTATCCATTTCATGGTGAAAATGGATAATCATTTTCAATCATTTCAACCTCCTCTCTCCATATGCTAGGAAACATATCATGCCTCCCTGTCAACTTTGGATCATAAATCTGAAGGGCTCATGAGGAGAAACAGTTGAAAAGCTTTTCATTTTGAAAGCTTTAAGTGTCACTTAATTTCTAAGTAGAGTTGAACTCTGCTCAGGAGTCCTTTTTCTTGTCCCTGTTTAGCCCCCGATTTTATTCTCACATTCTTCACCTCTCTCTTCCAATTAAGCTACTGGATTTCGGTAGATGGCCTAATTTCCCACTTCAAAGAAAATTAAGTTTATCAGGCCTGAATTCCTTCCGCTTCTACCCGCCCCCCGCCCCCCCTCCCCGGCCCTTTTGTTTTCATCAAGAGAGATTCACCACATCAGCTACTATTGTGTCAGGAGTAGAGGTCTCCATTTCCTCCTCAAAGCTCACCTGTGCTCTGGGACCTAACTCTGTAGGACTCTGGCTTCTGTCACTCTCATCTTCAATTTCTCTTCTACTTGCTCTCATCTTTTATCCTACAAACATACTCTGATCTAAACTCGTTAGCCTAACATCAAAAATAACAAAAGTGACCCTTTCCCAAATCAGCTTTTCCCTCAGGCCACCACACTATTTCCTTTACCACTAAATTGCCCAAGAAACTAAATCTATACATGTTCTTTTGTGTTGTTACTCATTTTCTGTCACCTGATTTTCTGGGTTTTTTTTCCATCTACTCATCCAAAACATTTCTCTCATATATTACCAATTAGTTCCGGTTTTCAAAATTCCATGTCTTTTTTTAACCCACGTCTCACTTGACCTCTCCTAGCACTTGACCCTGTGACCACTTACTCCTAGAAACCCTCTTCTAGTATCTGTGATACCCCACGTGTATATCTCTGATCCCTTCTTGATTTTCTTCACTGGCTCCTTCACTTAATAATAGCACTAATCATTTTGTGCTAAAACTGCCAGGCAGGGCTCTAAGTGTGGTGCATGTATTATACCATTTAATACAAAAACTCCATGAGCCATTTAATGTTACTATTCTTACTTTACCAAGGAACAGATAGACACAAAGAAATTAATTTCCCAAGGCCCACAGCTTGTAAAGTGACAGAGCCACACAAACCTAGAGGCATGACTTCATTGTGTATTTCTACCTTAAGTAATGCGTCTCATCCTTGGTCTCTCATCACACTACATATTTTTCCTGGGCAATACTGTCCGAACCTATAATTTCAACTACTATATATAATATCACTTCACAGATTGCTAATATTATTGCCAAAATGGGATGAGTTCCCACATCTCTTATCTGCAACTCAGAATTCTGCTCAGCTCCAGATCTGTATTTCCAGCTGCATATCAATTCTGTCTCCTAAAATATCACACAGGTATCTAGAATATAAAATATGTCCAAAATGAACTCATTATCTGCCCTCCTCCCCACCCCACAAACTGCTGCTGCTTTTTTACAAATGCTTTATCATCTCGGTCACTTAAGTCAAAAACCTGGAAATCAGCTTTTCTCTGCCCCCAGAAACTGTCACTTCTGATCAATTCATACATCCTCTGTATCCCTTCTGAGTTGCCCTCATCTCTGTAACAGACTATATCAACAGCCCCTGAATGATCTCACCTAGGCTTTCTACTCCAGTCTGTCTCCCATACCATCATCACAAATACCTTATAAGTCTGAATCATGTGGCCTCTCGGCTTATTCACCTGGTAAGAGTCTAGACTACTTAGCCTGGCTATATAAGCCCCTTCACAGTCTGGCGCCACACTTATTTTGATCACTCCTACCCTCTGCCCTCGCCTCTTGTACATTCTACTGTTCCTAAAACATGGCGTGCCTTTTCAGATGCCCATGTATTTATATTCTCCTCCCCCTGGAATTTCCTCCCCTACACACTGTCCTCCACATCCAACCTAAAAGTCACTTTCTCTATAGAGTCTGCCACATTCTCTCTTAGACCATCTCTTATTCAAGGACATTCTCCCCTTGCTTTTAGTTTCCCCTTGTGTTATATTTTTAGAAGCAAGAAAAGGCAAGTATTCTCTAGTAAAGTTGGTTCTATGACAAGCATTAAAGATCCTTTTCGATACTCTGACAAAGACTGTAAGATCAAGAGGAATTGTCAAATAATTCTACACAGGGGTGTGTTTCAGAAATGAGAAATTTCCCCTCTGGGGTCTTATTCCAGAGTTCCTAATAACTCTCTCAATCTGAGATAAAAACTAACCCTCATTTTTTCAGAAGCACTTGCAGGATCTTTCAGCTTTTGCGCTCTCTCTCAGCCTTCTGCTACTCACATTTGGGCCACTTCACAGCTTGCTAGCACCTTCCCAAAGAGTGGGAGGAACTCCTGTCACTGGTGAAACTGAATCAATCCTTTGAGATTTTGGTAACGATAAGCAAAACTGGGGGATTACATGTGAATTCCATTTATCCATATTATTCCTATGTCAAATTACTTCATTTAATTTCTTTAGGAGGCAGGAATGAAGAACTGTAGTATGCATGCATATCACCCATAAAGATACACACACACTGATTTATTCTTTTTAAAAAACCAGAAATGAAGCTAAGCCACAAAGCCTAAAATATAATAAACCCAGGTGCCAAAGTGAAACAAAAATAGAAACAGGACTATCTTTGAACTTACACCCTTGCATTTTGTCCAATCAGGTCAGCTGTTTACTAAGTTTTAGACAGTTACACTGACTTTCCCTTCTCTTGAAAAATTTAGGTCCCAGGGAGGCAGATTCTTTGAAACCGTAGGGTTATCTGACAAATCACTATATTCCACATTAAAAAAAATTTTTTTCATCTAAAAAGTACAATGTTTATGTCATTTTATAATTCAGTGAAAACAAAGATATAAACAAGGTAAAATATAGGGAGGGGAGCCTTCCATTCTCTTGAAAATACTAAGTTAAGTTAAATATGATCCAAAATGGAATGAAATGAGGATCACTGTAGTTTTAAGCAGATTTGTGTCCCAAAAATTAAAGGCTTCCATTAAAAAAAAACAAAACTAGTAAGCTCTGCATTTCTTAATATAGTTCCCTTTCAGTAATGGAATTTAAGTATATAAATGAATAGGTTAATTAAAAGAGGCATTATCTAATTGTTACTTTAAACAATAATAAGCACTCTGATAATATAAATTACCATCTCAGGTTCCTTTATTGTAGCAGAATTAGTATGAGACAATGAGCTAGGGGAGGACAGTTCGGAGAAACAAAAAGGAAATGGTTTTTCCTACCAATAGCTCGGGAGACCGACAGACTTCCATTCACCCTCCAGGCACCAAACCAGACTACACAACCTCCAAGAGCCTCAATTCGCTGCTTTTCATCCTAAACAGCAATGCAATAGAAAGAAGCAAATAATTGGATTCAGGATTTATTTGTCTACCTTAACAGTAAACAACAGGTACAATACTCATCAGCTTCCAGGAAAGGTTCTCTTTATTCCTCCTCTGTAAGGTGGGCATGGTTGCTCAGATAACGGTGGTAATCAGAATAAGCAAGTGAATATTAACTACTAGCTAGAAACCCGCCTCCGTGGCACGTGCCCTCCCACAACGGAGCGCACTTACCTCCCTGTCCGGTTTGTGTGGCTTCATTAGCTCAACCGCTTGCCCTTTTCTCACGAGCATGACCTGGGAATCCCCAACCCAGGCCACATGGAGCATGTTCCCTCTGATGAAAGTCACTACTCCTGTGGTCCCACATCTTAAACTCTAAAAGTAATTAAATAAAACTAGAGTCAGTAAAAATAAAGAGACTTCAAATTCTCATTGAGAAGCAACACAGACTTTTAGTTGGGGTCTAACTATTAGTAACTCAATTTCACAACAAACAGCAATTCCTGTCTCTCTGCATTTTTATGTGCATAGATGTATGTGTATACACATAGATCCATGTTATCTATGATATGCAAGGCAGGAATGATTATTCATTTCATTTTATGTACAAATAAGAAAACTGTGGCAGGTTATGTGACCTTTCCAAGAGCGGGTAACTCATTAGTACACAAAACAGAACTGAAATTCTTTTTTCTCCCAGTCCAGCATTCAATCCACTACAGCAGTCCTTAAAGATTTCCATGTTCTGGTCTCTGTTTTGTCACTGACCTAGAGTATGTACAAGGGGAAGGTCCTAGCATTACAAAGGATCTGATAGGTATACAACAAATGCTCCCACACTCAGTATTAAGATAGGAGCCAAGAGATAACGTATATTCCCTGGCATGCTAAGTTGCTTATACTTAAAAAAAAAAAAAAATCACCTACAATAATTTTAGGGGCCTCTGCTTTTGGAACATTGCATAAAGAACAGCCTGGAGCTTCACTGCAGTAGCTCAGTAGCAGTGTACTTCATGCTCCTGATACTACTACATTAAATGACATCTCCATTTGACATGAGTCACCACCAAATAAGCATGACTTTCTGTTACCAAGGACTTGTCCTAAATTAGAACCAATGCGTCAAGGATGGTAAAAGGCCCCTTGTATCCAATGAGAAAAACAACTTCTCATTTTTCCTATATAGGGAAAGTTTGTTATAGATCCTCACCCACCAATAAAATGTCTTCCCACCCAGAATGTTCAAAACCTCAGCCCCCTGGAACACATGATAAAGACACTCGAGTGCATATGCCCTGCAGAGAACAGGAGGCAGGGCTGCTTCACAACAGGAATAGCTCCTTTCTTCCCAGCAGTTAGCAGCACATGGGAGCAGAAGAAGGAAAAAAGTAACTGCTGAGACAAACCTAAATTATTCAAAAGAACTATTGGCAAGACTGAGAGACACTAGGATCACTGGCAAAGCAAATGAGGTGAACATGGTCAGAGAAAAAAGCCATACTTTTGAGGACACAGAGGAAAAAGGAATGGAACAGAAGAAGAAGACAAAGTGATTCTCTTAGTTTCTGTGATCTTACAGATCACTCTCAGGGGCCAGGTCTTGGCCTTGGTCAAAATGACGACAGCCAGTAGCTCCAAGGTAGGCAGAGCTGAGCAGTGCCAGCCCTCAAGACTCTGGGGACAGTCTGAGGTTGACAACTGTATTGTTTTCTAGGCCCACCTCTGTAGGTAGACCCTAGTGGTCACTGTTGTTGGATTTGCATACTAAACTAAACCTGGGGTAAAGGTGGGGAAACAATATTTTCCTTGCTTAATACCAAGTAGTTCTGAATTACTGTTTCATTGATTCCAAGCACCACTACTTTTGTGTAGCATAACAATGAAATCAAAGAAATGGATTAAATGATGACCCTACTCCTTCCAAATCCTTTTCAAAAACAGTTAATGTTTAATTCATAGGGCAGGAGTCTTATTTTTTATATGTATAATAATTCTGTAGTTACTTTTAAAAATTAAAAATTAAAAATTATTATCTTGCTATTGGCCCCCAGTTAAAAATGAATATAGAGTACTGTAGTTAATCATATACCAATGCCCAGAATGATAATTAGATTAAAATTTTTACTTTTAGATCTTAATATAGAGCCCCTGTCATTCATTCACAGTAAAAACCTTAGGTCTGATTAACCTTAAGAAATTAGGACATGAGCTCTGACTTTTCTTCCTGTAAAATCAGTTCAAGAATCATCTAAGGATTCACTCTCCAAGCAAATTTTCCCTCAAGAGATACACAGTAAAACACTGCCAACCCACTTAGAACCAAACGTATGGGAGTAATCCAGCTTCTGTTTCCTTTTTAGTCCATTGTTTTAATCACTGTATCCAGATTTTGTCAGCAAAAGTCTGCTTAGAGAGATGGTCCTGGTGTGAAGCTGACAGGCACTGGTAAATAAAAAAGCTAAAACTCACCTGCCAAATCCAGCAATGGACTGGCTTTCTAGAAAATTATAACTTTGGAGTTTCTCTACAGCACATCATATCACCCCACTAAAACCCTTAAGATGGAATTAGAACTATAACAGAATCCAATATCATGGGTCAAGAATACAGCCTGAAAGAACTTTAAATAATGCCTGCCCCAAAAGAGAAAACCCAAAATAACCCACGAACCACGGACCAAGTTGAGTTCAGCTAGTGCATTCGTGGCTGGAATTTATGAGGAAATGGCATACCTCCCTGGCTGCTTTCTGCACAAACCGCTCATCAGTGACCCGGAAGGCCCGGCACAGGGCCTCAGCAGGATCGTGGGGGAACATCTCCTGGCGGACTAAATTAACGTGCAGGTGAATGGAGGCATAAATGGCAGCATCCACTCCCCCATGGCCATCAAACACTGCAAAGTAGGCTTGTTCTTCCTGGTCCTGTTGATAGAAAAACAAACAGTTAAGGAAGTGAGGTACAGCATGACTCAAAGGAACCAATCCGTTGTACTGATGATGCCCATTCTCCTCCTCCACTGCACTTGTCACCTAGACAATGAGACTAGATGTTTCTCTTTTTTGACATGCCTGATCACCTGCTAAAATACCTGCAGCACTGGGGTATCTGTGTTTACACAGAGAACACTGGAACACATTGTGGCCAATTAGCTCAGGCTGAAGTGCCCTCTCACTGAAAGTTGCCGTCTTGTACCATGGAAACCGCCCACATGCAGTGGCTTCAAAACTGCTGTTACAAGTTGTGGGAAGGGGGAGGAAAGAGAAAGTATGAGGAGGAATTGAGTAAAAGCTGTTCTGGATTGAGTATTTTTTTCAAAATGAAAGTATTCTAATAAAATTAGAAACTGAGAACAATAGGAAATAACTGGCCTTCAGCACAAGACCAGTTATGTTAGGTTGTTTAAAAATAGAGATAACGAAAGCATACACAGGCTCCTAAGCTGTAATATCTTCATAAATCATAGTCACATTGGATACTCACCATAAATAACACAGTCTCTAAACTGGTTAGCCAAACTTAGAGCAAATCAGATATCCAAATGCCTTGTACCCATTTTGCCTTGTCCCCTAACCAAGATTTAGCGTCACCCTTCCTGGCCCACCCACTACTTGAAGCACTGCCAGAAGAGGATCTATCTTGACAAAGGAAGCCTAATCACAATATTACATTTAAGCCATTAAGTAGTTTGCTTCTTTATCTTCAACTCCAGTGTGTACATCTCAGATCTAGCTTACTTAGGAGATCTGTAGCTCACTGAACTCACTTGAGTCCTGGACTCCCTTTAGGCAACAGTATGTAATCATTTTCATGTGCAAGCTCTGACTTGATCGGTGGGCTCTAGGAGCTCAGATGAGTCTAGGCCCTGTCATTCAAAGGAAATCAAATATACAAAGTAAATCATACAATTTTCTTGTGCTTTTTCTCTCATCTATTAGGTACGGATTTGGAGGAACTACTAAAACAACAGGTATCATCTGTGTTTTGAAAAAATTATTTTTAGGCATGCCTGGGTGGCTCAGTTGGTTAAGTACTGACTCCTGATTTGGCTCAGGTCATGATCTCAGGGTGTTGGGATCAAACCCCGTCTCGGGCTCTGCACTCAGCACAGTGTCTGCTTGTTCCTCTCCCCCTGCTCCTCTCTCTCTCTCTCAAGTAAATAAAATCTTTAAAAAAAATTTTTTTGAGTATTTTTTCAAATTTTCAAAAAAAATTTTTTTGAAGATTTTATTTATTCATTTGCCAGAGAAAGGGAGAGAGAACACAAGCAGGGGGAAGCGGCAGGCAGAGGGAGAAGCACTCTCCCCACCGACTGGGGAGCCCAATGTGGGACTCGATACCAGGACCCTGGGATCATGACCCAAGCTGAAGGCATACGCCCAACCGAGCCACCCAGGTGTTCCAGAAAAAAATTCTTTTTAAAGGGTGTACTAAGTACCAAATATAAATGTCCATAGGGTAAAAACACCCAAATATTATGAAATCAACATCTAATACAGACATTACAACTAGTTAATAATACCATCTATAATGCCATTGAAAACTGACTGATTAAACAGAACTATCTTGAAAAAAAGTCCTGATATGTAGAATTTCTACCTGTACTAAAGCAGTACTCACTTTTAAACAACTCAGTTGGCAAGATAAAGGTAAAATTGAAAAATAGCATATCCAAGCAGTTTTTAAATGAGTGAGCTGATGTGGGATCATCACAAAAAAGGAGGGGACAATAATACCTTTCTGAGGCCATGAGAGTATAGCTTTAAACAATGTGAGATTGGTGGGGAGATTCTTAAACAATATAGCATCCAGAGAAACAGAAGACAGCCAAGGGGATCTCTTAAAAAAATTAGTATACCTTTTTAAATTAAAAAAAAAAAAGTTTTCCCTGTTATAAAGATAATATATTGTTTATTTGGACTAATAAAGAAAAATCTATATATTATCCCACCATTCACAGATAACCAGTCTTTTTTCTATATATATAAATTTTTTAGATAAAATTAAGATCATACTATACATAAAATTTTATATCCTGCTTTTTGTCATTTATCATATCATTAGCATTTCCCCCATGTCATTATTACACATTTGAAATGGATATGTACTATACATCTAATGAGCATATTATAGTTGCTCCCTATATATGACTTTGATCATTTCTAGTTTATTATTGAAAATGTTATGTAAGACATTTATGTCAAAACATATAAGAATTTCCTGCATTTGTGTCCTTATAATATAAAATTAAAAGTGAAATTACCAGATCAGAGGTGGTGAAAATATACAAGGTTCTAAGTATGTGTTGCCAAATTGCCTTCAAAACCGTTTCTCAAGGTGTTCCTTTCTGAGTTAGGCCTTTGGGCTGATTTTGAAGCAAAATGAAAATCAACCAGGTCAACAAATAGCAACAATGCCCTCAGATCGGAGTATAATCTTCAAGTGGGTGTAGTGATAGAAGGATTGTTTGTCACATTAAGGTTAACATTTAAGGTTATATCTGCATGGGCATGGTAACATTTGGAAATAAGCATATTCACATATTCTAAAGATATTTGGAAACAAAGCTGGTCTATCTTTGTAACATAAGCACCAATTACCAACCTACCATCACTGCTTATCAGACCTTGACAGTTAGCTAAAATTTAAATTTAGCTGCTAAATAAAGGGAATACTGTGCTTTGTATAAATTACTACATTGTAATTTTTAAGTTATGGACTTGAATGAAGAAAAGAGGCAAGTGACAGGCAGGGGAAACAAACCTACCTCTGTTGGCACTAACAGAATACAATTAATAGAAAAAAGATGAAGATAACAAGAAAATGGTTATTAAGCTGACAAGACTCATATGATCCAATGTGTCAGTCACAGAGATTCATGAAATGTAATTCCATCTACTTTCTATCTCAGAAACCAAGATTTAAAAAAGAGAATCACTGGAAATCAGAAAACTGTCTCTGTCTTAAATTCATCCTTTTATGTTTACATTTTATGTTGCTTCAGCAACATAGTAATGTGGGAACTTAATAAACACCATCTAATTTTACTGTAGTTTCCTTTTAAAAAAACAGCTTTATTGAGATATGGCAGTTTTCTTTTATGCTTCTATGTTTATAGAATAGCTCTGGAAGTTTATGCAAAAAAAATTGGTAACTTCCCTTGCCTTCACGGAAGGGAACTGAGCATCTGAGACACAAGGATAAGAGAGAGATTTTTGTTTTCCAATCTGAACAATGTGAATGCATTACCTATTCAAATAATATAAAATCGGGGTGCCTGGCTGGCTTAGTCTGTACAGCATGTGACTCCTGATCTCGGGGTTTGAGTTCAAGCCCCACATTGGGCATAGAGCTTACTTAAAAATAAATAAACCAAAATAACATAAGTTTTCGGGCGCCTGGGTGGCTCAGTTGGTTAAGCGACTGCCTTCGGCTCAGGTCATGATCCTGGAGTCCCGGGATCGAGTCCCACATCGGGCTCCCTGCTCAGCGGGGGGCCTGCTTCTCCCTCTGACCCTCTTCCCTCTCGTGCTCTCTCTCTCTCATTCTCTCTCTCTCAAATAAATTCTTTAAAAAAAAAAACAAAATAACATAAATTTCTTTTCTGTTGTCTAATACAAGCAGATTTATGCCACTCTGCCTTTAGTCCTATTCCAAACCATCAGAGATGCTATTAGAGGTACATTAGAAGTTCTCCTTATAGAAAAATAAGATCATGAAGGTGTTTGTTTTTCAAATCTCATTGACTCTAGAGAAGGGCCCTTTACCTCTAGATTGAAGAGCATATTAAAGTCAGGAATGCAGACGTGTTTGTCTTCCATTTTCCTGCGCATGTTTTTGATGGCATGGATTGATGTCTCATAATAAAGCTGGGGTCTCCTGTGGAGAGGGAAGTCTTTCACCCAGCTGCAGCAAATCTCGTGTAGTTTGCTGAAGACAGAACGGGCCAATTTCATTGTTTCGATCTCTGTGAAAGAAACACAGACACCCCCAATGAAGAGCCTTGTAAAGCTGCTTTTCACTTGCCTGCTTGGTAAAGACAGAAGTAGGTCACCTTCATCAAGTTCCTCCTTAATAGAAGAAATTCCTCCTGAAGAGAAATGAAATGTTGATTCTGAAGAGAGAAAATGACAACCAGTCTAGTAGAAAATCATCAGCCAGCAGCTGCCACTATGATATTCTTATGTCATGAGGAGAAAACCTCTGGCCAGGATTGAATCTACTCTTAGACTAGATTTCTTCCAACCCTCAAAGTTCTCCAACCACTGCTATCTAGTTCAGAGCACTGGTTCCCTTTTGGTTGGCGGCCATGATTATCATCTGGAGAGCCAAGCTCCCCCTGCTTAGAAGAATGACTGAAGGGGCGCCTGGGTGGCCCACTTGGTTAAGCGTCTGCCTTCAGCTCAGCTCATGATCCCAGGGTCCTGGGATCAAGCCCCGCATTGGGCTCCCTGCTACGCAGGAAGCCTGCTTCTCCCTCTCCCACCCCCTCTGCTTGTGTTCCCTCTCTCTGTCAAATAAATTAATTAAAAAAAAATGAAATATGAACAGTAGTTATCCAGCCAATTGGGATATGAAAGGCCTATGAAAACATCATTTATTTACCAACTACAGGAATGAGAGTTTATTGTGATTACCATTTGTCTTTGTCTTTTTTTTCCTGGCCTCTTCCTTTATCTCCCTCCATCCAGTTCCCTAACTTTTCTCTCCTGTAAATGATCAGAATTTGGAACTAAATTATATTTTTCTTATTTGATGAATTTTTTAATTAAAGTTTTTGGCAATAGCTTAAATAGTTTAGCTAAAAGGTTAACAAATGAGGTAAAAGTTTTTTAAAAGTTTTAAAAGTCTCTAAGGAAAAAAGTACTTAAACTCTGTCTATGGGTGTAACCCTGGATAGAACAAAGGAGATGGCAACCAGAGGATTCTTCACCCTAGACTGTTAAGTCTACTATTTGACCCATCAAGTGGAGTAGATGAGCTGACTTCGGAGGCTGACTTGCATCTCTCGATGGATGGACAGATGTGTAAACCTTTTAGGCAACACTGAATAGTGTTGAAGAGATTATATCTCACATCACCCCGGCTCCAGCTGTCCTCTACTCAAGTTGCAGCTATTAAATAATCAGGGGGAGATTTAAGTTTTTCTCAAGCCAGTATTTTAGAGATTCCTACATCTCAGGTAAAAAGATTTAGAATTCTTTAAGAATTTTTTTTTTTTTTTTTTACTTTACTAAATCAGATCTAGCTTGACAGCCTGAGAAAACGTGTACCAGAAAGGGCAATGGCTGCACGTGACTCCTCTGATCTAGAACATAGACCCCACAGGAGAGTGACTGTTCTAGAATGGCCTAGGAACTTTTCTACTCCTTTCCCTGCTGTTGCTTTAATCTGCCACTACATTTACCTGTTTTCTTATTCAAAATCCTTCCAACAATGACTACATTCAGAAAGCTTATCTCAAGGTTTTCGTTGCCTTTTTTCTCATTAACATAGTACAAGTTTGGTAAACCATGGTTTTTGGCTCTGTCCCCCCTGACGTTTTTATGTAACAGAAAGTCAAGGGTATATTTGAAAGAGAAAGGAAGTTCAGAGAGCAAATACAACCTGAGGAGGTGTGTATAAGAGGGGAACCTGAGGACGTGTGTATAAGAGGGGAAAAATACAAGCCAGTATTTTTATTGTTTTGAAAAACTCCAGTCTTTATTTTTTTAAAGCACCAGTTGCCAGAGACTATCTCTTTCAGCCAGCAATTACCTGTTTGTATCACTCCAACGCCATCTGGTCTTTGTAGCAGCATAGGGGTGAGTTTGATCACATCAATCACAACAGAGGATGCAAAACAGTAAGTAAATTTGGAAACATTGAGGGAGAATGGAGTGGGGGTGAAACAAATAACTGATACTATCAGGTTAGTTCCCAGATTCCCAAATAACAGAAACCATTATATCATTCTTTGGCTGTGTATATTACTCTTACTATATAGAACTGCACCGCCCAGTAAGTACTAGCTACATGTGGCCATTTAACATTAAATTAATTAAAATTAAGTAAAATCTAAAATTCTGTTTTTGGGTCACATTGGCTGTATTTCAAATGCTCAGTAATTACATACGGCCAGTGGCTACCACACTGGACAACGCAGGTAGAGAACATTTCCATCATTGTGCTATTGGGTAGCACTGGTTAGACTGATTAAATTGGTTAGGGGAGGCAATACCTGCTTCCTCTAATATTTAGTAAACCAGTAGATCTGTTCCTATCCCCTCCCAGTTACTTCTTCCCTTATGTTCCCATTACACCATCTACTATAGCTCTTGCCACATTTTGTAACAAAAGATAACATTTATTAAGTGTTTGTTACATCCTCTCTCTCTGGAACATTTCACAAACAAGTAAAACCATTTTCAATCACAGGTCTATCTGACTCTGACACCCATACTCTACATCTCCCAAATTAAACAGATTGTGTCTTGTACTTGATTAGTCATAGTACAGTACCTAGCAGATAGCAGGGGCTCATTGGATGTTTACTGAATAAATGAATACGCAAACTTATATAAATTAACTACTAAAAAATGTATGCTTTTTTATCATCTATTCTAGAGACTTCACTAATCATGCCATCTATTTCTACAGTGGTGCCATTATTTTATAATTACTATAACTTTATAACATCTTTTCATATCAGGAGGATTAGCCTTCCTACCTAATATTAATTTTAAAAGATGTCACTTGGTAGTTTGACATGCTTACTTTTCCAGATGAGTTTTCTCATTTTGCCAAGTTTGAGGGGGGAAATCTGTTGCCATTGTGTTTGGGATTGCCTTGAATTTATAGAGCAATTTGCAAAAAAAAAAAAAAAAAAAGTCTTTTTTTAGAGTCTTATCCAGGAACAAATTATATTGTTTCATTAATTTAAGTCCTTTTTATGTTGCTCAGTAGGGTTGTTTGTTTTTTTTTTAAGTAATCTCTATTCCCAATGTGGGGCTCAAACTCATAACCCAGAGATAGAGAGTCACATACTCTTACAAATGAGCCAGCCAGGTGCCCCAAGATCTTCATACTTCTTAATGAATTTATTCCTAGTTATTTTACTTTATTTCCTATTTTGAGTAAGAACTTTGCTTTAATGTGTTACTTGCCACCTAGCAAACATTCCTCTTTCTAACAGAGACGGTTCCTTCTCTACTCTCAGTCCATGTGCATCTAGGGCTAAGACGTAGTTCAGGTCTAGCTAATTAGACAATCACATTCCTCTGGCTATACTGATTGTTCAGGAATTGGAAATAATCCAAGCTGGGCTGGTTAGAGTGAATCCTGCAATTTATGTAAGAGCAACTGAGTGAAGTTACTGTTACTTTCCTGCTTGATTTGAGCCTGGGCAGATCTAGCAGTCATCTTGCCACCACATGGAGCCTGAAAATAAAATCAAAATTAAAGAGGGGCACCTGGCTGGCTCAGTCGGTAGAGCACGTGACTCTTGATCTCAGACTCGTGGGTTTGAGCCCCATGTTGAATGTGGAGCCTACTTGAAAAAAAAAAAAATAAGAAAGAAAGAAAGGGAGGGAGGGAGGGAGGAGAGAGAGAGAGAAAGAGAGAAAAAAACAGCTGAGATTTGGAGAAATGCCAGGTTGGGATGAATCATCTGAGGCCTTGAATCTGTGTAGCCCGTATGTTGAAGGGTAGCCAATAAATTCTGTTTTGCTAAAGCCAGTTTGAGCTGTGTTAGTGGTCACTTGCAACCAAAAAATTCTTAAGTACGCATTAGGCATACATGCTAGATTTTGGTCTGAGCCAAATTTTGTCCAACAAAGTCCAAGATATACTACTCATCTAGTTCTACATTATTAAGTATTAAAATAGGAATGGATAATTGAATTTTATCAAATGCTTCTTTGGGCATCTTTTGAGATTATTCTGGTGTTTTTCTTTTGACCTTAATATATAAATTATCCTAACAGACTTCCTATTATTTTGTTTTGTTTATGGTCTCAGCACGGTGCTAAGCTTATGTTAGGCCCTCAATAAATGAATGAATGAATGAACTGTTGTACTCAATATACAGGTATTTTACTTAAGATTTTTTACATTGATTACTAAGACTGATTTCTCATTTCCTTTTTTAGTTTTATTTCAGGCAAGTTTTCCTATCAGTGTTATGCTTTGTAAATTTTCCTTCCATATGCAATTGGATAATTCATTTTAAAAAGCATTAGAATTGTCTATCTTTGCTCATTTGAAAATGTTCACCTGTAGAATCACCTATTCTTTTTTTTTTTTAAGATTTTATTTATTTATTTGAAGAGAGAGACAGCGAGAGAGGGAACACAAGCAGGGGGAGTGGGAGAGGGAGAAGCAGGCTTCCCGCTGAGCAGAGAGCCAGATGTGGGGCTCGACCCCAGGACCCTGGGATTATGACCTGAGCTGAAGGCAGACGCTGAACGACTGAGCCACCCAGGTGCCCCCAGAATCACCTATTCTTTGTCATTTTTAGAAGATAGCTCCTTGACAATCTTAATCTCTTTCTTTTCAGGTAATTTGTATTTTTCTAGAAAATACCCAGGTTTTCAGACTTATTTACACAAAGTTTTCATAATTCTTTTAACTTCCTCTGTGTTAGTGATAATTTTCCCCTTCTTGTTTTTAATTTTTACATTGGGATATTTCAAATTGATTTTAGGTTGTCTGAACAGGAGTTATATTCGCCAAACTAAATTTGTACCTAGAGATACACAAGGTTGTTTAGCAAACACTCTGCTGGTAGGGATGACATAAACATGAAAAGAATTTTAGGTTAAGGATTTTTTTTTAAAGTTTTTGGAAACAACTGAGAGTTCCGTGGGGACTTGAGTGCCTTTAAACCAGTGACGGCAGGCCTCATTCAGTATGCTTATTTCCCACTCTGATGTATGGATAAACACAATCTGTCCTGAAGAGATTCTCCTCAGTGCAGCTGACACTGAGGGATTTGGGTTAAATAGATTAAGGACTTGCAAAGAGTGAGAATTACAATAGATCATTCTGAATCACAGCCATGGCAAGGAGACACTACTGGGTAATCTCTTGAAAAAAATAGAAAATCAGAATGACCAATGATACCACCAAAAGAAAAAAAACAAAAAACCCATCATTTCACTTTACTATCTTATGGGGGTTTAATTCCAAAGCAGGCATGCAGGGCTACACTTTAGTCTGGCTACGTTAAGTATTCTCCTTCTGCAGGGAGTGTGGAACATCAGTATATAAATAATTGCTGCTTGAAATGGAAAAATAAAATAAAAAAGGGTGTGAAAAAGAGAAAATTGTCCAAAGTAGCAATCCACCCCCTCGCAGCTGTAAATTACTCATTAGTCGTTAATGTCACTGTACTGAGCTGGAGCTGAGTCAGCCACCACCCAGGCTGCAGTGAAGCAGAATTCCATCTCCCTCATCTTTTCATTACAGGGCTTTCACTTCATGCATCAGTACCAGAGGAAAGACCAAAGCTTTGTAGCAGGAATTCCATCCAAGTTGACTCTGGAACAATTTGGTTCCAAGTTGAATCAATTACTCTCAGTAAAAACAAGAGGAGGAATTCCTTTCTCGCCAATTTTCTGTCAAAAATGATCTAGAAAGATAAAGTAAGAACAGATATATTTACTTTTATATCTGCCTCAGGTTCTCTGGGATCTAGTTATTCTGATTCATTAATATATGCTTTGTTCCTTATGCACCATGTTTAAAGGCAAATGCTTAAAATAGAACAAATAAAGTAAAATATTCAAATTCCTTAACAATTTTGAGTAGTAATTCCTAATTTTTACAATTGCTATCTCCTTAGACCCTGTCAAATATGTATAAACCTAATATGTTAATAAATATGCCTTCATTAATAAATAAAGCCTCTTAGGGGCACCTAGGAGGCTCAGTCAGTTAAGCATTTGCCTTTGGCTCAGGTCATGATCCCAGGGTCCTGGGATCAAGCCCCGCATCAGGTTCCCTGCTCCTTGGGGAGCCTGCTTCTCCCTCTCCCACTGCCTGCCACTCCCCCTGCTTGTGCTCTCTCTCAAATAAATAAAATCTTTAAAAATAAATAAATAAATAAAGCCTCTTAATTTGCCTGGAAAAAAGATGTACAGTGATCCATGCAATTAAATCACACATTAAATAGTTGTCATGTTGAACTCTGTTTATTTATTGGTAGAAATAAAACTTAATATAATTAATGAGAAGTTTTGTTACAACTGATTTCTTGAATTTTTATATGATTTTTTACTTGGATTCTTAAAGGTAAGCTAAATATTTTAAATAGGTCTTGCTCAAACTCTCTCCCCTCACTCATCTTTTCTGTTGTGTCTTCACACTTCTCAGTTTACTCTTTCCACTTACCTAGGCATTATTTATTCTGTTAATATTCTGATATTATTATCAGAATGTATTCTGATGATATTGTTATGTTAATCTCTTGCTCCAACTGTCATCACATTTTCAAAATATATCTGTTTTTTTCCCCTCCTTTTATTGACCAGTTTGAAATACTCGCATTTTTTTCTCTTGCTACCGCTATAAAATCAACAAGTGGGTAAACATAATTAGATTTCATATTGTGTAGACATTCTCTGCAGGTTACTACACATGAGAAGATTTTAATATTTTTAAACAAATGATATAGGAAAGGTACTCACCCACAGTCCCTTCTGTGCCATCTGTTTCCTTTGGGAGATAATGTGCAGAAAGGTCACTCTGAAGGACTTTGTCTGCTGTGGCTCTGGCTAAAGCAGCAGCCAAAAAGGAAGGGCAATTACTGAAAGAAAAAAGGGCTATTTCAGTAAGAACTAGGAAATAATACATTTAACATTATTACCAATTATTAACATATATGTCTCAAAACAAAATTATGTCTTTAAACACTATTCAACACATATTTACTGAGTGCATATTATGTGCTACGTACTCTGCCTTGGCACTGGGTATACACTGAACAACACAGACATGGCCTCTGACCCAGTAGGGCTTAAAATCTAGTTAGGGAGACAGATGATAAACAAGTAAACAAACAGGACACAACTTAAAATTGGGATAAGTTTTATAAAAGAAACAGGATATAGTGATAGAGAATAATAGAGGGGGTACCTACTTAGAATGGTCAGGAATCCATTATCTTGAAGGATAAGAAAGATTCAGTTCTGTGGGGTGGGAAGTTGGGAGAGAATATTCCAGGCAGAGAAAACAGCATGTGTACAGATCCTTTCTGAGAGCTTCGTATGTGTGAGGAACTGAAAAAAGCCCAGAGAAGATGAAGTATGGTGGATAAAGAGTAAAGATGGCAGGGAATAAAGTCAGAAGGACAGGCAACTGCCAGTTATATGAACCTTTTAGATCATGGAAAGGAATTTGGATTTCAAAGTGCAGTGAAAAGTCACTGAAGGGGGCGCCTGGGTGGCTCAGTCGTTAAGCGTCTGCCTTCGGCTCAGGTCATGGTCCCAGGGTCCTGGGATCGAGCCCCACATCGGGCTCCCTGTTCAGTGGGGAACCTGCTTCTCCCTCTCCCTCTGCTGCTCCCCCTGCTTGTGTTCCCTCTCTCGCTGTGTCTCTGTCAAATAAATAAATAAAATCTTTAAAAAAAAGTCACTGAAGATTGTAAGCAACAGCATGCCATAACCAGACATATTAATTAAAATATGACTTTGACTGCTGTGCCAAAGGAAATCAGAAAGGGGCAAGAATGAAGGAGGATGGCCAATAAGGAGATTGTTGTAATCCAGGTGAGACTGAAAAAAAAGTGAGTATATTCTAAAGAAAGAAAATACAGAACTTGCTGATTATTGGAATATAGAGATAAGAGAAAAGAATTAAGGCTGAGTCCTGGGTTTTGGTCTGAGCAACTAGGTGAATGGTGGCATCATTCACCTAGATGGAGAAACCAGGAAAAGAACAGGTTTGTGGAGGCAAAGGGTAAAGAAGAAAACAAGAATTAATTTTAGCATGTTAAGTTGGAAATATCTATGAAATATCCTAAAGAAGGTATCAAATGAAGTGAAAGTTATTAAATAGTGTGGAGCTCAGAGATGTTAGGAAATATGGAAGTCATGAATGTATGGAGGATATTTAAAACTACTGAAATAGAGTACATCATATAGGAAGAAATTATAAAAAGAGAATTGCCTCTTGTTTTCCAAACCCTTTTAGAACAGGAAAGTTATCTCATGCCTCACCATTGTATGCTGGGGAGTTATGGGAAGGGTGTAGTTTGCTTCTTTAGTCACCACGTTTTCACATCAAGTGGAATTAGGAGCTTTCATCAAGAAATTGTACCCAAGGAATCTCACCTGCACTTGACCTCACTGAGTTCCTAAACCTCCAGCCTAAGCCTGAGGCCATTAAGGGATGGAACTTTGGGATACCTTATGGGGGGTGGGGGGCAAAGGGGTGTATTTTATATGTGTGAAGGATGTGAATTGTGTGGCCAGAACAGACATGGCAGGGGCGCCTGGGTGGCTCAGACGGTTAAGCAGCTGCCTTCAGCTCTGGTCGTGAGCACAGGGTCCTGGGATTGAGCCCTGCAGCATCAGGCTCCCTGCTCTGCAGGAAGCCCGCTTCTCCCTCTCCCACTCCCTCTGCTTGTGTTCCCTCTCTCGCTATGTCTCTCTCTGTCAAATACATAAAAAATAAAATCTTAAAAAAAATTAAAATTAAAATAAAAAAATTAAATTAAAAAAGGAACAGACATGGCAGACTGTTTTTCTAAAACAGGCCACAACAATATTTCTGATATCTGGTACAGCTGCTTTAGCAGTTCCTTAAGATGTTGAAGTTATTATATAGCCCAGCAATTCCCCTTACAGGTATATATCCAAGAGAAGTAAAAACATACATCAACACAAAAACATGTGAATGAATGTTCATAGCACCATTATTCATAATAGCCAAAGAATAGAAACAACCAACTATCCATCAACTGATTATGGATAAATAAAAGCAGTATATTCATACAATGGACTATTATTCAGCCATAAAAGGAATAAAGTATTGATACATGCTACAATGTAGATAAACCTTGGAAACATTATGGTAATAGAAGCCAGTCACAAAAGACCACATACTCTATGATTCCATTTATATAAAAAGTCCAGAATAAGCAAATCTACAGGAACAGAGTACAGTAGCAATAGCCTAAGGCAGAGGGGTGAGGTGGGTAGGGAGTAACTGCTGGTGGGTGGAGGGTTTCTTTCTGGAGTGATGAAAATGTGCTAAGTCTTGGACTGTAGTGATGGTTAAACAGTTATGAATGTACTAAAACCCCCGAATTGTATACTTTCAATGGGTAACTTTTGGGGCGCCTGGGTGGCTCAGTCGTTCAGCATCTGCCTTCAGTTCAGGTCATGATCCCAGGGTCCGGGGATCGAGCTCCGCATCGGGCTCCCTGCTCAGCAGGAAGCCTGCTTCTCCCTCTCCCACTCCCCCTGCTTGTGTTCCCTCTCTCGCTGTGTCTCTCTCTGTCAAATAAATAAAAAATCTCAAAAAATAAATAAATGGGTAATTTATGCTATGTGAATTATATCTCAATAAAGATGTTTAAAAAATCATTGACTTTGTTAAGAACCATTGACTCGTGGAGGTGAAAATAAGATTAGAATGGGTAAGTGGGAGGCAAGGAGGTGTGGCAGCAAGTAAAAGGTCATTTGAGGACAGGGACAGCTTGTTCTTATTTTAGAATGGTGTAGAATCTGTATACTAAATGAAATAATCTAGTAGAGAAAGACTGATAGATAATGCAGGAGACAGGGGATGACCAAAGGAGTGAAGTTCCTGAGAAGGCAAGAAGAGAAGAGATCCAAAACATATCTGGAAATTGCTGACCTTTGATAGCATGAGGCATATTTCACCAGTTGGAAAAGAAAGGAAGAAAATGGGTACAGATGCAGGTATGTTTCTAGATTTCTTAGTAGGAAAGTAAGAGAGTTCCCATCTAAAGGGTTGAGTCAACAATAACTTATTGAGGCTTACAGTGTTCCAGGCACAGTTCTGGTGCTCAGGATATAAATGACCATAAAAGACAAAAACGCCTGCCTCTGGAACCCTTCCTCATACACTGTTGGTGAGAATGTAAATTGGTGCAGCTGCTATAGAACACAGCATGGAGGTTCCTCCAAAAATTAGAGATAACATACAACCTAGTAATTCCACCTCTGGGTATTTACCGAAAGAAAACCAAAACACTAGTTCAAAAAGATACATGCACCCTTATGTTTGTTGCAGCACTATTTACAACAGCCAACATAAGGAAACAACCTAAATGTCTGTCCACATGAAAGGATAAAGAAGATGTGGTATATAGAGGGGAGGGGGGTGGGGGGACGGGTTAGCCTGGTGATGGGTATTAAAGAGGGCACATTCTGCGTGGAGCACTGGGTGTTATGCACAAACAATGAACCATGGAACACTACATCAAAAACTAATGATGTAACGTATGGTGGTTAACATAACAATAAAAAATTTAAAAAAAGAAGATATGGTATATATACAATGGAATACTAGCTATAAAAAAGAATGAAATCCTGTCATTCACGATAACATGGATGGACCTAAGTGAAATAAGTCAAAAAAAGGACCATATGATATCACTTATATGTGGGATCCAAAAAACAAATGAACATACAACAGAAATAGACATAAATACAAAGAACAAACTAGTGGTTGCCAGTAGAGAGGGAGGTGGGGAAAATAGGTGAAGGGGATTAAAAGGTACAAACTCCCAGTTATAAAATAAGTCATGGAGATGAAAAGTACAGCATTGGGAATACAGTCAATAATATTGTACTAAAGTTGTATGGTTACTATATGTGGCAAGCTTTTCTTAATGTATAATTGTTGACTCACTGTGTGGTTTACCTGCAACTAACACTGTATGTCAACTATACTCTTAAAACAAAAACTGGGCACCTGGGTGGCTCAGTTGGTTAAGCGACTGCCTTCAGCTCAGGTCATGATCCCAGGGTCCTGGGATCAAGCCCCGCATCAGGCTCCCTGATCAGCAGGGAGTCTGCTTCTCCCTCTGACCCTCCCCCTGCTTGTGTTCCCTCTCTCGCTGTCTCTCTCTCTCTCTGTCAATTAAATAAATAAAATCTTTAAAACAAACAAACAAACAAAAAACAAAAATAACCCATCTCTGGAGCTTACATTCTAGAGAATGGCTTCTCAGTGAAGTATGGGGTTAGATCAGTAGTTCTCAAACTTTTGCAGACATCAGAATCAATTTGCAAGACTTGTTAAAACACAAATTGCTGGGCCCCATCGCCAGAGTTTCTGACTTGGTAGGTCTTAAGTACGACTTCAGAATTTTCGTTTCTAACAAGTTCCCAGATGAGGTTCATGCTACTGGTCTAGGTACCACACTTTAAGAACCACTGGATTAGATTATCAAGTGCGTGGTGAGGGTAGAAAGTATATGGGGCAGGAGGGACGAAGAGAAAGTAGATATGAAACAGACATATCAGAAAGTAGGACTGTCAGTGCTAAGAGATTGGTTTTATTTAAAAATTGTCTCAGTCTTTCTGGTTGTACAATTTTCTCCATCTATGTCCATGTCCTGGAATATGTGTTGGTAAAAAGAATTGTCTAGTTCATCAAGATTTGGGATTTTGTGAGTATTAACAAGTAAAGAAGAGACATTGAAATTTAGTATCTTTTTAAGCATGTGAATACAGTGTTAGACCATGAACTTTAAATTGGCTAAGAACAGACATGAATGGTAAATCAGTGTGGTCTAAATGTAATTAAACAACTGTAGTGGGAGTACTTGGGCACATAACTTAGAAGGATAAAGAAGTATTGTAGTCTGAGGACAGGATGCTTGTGTATAAGATTTTGGAGCCAGTGCAGTATTTGTGATAACAAGGTTTAGGTGAGACCAAGAAAGTGAGTGGTTGAGTGGTTTAGAAACAGAAAAAATGGCAATGTTTACATTTGACGTCCTTAGAGGGTAAAAAAAAATGGAAAATTATCTTTATCATTATCACCATTCATCAGTATTTTTCAAATTGTAGATTACAATCCATTAGTGGTTAATGAAATGAACTTAAGAACTGTGACCAGCATTTTTTTTCTAAGATTTTACTTATTTACTTGAGAGAGAGAGAGAGAAAGCACAAGCAGAGGGGGTGGGTGGGCAGAGGGAGAGGCAGGCTCCCCACTGAGCAGGGAGCCTGAAGCAGGACTCCATCCCAGGACCCTAGGACTATGACCTGGGCCAAAGGCAGACGCTTTACCAACTGAGCCACCCAGGTGCCCCTGATCAGCATTTTTTAATTTTTATTTATTTTTTTTAAGATTTTATTTATTTATTTGAGAGAGAGAATGAGATAGAGCATGAAGTGGGGGTCAGAGGGAGAAGCAGACTCCCTGCTGAGCAGGGAACCCCATGCTGGACTCGATCCCGAGACTCCAGGATCATGACCTGAGCCGAAGGCAGTCACTTAACCAACTGAGCCACCCAGGCGCCCCTGATCAGCATTTTTTTTAAAAAGGAAAGAGGGTACATGAGGTAAGGCTAAGTATTCTGTATACACACATAAGTATATACTGAATCTTGATTATGATAAAAAAATTTTTGAAAGCCACTGCCCTTTAGCAATTATGAAATAAATTGATGACATCCCTTGAAATCCAAATGCTTTGTAAGCAGTATTACCATTTCTCCTTTCATGCTAAGTTAACTGAGTTTTTCTTGATAAGTCAAAATTTTTCTTCATAAGCCTAAATAAACTCTTTGTCAGCACTGCTTGTTTTTACCTTTCTATCATGCTGTACTTTGACTAACTGGACACATCCAAATATTTTGCATACGTGGACTTTTAGTATACAGTTACAAGATTTACTTGGTCCTTTTGTTTCAAAATTTATATTAAGATTACCTAAAAACCTTCATTGTAATCTTATTCCCTAGAATTCCTCCCCCTACCAAGAAAGAAAAAGGTATCTTTAGTGTAATTATTAAAATATCTAGGATCTAAGGCTCACCAAAGGTAAAAATATGAAAACTTTAGAGAATAAGGCAAGAACCATTAGTCTCATTAATGTATCATCTGCAATACATTTTTAGTCACAGTTAATGTAATTTTTTACTTTTTGTCAGACAGAATGAAAATATTTTCAGTGAAGTAGGGAGGAGGATTAGCTGACTAATAGCTAGATATAAAACATCGAGCTACACCCTTCACCACGTCAGCTACCTCCGCCTGTCAAAGAGCTGGAACACTGAGCCTGAACAAGTTCTTATGATTTTGACTCTGAAATGAAAGCGATTATTTTGGAAAAATCAGAATTGCAAATATATTTTAAAACATAGTCACATCAGGGGCGCCTGGGTGGCTCAGTCATTAAGTGTCTGCCTTCGGCTCAGGTCATGATCCCGGGGTCCTGGGATCGGGTCCCACATCGGGTTCCCTGCTCCGCGAGGAGCCTGCTTCTCCCTCTCCCACTCCCCCTGCTTGTGTTCCCTCTCTCACTGTGTCTCTATCAAATAAAATCTTAAAAAGCAAAACAAAACATAGTCACATCAGAATATTTGATACAAGTCAAATAAAAGCTTATCATTAGAGCTTGTCATTTTTCAGAGAATTACCAGGAGTGACTAACATGATAATTACATAGCAAACTGCTTTCTTGCATCATTTCTCATATAGCCTTGGATAGAAGCATTTACAATGCTGATACATGAAGGTCTCAAAGTTTGGCAAATGTACTATCAGAGAATGGCCAAAACTCATAGCAGTTTGTAGATTTGAGGTTACAAATGTTATTATCTTGAGAACACTGCTGAAGTAGAATGGGATTTGAAATTTTTTAACTTTTGCGGTGTGTGTCATTTTGAGAGACTGGCTCTTTTAAAGTCAAATTAATCATGTTAGGGCTCTCAAATATAGTCCAAGAAAGATCCTTTGCTATTTATACATATTAGCAGAATTTCTGAAGTGCTTACCATTCCTATCTTCAAGCAATTCACATCCTGAGAACAAAAGGAAATGTGTTTTCATGCATACCAATTTATTATTTTCTTGTTTGTTTAGGCATCAAAGTGCAGGCTTTATATATTCATAGATAAGAACAAATCCTTGTCTGGTTTATATCTAAGCCATACATAACTATGCATAGCCTTTGAACAATGTTGAAATATCATTAATTAGGGGTGCATTTAGTTTTAATTCCTAGTCACATAAATAAATCATGCCACTTCATTAAAGCTATTTATGTTAATGGATGCATATTTGAACTTTTGTGTATAGTGACTTTCTCAATGTTATATATTGTAAAGCAGAAATCCAGACTCTATCAAGCTTCACAAACTGAACTCTGTAATCAATCCTTGTAGTGAATCTACTAGTTAGGAAATAATCCTTCAGATTTTGTATTGCTTATTTTCTTAAAGAGCCACACCTATGCCATAAACACAACAATATTGTCACCAACTGGTTATGAAGTTTAATATTTCAAACAAGAGAACACTATTTCCTACCTCTTTAAAAATATTTATTTACAAGACCTTATTATTCTGTCTCCATTCTATAGGCTGATAAGAGTCCTAGAATCTACATTTTCCAATACAGAAAAGAAAAGGAGTCAGATTAGAATTGAATCCGAAAGGTCGCTTTTTCTAGCACTGTATATCACCATCTTGGTATACAGCAGAAACCACAATAAATTATTTTGGCATAAAAACATTTACTTTGCATTCATTTTCAAATATCATGCATAAACAAGTCCTGTCAGACGGACAGGATAGTATTTTAGTCAGATCTTTTTCTAAGTTGACTTGTTAGTATCTTCCACATGCATATCAAGACAATATACATTTTAAGGCTGCAAAGGAACCATTTTCATTACAATACCAAACCTACACAAATCACTAAAGACATTATTAGATAAATTAGAGGTTTAAAAGTACGTCCTTCCTGACACTGGCAATGTGGGCGTTGGCACAGCCCCCACAGCTGTGTTTCAGCCGTCTTGGCAAAGCATTGCTAAGGTAATAAAAATTCTTGAAGGTGGGAAGTTTCCATCAATTAACTTTGAAAGACTCGTCTAAAGCAGCCTCATCTCAGCCCACATGTTAGGATGATTCTGTCTACTCATTACACCCTTGCTAGCTAGGGTGACAGTCACTTAAATGTTGAATTTCTGATTACCAGCCCCCCCAACAAGTTAATCATATGTATTGTAAATCTAAAACAACACATTAAACTAAAATTAAAAAGGCAAAGTCTCCACCTGACTTGGTATTCTTTTTCTTAGTGGACTAAACAGAGTTAAAATTAGGGCTGATTTTTTTTTCTCTTTAAGCTATTTTCTTTCCTTCTATAGCAACCTCGAGGAATGCCACCTGGAGTCAACGGACTGTAATGCCCACATGTCACAGTTTCTCTTAGGTAGCTCTTCTGAATCTAAATGATGTTACCTACCAAATGACTAGTTCCTGCAGTTCTGAGTTTGGGATTCTCGCAACAGAAATCTTCAGTCCCTACTGAGGCTCTCAGTGTAATCTTAACAACCATTTGTTCACACTGACCAGGCTGACATTTAAGCAAAAACAACAGTATCATAAGTTTTCTGTGAATAGCAATCTAGATGCTACACACTTACTTACCCAAGGTCAAAATACCACTAGACCACAAGACCACAAAAAGAAGAGGGTTTAGCAGTAACTGTCTTTCTTGTCATTCTTACTCCATGACCAAAGGAATTAAACAGCACAAATTTACTGAAACTTGTCAATATCACCAATGTGACCTTCCTGTTGCTAAACCCTACAGTCTCTTCTCCCATCCGACTCATTTAGGAGCTACCAAGTGACTGGCTGCTACCTGCTCATCATGCCCTCCACTTTGATACACTTTCTTCTCTAGGCTTCAAGATCGTCACACTCTTACATAACTCTTAGGATTCTGTCTTCTCAATCTCCTTTGACGGTTCTTCCTCTCCTCCCTGCACTTGTAATTCCTCTCATTATTGTAAATCTTTTCCTTTTTGCACAGCCTTTATACTTTCCTAGTATACTACGTGCATTTCTTATTGTGTTTATTGTTTATGTCTCC
Organism: Callorhinus ursinus; assembly: GCF_003265705.2. Taxonomy (NCBI): domain Eukaryota; kingdom Metazoa; phylum Chordata; class Mammalia; order Carnivora; family Otariidae; genus Callorhinus; species Callorhinus ursinus. The sequence goes on from NW_027397096.1 coordinate 13,463,223, forward strand.
TCTTCCCACCTGACTGCAGATGTTTTTATCTGTTTTTGGTGATTGATGTCTAATGCCCAGATCAGTGCCTGGCACACAATGATCAATATTTGCTGAATGAATATACTTGCTTTTTTTAAAAGATTTTATTTATTTATTTGAGAGAGAGAGAATGAGAGATAGAGAGCACGAGAGGGAAGAGGGTCTGAGGGAGAAGCAGACTCCCTGCTGAGCAGGGAGCCCAATGTGGGACTCGATCCCGGGACTCCAGGATCATGACCTGATCCGAAGGCAGTCACTTAACCAACTGAGCCACCCAGGCGCCCTGTTTTTCTGATTTATACATGTTTAAGCCATTCCCTAACTCCTTAGAATGAATGTTCCTTAGGAGTAGAAAGTCAATACTTTTATGAAAGTGTACTCCATATAACAATGTTGAGGTCTTACGTGTAGGCTATGAAACAGGCTAGTATCAGTAAACAGGTGATAACCATTGGCAAAAAGGAATGAGGGTCATATTTACACTTTTGTTGTCAACTCAAAACGGTTTGTGCTGACACCTCACTTAACTTAGACTTTAGTCCCTCTCATTAAGAGATAATGTATTTAAAATCCGAAAGTATGTATGGCTTCTTAATAGGAATTCTACTTCAGTATTTTGAAACAACTGACCAGTCTTAAGAAAACAGGGAGTAGCAGGAGGACCCTGGGCTTGCCTCATCCCTCAAACACAGCTAGATCAACATCAAATCATTTTGAACAACTAAGAAATTGATCTGAGGATTAAGAAAACTGCGCATTTGGAGGGAGAGAGCATAGCAGATGCAAGGTTTGGAGATGTGAACTGGGGGAGAGATAAGCCACGGTGCCACAGAGGGGAGGGAGCCCTTGTCAGGGAGAGAGGGAGAGAGCAGGACAAAAAGCAGCACATAGGGTTCCAGAAGACACTGAGGTGTGGGGGTCCCCTAGGTTGCACTGGGAGAGAATGCTCCCCTTCTTGGAGTACATTTGGAAAAGGGTATTTTGTCTCTCCAAGGACAAAAGGCTCACTGAGCATCACTGAGCACTCTTCCAACAGCAGGGGATGGAAGCGAGCAGAGGGCAGATAACCTGGTCACAACTTTTCGCTATGCTTCATCATAGATTCCAGCCACCATGTGTGTGCCATGTGACTTCTTTTCTGGGACAGAACAGTGCCAGGTGCAGCACTGCAGGGCTCTCCTTGGGGGAGGAGAGTGGGTCCACACCTTGCCAGATCTTTTAAGATTTGGAGATTTGAATCCCAGTCCATGGCCAGAGATAAAACACAGGAGAACTGTGGTGCTGGGCATGCCTGCAGCCAGGCACAAACAGGTTGAGGGTAGGGATCTGACAGAAGCCTGGGCCACAAGAGGGGAGACTGTTTGCTTTTCTGTGAGGGCCTCCTGAACAGCAGTGGCCCCAAGTCCCCCTGTCTAGGACGAGAGGGCAGGGTGACGCCATCTTCCACCTCTCTCACCGCATCACCGCCCCCCTGCCCCAGCATGGATCAGAAAGAAACACAGCACCTCCAGTGGAGGCTGGAGTCACTTACACCAAACCCCACTCCCCTGTGCCCAGCAGGGGCATCTTTACTAAGGCAGGTCTGACTGTGAGCCAGCGCAGGGGGCCTCTCCCTCAGAAGAACAACATAGGCCCCCACATGTACCAAGTCTACTGATCATAGAATGTTCCAAAGCCTCAGCTCCAGTTCTGGTGGAAATAGGACCAGCATTTCTTTTTTTTATTTTTTAATTTATTTTAATTTATTATTATTTTATATATATTATTTTTTCCTTTTAATTTGGAATCAGGCTTATAGTTTTTTGTTCATTTGTTGGTTTTGTTTCCTTTTCTCATTTTTTGGATCAGCCCTTTTTTGTTTTTCCTCTTTTCCTTTTTCCTTTCTTTTTCTTTGGAATCAGGCTTATAATTTTTTGTTTGTCTGTTTGCTTTTTTGTTCCTTTTTCTTTTCTCTTTTCTTGGATCAGACTTCCCCCCCAACCCAAAAATCGGGCTTATCTTAACAAACAAATCAAAGCACATCTAGTTAAAGTCCAAACACTCCCCACTGCAAGCAAGGAGGAATTCTGTAGAGGACTGACCTGTGGGAAAGAGCAACCAAAACACAATAGCAGAGTGCACACAGCATACACCGGAAACATTTCCTGAAGCGCCAGGCCCTGGACAGTGTATTACCCCTTCTTAATATAGTATTACTCTTAGGAGCAGGAAACATAACAAGCTTTCATAAAAGCAAAAGACAGAAACCTAGGCATAATGACAAGATGGAGGAATTCTCCCCAAAAGAAAGACCAAGTAGAAATCACACCCAGGGATTTGCTCAAAACAGATATAAGCAATATATCTGAACAAGAACTTAGAACAACAGTCATAAAATACTAGTTGGGCTTGGAGGAAGCAAAGACGACATCAGGGAAACCCTGGCTGCAGAGATAAAAGACCTAAAAACTAGTCAGGACAAAATAAAAAATGCTATAACTGAGAAGCAAAACCAACTGGATGTAATCACAATGAGGATGGAAGAAGCAGAGGATCAAATAGGATACAGAAGTTAAAATTATGGAAAATAATGAAGCTGAAAAGAAGAAAGAAAACTATTAGATCATGAATATAGACTTAGGGAACTCAGCAATTCTACAAAGGGCAATAAGATCCATGTCATAGGAGCCCTAGAAGGAAGAGTGGGAACAAGAGGCAGAAGGTTTATTTGAACAAATTCTGAGACCTTCCCTGGTCTCAGGGAAGCTGGGGAAGGAAACAGGCATTCAAGTCCAAGAGGCACAGAGAATTCCCCTCAAAATCAATAAAAACAGGTCAACACCAAGACATATCATAGTGAAACTTGCAAAGTACAAAGATAAAGAGAGAATTCTAAAAGGCGCTAGGGACAAAAGATCCTTAACCTACAAGGGCAGACACGTAAGGTTAGCAGCAGGCCTGTTTGCAGAAATTTGGAAGGCCAAAAGAGAATGGCATGATATATTCAACAGGCTGAATAGAAAAAATTTGCAGCCAAGAATATTCTATCCAGCAAGGCTGTCATTCAGAACAGAAGGAGAAAGACTTTCCAAGAGAAGCAAAAACTAAAGGAGTTCATGAACACTAAATCACCTCTATAAGAATTATTAAAGGGGACCCTTTGAGTGGGAAAGAGAGACCAAAAGCAACAAAGACTAGAAGGAAATCTATAGGGACAGCAACTTTACAGGTAATACAATGGCACTAAATTCATATCTATCAATAATTACTCTGAATGTAAATGGACTAAATGTTCCAATCAAAAGACATCAGGTTTCAGAATGGATAAAAAAAGTAAGACCCATTAATATGCTGCTTACAGGAGACTCATTTTAGACCCTAAGACATCTCCAGATTGAAAGTGAGGGGGTGGAGAACCATCTGTCATGCTAGTGAACATCAAAAGAAAGCTGGAGTAGCCATACTTATATCAGACAAACTAGATAAACTAGATAAACCAAAGACCATAATAAGAGATGAAGAAGGGCACCAAACCATAATAAAGGGGTCTATCCAACAAGAAGATCTAACAGTTATAAATATTTATGCCCTCAAATTGGGAGCTGCCAAATATATAAATCAATAACAAACTTAAAGAAACTCACTGATAATAATACAATAATAGTAGGGGACTTTAGCACACCACTCACAGCAATAGACAGATCATCTAAGCAGAAGATCAACAAGGAAACAATGGCTTTGAATGATACACTGGACCAGATGGACTTAACAGATATATTCAGAGTATTTCATCCTAAAGCAGCAGAATACACATTCTTTTTGAGTGCACATGGAACATTCTCCAGAACAGATCACATACTGTGTCACAAATCAGGCCTCAACAACTACAAAAAGGGGACTCCTGGGTGGCTCAGTCGGTTAAGCATCTCCCTTCGGCTCAGGTCATGATCCCAGGGTCCTGGGATCGAGTCCCACATCAGGCTCCTTGCTCAGCGGGGAGCCTGCTTCTCCCTCTGCCTGCTGCTCCCCCTGCTTGTGTTTGCTATCACTCTCAAATAAGTAAATTAATTTAAAAAAAACTACAAAAAGATTGAGATCATATTTCATGCATATTTTCAGACCACAACACTATGAAACACAGAAACAACCTAATCTTATACCTAAAGGAGCTGTGAAAAGAACAGCAAATAAAGCCTAAAACCAGCAGAAGGAGGGAAATTATTAAGATTAGAGCAGAAGCAAATGATATAGAAATCAAAAAATAGAACAGATCAACAAAACTAGGAGCCGGTTCTTTGAAAGAATTAACAAAACTGATAAACCCCTAGCCAGACTTATCCCAAAGAGAAAGGACCCAAATAAATAAAATCACGAATGAAAGAGAAAAGATCACAACCAACACCGCAGAAATACAAACGACTAAGAGAATATTACGAACAATTATATGACAAAAATTGGGCAATCTGGAAGAAACAGATAAATTCCTAGAAACATATAAACTACCAAAACTGAAACAGGAAGAAATAGAAAATTTGAACAGACACATAACCAGCAAAGAAATTGCATCAGTAATCAAAAATCTCCCAACAAACAAGAGTCCAGGGCTGGATAGCTTCCCAGGAGAATTCTACCGAACATTTGAAGAATAAACTGATATCTATTCTTCTGAAGCTGTTCCAAAAAATAGAAATGGAAGGAAAACTTCCAAACTCATTCTACAAGGCCAGCATTACCTTGATTCCAAAACCAGACAAAGACTTCATTAAGAAGAATTACAGACCAATATCCCTGGTGAACATCGATGCAAAAATTCTCAAGATACAAGCCAATAGGATTCAACAGTACATTAAAAGGATTATTCACCACGATCAAGTGGGATTTATTCATGGGCTACAGGGGTGGTTCAATATTTGCAAATCAATCAATGTGATACACTACATTAATAAAAAGAAAGGATAAGAACCATATGACACTCTCAATAGATGCAGAAAAAGCATGTGACAAAATACAGCATCCTTTCCTGATTAAAAAAAACCCTCAAGAAAATAGGGATAGAGGGCGCCTGGGTGGCTCAGTCAGTTAAGCGGCTGCCTTCAGCTCAGGTCATGATCCCAGGGTCCTGGGATCAAGTCCTGCATCGGGTTCCCTGCTGGAGCCTGCTTCTCCCTCTCCCTCTGCCTGCCGCTTACCCTGCTTGTGTGCTCTCTCCCTCTGTCAAATAAATAAAAATCTTAAAAAATAATAAAATAATTAAAAATGTTGCACCTTGTTTAAAAAAAAAAAGAAAATAGGGATAGAAGGAACATACCTCAACATCATAAAGGCCATATACAAAAGACCCACAACTAATATCCTCAATGGGGAAAAACTGAGAGCTTTTCCCCTAAGATCAGGAACACAACAGGGATGTCCACTCTCACCACTGTTGTTCAACACAGTACTGGAAGTTCTAGCCTCAGCAAACAACAAAAAGAAATAAAAGGCATCGAAATCAACAAGAAAGAAGTCAAACTTTAACTCTTCACAAACAAAATGACACTCTATGTAGAAAACCCAAAAGACTCCACCCCAAAATTGCTAGAACTCATACATGAATTCAGAAAATCACAGGATATAAAATCAAGGTACAGAAATCTATTGCATTTCTATACACCAAAAATGAAGCAACAGAAAGAGAAATTAAGGAATCAATCCCATTTACAATTGCACCAAAAACCATAAGATACCTAGGAATAAACCTAATCAAAGAGGTAAAAGATCTGTACTCTGAAAACTATAAAACATTTATGTAAGAAATTGAAGACACAAAGAAATGGAAAAACATTCCACGCTCATTGATTGGAAGAAAAATATTGTTAAATGTCTATACTACCCAAAGCAATCTACACATTCAATGCAACCCCTATCAAAATACCACCAGCATTTTTCACAGAGCCCCAACAAACAATCCTAAAATTTATGTGGAATCACAAAAGACCCTGAAAACCAAAGCAAACTTGAAAAAGAAAAGCAAAGCTGAAGGCGTCACAATTCCAGATTGTATCTTACTATGTTTTTCAGAAGTGCATATTCTCCTTTTTGCTGCTTCCAATACGCTCTACTGTGGGTAAAATGCTATTAAACAGCATCACATGCTACAGAGAAATCATTTGTGAAAGGAAGAGTCAATCAATATGGCAAACTTCATTGTTGTCTTATTTTAAGAAATTGCCACAGCCACCCCAACCCTCAACAACCACTACCCTAGTCAGTCAACAGCCATCAATATCAAGGCAAGACCTTCCACCCAGAAAAAGATGACAACTTGCTGAAAGTTCAAATGATGGTTTGCATTTTTTAGCAATATAGTATTTTTATTAAGGTAGGTACCTAGGTGTTTGTTTAGACATGTTGCACACTTAATAGACTACAGTATATTGTAAACATAACTTTTATATGCACTGGGAAACAAAATTTTGACTTACTTTATTATGATACTTGCTTTATTGTGGTGGTCTAGATCCAAACCCACAATTTCTCCAAGGTATGGCTATATTTTATTCTTAACTGCTTCCTAGCCAACAGGTTGGCAACCACAAGTTGCTAATAATACCAGGTCTCCTTCCTCACATTGCTTTCTTCACATTTAAAAAAAACACAGTATAGGGTGCCTGGGTGGCTCAGTTGGTTAAGCAACTGCCTTCGGCTCAGGTCATGATCCCGGAGTCCCGGAATCGAGTCCCGCGTCGGGCTCCCTGCCCGGTGGGGAGCCTGCTTCTCCCTCTGGCCCTCCCCCCCTCATGTATGCTCTCTCTCTCATTCTCGCTCTCTCAAATAAATAAATAAATATTTAAAAAAAAACACACACAGTATATTTCCAATTCCTCATCTAGCTTCTCCTCTCCTCTTTTGTGGTACCAAACTAGACACTGAGAACTTCCTGTTGGCAACCTATGAATGTTTCCCAAATTGTTTATTTTTGCTCCTCAGGGTACACCACCTTCTTTGGAGAATATATTCTATTGGCTTTTACGGAGATCTGCAAATGTAGGCAAACTATTTCGTCATTTTCTCAAACTCACTTGGCCTTTGTTACATTTGACAGCCCTTACTCAATTTTGTGATTTGGTGTTAGAGATATTTCCTACTCTTACTGAAGATGGAGTCTGCATTTTTCTATCTTTTTCATCCTTCTTCCTCCCCACCCCCCCACTGTGATTTCTCAGAGAAGCAGACAATGTCATTATTCCACTATTTTAAAACCTTTAGTGAGCCCTTATTTTTTAATAGGGATTGAACTCCTTTTCAGAAAGAGTGATAATTACTCTCATAATACCGAGACACATGCATCAACTCTATCTTGATTCTTGAGTAAACAAGATAAAATGATACTTTCTTGAAGGAGTGCATATTCAGTGAGTTGAATCAAATGCATTCAACTATGAAGCATAATAAACTAGGGAAAGAAGTGATTCCAGAAGAAAAACTGATGTGTGAGAAATCTATTCTAAACCCAGATTCTATGTATTTAATTTATCCTATGACCTTGTATTAGGCATTTTGCCCTCAGATTGTTCTCTGTAAACTAAAAATCTTTGTTTATAGCATGTATTTTGGGCAGAATTTAGAAATCCCATTTAAATTTACATTTATAACAACTAAGTAATTTTGAGAGTTAATATCAAATCAACCAAAAACTTACTAAGTGTTTACAATTCATCTTCCTGTCCTCTAAATTATTCCAATAAGCCTAAGGAAAGTTCAAGCCAGGCAAGATCTGCAGCAGGTTGTAGAATCCTTCCTAGTCTAAATAGCTGACATATGTGCAAAACCAACTGCATTCGCCAAAATGTAAGTAAGTCACTGAGGAGGAAAAGCTGTGATGTATTTTCCTACTTTATTTTATTATTATTTTTAAAGTAATCTCTACACCCAACATGGGGCTGGAACTCATGACCCCAAGATTAAGAGCTGTGGGCTCCACCGACTGAGCCAGCCAGGTGCCCCTTTCCTACTTTATTTTAATCACACATGATTATACAGAAATTCCAACAAATGGTCTGGCAGATACTTGCTTTTTATAAATTCTGGTAAAACCTCAAGTAAATTCTCAGGACAGAGGTAGGAGGAAAAATGTCTGATACTGAAAATTATGACAATTCATCCCTTTACTAAGACCTCCCGGGCTGCCTGGTTGGCTTAGTCGTTAAGCGTCTGCCTTTGGCTCAGGTCATGATCCTGGGGTCCTGGGATTGAGCCCCACATCAGGCTCAACCTGCTTCTCCCTCTCCCACTCCCCCTGCTTGTGTTCCTGCTCTCTCTCTCTCTGTCAAATAAATAAATAAAATCTTACAAAAAAAAAAGACCTCCCAAACTTACCAGAATTTGAAATGATGAGTTAAGATTAAACAAGTTACTTCTCAATGGTGTATATAAACAAAATAACATGATAACATAAAGAAATCCAACAGTGTTCTATGTATAGCTCCCTAGACCTTTCACTTTAAAAAACATGTTTTGTATAGAGAATAAGGAATGTGGATCTTTTTATTTTGCAATCCTGGACAAGTGAGAGACTAGATGCTGATTGACCTTTTAACTTTTCTCAGTGGCCACATTTTGGTTATCGATGTACCTAGAAGTATGTAAATCAAATTTTCTTCTGGAAACACACACACACACACACACACACACACACACACACAGTCCAGCAGCGTTTCATATGAGTTCTGTGAAAACTTACATCCAGCCAGAAACATAATAGAGGTTTTTGCTTACTTTGCTTTACTCTTTGGAGTAAATAAGGAAGGAACTGCTTTTGGGTATCAAAAGCTTTTTTCCCTTCTTAATATAGAATTTTACAGTGTAATAGAATTTTACAGTGAACATTCATATAGCCATCACTTAGACTCTTCCATTAATATTTTGCTACCCACCTATCCTTTGATTAATCCACCTTATTTTTTGTTTTAAAGCAACATACAGGTATCAGTATACTTCCTTTTTTTTTTCTTAGGATTTTATTCGTTTATCTGTCAGAGAGAGAGAGAGAGAACACAAGCAGGGGGAGCGGCAGGCAGAGGGAGAAACAGGCTCCATGCTGAGCAGGGAGCCCGATATGAGACTCAATCCCAGGACCCTGGGATCATGACCTGAGCCGAAGGCAGACACTTAACCGAATGAGCCACCCAGGGCATCCCTAGTATACTTCCCTTTAAACACTTCAATATGCAGGGGCGCCTGGGTGGCTCAGTCGGTTAAGTGTCAGCCCTTTGGCTCAGGTCATGACCTCAGGGTCCTGGGATGAAGCCCCACTTTGAGCTCTGATCAGTGCGGAGTCTGCTTCGCCCTCTTCCTCTGGCCCTCCTCACCCACACTCGTTCTTGCTCTTTCTCAAATAAATAAAATCTTTTTAAAAATTTAAACACTTCAATATGCATATAATTAACTAAATATGAGTATTTATTTACAAGTTTTAGTAAAATTCACCTGTAATAACATATACAAATCTTGTATGTACTTTCACTGAATTTTGACAAGTCCTTATCAAGATATAGGATATCATCATTTCTCAAGAAAGTTCCTTCATTCCTTTCTAGGCAATCATCACTCCCAGCCTTCCACTGTTCTTACCTTTTTCAACCATAAAATAGTTTTACTTCTTCTTGAACTTCATATAAACAGATTCATATAGCATGTGCTCTTTTAAGGTTTCTTTCACTCAGCAAAAGGTTTTTGAAGTTCAGCCATATTCCTGTACATCAATAATCCATTCCTTTTTTATTACTGAGTGCTTTCCACTGTGTTAATATACTACAGTTTATTTATTCTCTTGTTGGTGGACATATGGGTTATATCCAGTTTGGGACTATGATGAATAAAGCTGCTATAAACATTCTTGTGTGAGTCATTCTGTAGACATATGTTTTCATTTCTCTTGGAAACACCTAAGAAGCAGTGGAATTGCTGGGTCATAGGATAGGTGCATGTTTAGTTTTATAAGAAGCTATAGATCTTCTCCCAAAGTGATTGTATCATTTTTACATGCCCATTGACAAGGTATAGAATTCTGGTTTTTCTACATCTTCATCAGCATTTGGTGTTGTCAGTTCTTTTAATTTTAGTAATTCTGGTGCATATGTAGTAGTATCTTGTTGAGACTTTACTTTGCAATCAAATCCTTTTTTAAGACTTAATATAATAAATAATATAATACATAATAACAAATATAATTTCTCTCAAATGTCAAATAGTCCTGATAACAGTATCAGAATGCTTCTAATCTGAATAGAAAATTTTTCCATACTAGTAGGCTTTCTTGTTTTTTGGTTTTTTTCTTGCCAAACAAAACAATTCTACTTTAAAAAGCAAACACATAGTTAACAGACAATCTTTCGTTACACCTATATTAATGGGTATGGTCATATAAATTTGATATTTCCAAGTAAGCAGAAAAACAAATGTCACACATTAACTAATTAATATCTGATAACCCTGATAATATCTTGATACTCAATACCCAAATAATCTTAGGTTTAAAGCAGAAATAGCCATTTAAGTCATGAATGCATGCTAAGGATAGAAAACAGTGAGAGAAAAGAGAATAGAGGATATCATTTTATGAAAACAAAATGCTTGAGGTGGTGATAAGACGGGAAAATATGACATAAAACAAGGAAAACGTCTGATCATGGAACTTAGCAACAGCAGTATGTGTCAAGGAATGTTATGGAATTGCAAATCTATATAAACTATTGAGTTAGTAAATTCATTATCAGACTAAGGATGTAGTAAAGTAAAAATTACTGAAGGTAAGTGAAATTAAAAAGTGTGAATACCTAAAACTGGTTCCACCAAAAAGATGTATTATTTTCATCATCATAGCCTTACAAAGATAGTATACTTTATATCACCTTCCAGTAAAAGATAACTTTTATTTATTTTTTTTAATAAACACAGGCTATTCTTTAAAACATTTTCTACGAAGTTGTATTCATGGTAAATCAATCAATATACCTTTAGAAGTTTTCACTTTTACTTCCCTGAGCATAGCAAGTGCTACGTAATAGCTTAAAAATAAAACAAAGAAAAATGTGGGCCTCCAAATTTTACCTAAAGAATTAGTGTCAGTAGTAGTATATGTTATGGGCTGAATTGTGTTGCCCCAAAATTCATATGTTGAAATCCTAACCGCCAGTAGCTTATGATGTGACTATATTTGGCAATAGGGCCTTTAAAGAGGTAATGACTTCATTTTAACTTAGTTAAAGTAAACCTAATCCAATATGACTTGTGTCCTTATAAGAAAGAGGACATCTGGACACATCCAGGTACAGAGAGAACACAATGTGAAGACACAAGGAGATGACAGCCACCTATACAAGCCAAGGAGATCCCCCTGCTTGTGTTCCCTCTCTCGCTGTACCTCTGCCCAATAAATAAGTACAATCATTAAAAAAAAAAGCCAAGGAGAAAGGTCTCAATAGAAACCAATTCTGCTGACACCTTGATCTTGGATTTCTAGCCTACAGGACTGTGAGAAAATAAATTTCTGGAAATTGACCCACCAAATCTATGACACGTGACTATAGTAGCCCTGGAAAACTAATACATTTTAAAACTAATGGTGTAAATACTTTCATATTAAAATCTGGTATTTAACAAGCTTTTTTCTTTTAGTTCCAGACTAATTTCTTTAAAATCCTGGCCCTTGCTACTTTTAATGGCCGCTTTAGCAGGAAAGCAATATGAAAGTAGGAACTATTCAGATTAGAAAGAATACTGACCTGTGACTCAAGAGAACAGGTCTTTTAAGCATACTGTACTTCACTACCCTTACCATTCCTTTCTAGCATCTATATGTCTCTGTTCCATACTTTTAACCTTAGCTGTTTACCATCCAACTATAAAATGAGCCTTTCAGGATATAATCTTGATAAATGAGATACATGAGAGACTTCTAAAGATAGAGAAGAAAGTATTACTCAATGTTAAACCAAGAAGTAAATTTACTCGAGGTGACAATGTTATAGTAACAAAGGCACCTGATATATCTATTTTGGGAAACTAAGGAGAGTGAAGAAACTGCAATTCAAACACTTCACCAAAAACTCCATTGTTTTTGTAAAGGTAGCTGAAGGAGGCCAAAAGACTGAAAATACTGTATAGCTAGTTTAAAAGTAAGTAATACATCTCTACAGTATAAAAATAAATACATTTGAAAGCAAAGCTATTCATTACAAGTCTATGTATTCTGACAAATCTAGATCAGAGAGGGAGACAAACCATGAGAGACTCTTGACTCCGGGAAACAAAATGAGGGTTGCAGAAAGGGTGGGGGGATGGGGTAACGGGGTGATGGGTTAAGGGGGCATGTGATGTGATGAGCACTGGGTATTACACGCAACTAATGAATCGTTGAACACTACATCAAAAACTAATGATGTACTATATGTTGGCTAATTGAATTTAATTAAAAATAAATAAATAAAAATTTTAAAAAACTAAATTGTGACTTAAGACCTCAAAAGGAAAGCATAAAAATCTCTGATTCGATGTTAATCAACATTTTTAAAAATCAAGAGTTTTATTTTTCATGTTATAATTAAAATAACTTGCTTTTAAGTATACATTTATTTTATACATTTGAGTTGATAACATTTATATATTATAAAGTCAATTGTACTAGAAAATGAGGTGGTTTTTTTTTTTTTAATTTTATTTATTTATTCATGAGAGACAGAGAGAGAAGCAAGGCGCCTGGGTGGCTCAGTCGTTAAGCGTCTGCCTTCGGCTCAGGTCATGATCCTAGGGTCCTGGGATCGAGTCCCACATCGGGCTCCCTGCTCAGCGGGAGGCCTGCTTCTCCCTCTTCCACTCCCCCTGCTTGTGTTCCTGCTCTCGCTGTCTCTCTCTGTCAAATAAATAAAATCTTTAAAAAAAAAAAAAAAAAAAAGAAGCAGAGGGAGAAGCAGGCTCCCAAGGAGCAGGGAGTCCGATGCGGGACTCGATCCCAGGACCCTGGGATCATGACCTGAGCCGAAGGCAGACACTTAACCATCTGAGCCACCCAGGCGCCCTCTAGAGAATGAGGTTGTTTTAATTAAGGTAAATACTTTAAATCTGAAGTTGTGTGTAGTGTTGCAAACTTATATCTGCCTTAACACCTAGTTGCTTTTCTCTATTTTGTTTTTGTTATATCAAAGACAATCCAATTTCCAAATTATATGTAAATAGTAACAGTTGTTCAGAAATCGACTTCTCCTAAAATCTCAAGCTACTCTTCAATTAAATAGAAACAGCAAAGTTTATTAGATGAGCACAAACAGAAAATAATGTGGCAGCACAATTAATTGGTTGTAGTCTCTAAGGGTATTATATTAATATTTGATTGTGTTTATTATAAATTGTAGATAGTACATATAAAAACCAATATATATATAAATATATATACATATAACGTACTTATATGTACATATTTTTCAAGTATATAAAAAATAAAAATATATAAAAGGACTTATTATAAAGCAGCAGTACTCTTCCCTCTCTTTTAGTTCTGTTTACTAGAAACAAACAGTAAAGTCAATTATAATACTTTGAATTTAGATTAACACAAACCACTTAAATAACATTACTATACAATATGTACTTGGGGGAGGGAGGGAAGAAGAGTATACAGAAATCTATACTCCATATACTGCTGATGAGAATATAAATTGATGAAAATGTTTTGAAGACCAATATGGGTAGATCTAATATATTTTTAAGAAATCTAATATTTATAGATTACGTATCTTTCAACCTAGCATTAGAAATTTATCCTACTGATAAAGGCATAAAAGTACTCCAAGACATACATTTAAAGATATTCACTGCGGCAAAAACCTAAAAACAATCCAAATGTCCTCCCAATAGGTCACTGATTAAATACAATGGAACACAATGCAGCCAATAAAAAGAATAAGTTAAATCTATATATTCTGCTGCAGAGAGATGTCCAAGATATATTATTTTTTAAAGATTTTATTTATTGTAAAGAGAGAGAGACTGAGAGATCAGGAGCGGGGAGCAGAGGGAGAAGTAGGCTCCCTGCTTAGCTCCCTGATGTGGTGCTCAATCCCAGGACCCTGAGATCATGACCTGAGCCCAAAGCAGACGCTTAACCGACTGATCCACCCAGGAGCCCCCCAAGATATATTATTAAGAGAAAGAAGTAAGATGATAGTTATTAGCATTTTAAAAATGGATTTAGATGTTAACATATACACATAGTTCTAAGTAAGTGGACGGTTACCTTTGGGTAGTAGGAATGAAAAGTTAGGGGACTTCATACTTTTCATTTTCTGTTATTATTTGAATTTTTAATCATAACATAGTATTACTTTTATAAATAAAATAAATAAATCAATGGCATAACTAGGAAGCCTGGTAGCTTTTATTATACGAGCTATTTGGAAATCCTAGGTAACCATGTGGTTAGGGTTGAGAATCATCTGCTTTAAGTAAATCAAGCAGAGAAAGTCAATTATCATATAGTTTCACTCATATGTGGAACATAAGCAATAGCATGGAGGACCATTGGGGAAGGGAGGGAAATCTGAAGGGGGAAATCAGAGAGGGAGACAAACCATGAGAGACTATGGAACCCAGGATACAAACTGAGGGTTTTAGAGGGGAGACTGGGGTGGAGGGATGGGGTAACAAGGTGATGGGTACTAAGGAGGGCACATGCGGTGATGGGCACTGGATGTTATACACAACTAAGGAATCACTGAATGCTGCATCAAAAACTAATGATGTACTATACGGTGGCTAACTGAACATAATAAAAAAAATGAAAATAAATTAAAAAATAAGCTTACATAAATAGCAAAAAAAAAAAAAAATCAGCCTAATAGGGGCACCTGGGTGGCTCAGCTGTTTGAACATCCAACTCTTGATTTCAGCTTGGTTGTGGTCTCGGGGTTGTGAGATGGAGCCCCACATCAGGCTCCACACTCAGAGTGGAGTCTGGTTGAGATTCTCTCTCTCCCTCGGCCTCTGTCCCTCCCCCCACTCGCGTGCTTTCTCTCTCAAAACATAAAATAAAAATAAAATCTTTTTTTTATTTTATTCATTTATTTGACAAAGAGAGAGAGTGAGTGCACAAGCAGGGGGAGCGGGAGAGGGAGAAGCAGGCTCCCTGCCGAGCAGGGAGCCCGACTCAGGGCTCGATCCCAGGACCCTGGTATCATGACCTGAGCCCAAGGCAGACGCTTAACTGAATGAGCCACCCAGGAGCCCCAATAAAAATAAAATCTTTTTTGGGGCGCCTGGGTGGCTCAGTTGGTTGGGCGATTGCCTTCGGCTCAGGTCATGATCCTGGAGTCCCGGGATCGAGTCCCGCATCGGGCTCCCTACTCAGTGGGGAGTCTGCTTCTCCCTCTGACCCTCTTCCCTCTCGTGCTCTCTGTCTCTCGTTCTCTCTCTCTCAAATAAATAAATAAAATCTTAAAAAAAAAATAAAATCTTTTTTAAAAAAGAATCAATCCAATCATGTCCTATAGCTCAGTCACCACAAGAAGCCAACATCTCCCTGATAATCCCTTATATCACAGTCTCTCATCACCAATAACTCTGTATGTCCCTTAAAATGAACCAGACTCATCCCTCATCTCCAACCTCCTCATCCCTTCCACTGTGCTCTTTGGAACTCAAGGTCTGCCTTTAATTCATGACCACTAACTTTAAGAGGGCTTACGTGTTAACAACTTGCATATTTTTTTCTTAATTCACTCTCTCCTCCTTCCCTCTCATTTTTGAGAAAACAGAAATGATTAGAACTCACAAAAGGTCCTATCACCAAATCTGCCAAACTATGTGCACCTGTAACCATAAACTCTTCCAATACAATGGTAAAACTGTCCATGCTCCTAAGCCCATTTCTTCCACTTATCTAATTAGATTCCATCCCCTATCAATAACCAAGGATATTACTCCTGAAGTTGTCTTCTCTCACACATTATCAACTTTCCCACTCTATAAGTGATTCCCAACAGTATAAAGTATCTCCAATGTTAAAATACAAGTTTCTTGACCAATATCTCACCTCCCCAGCCAACATCCATTTCTCTGCTGTTCATTACAACCAAACCTGAAAGAGCAATATACTTGTTGCCTCTACTTTCTCTACTCCCACTGTCTCTTTAAAAAAAATTTTTTTATTATAGTAAAGACACACAACATAGAATTTACCATTTTAATCATTTTAAGTAAACAATTCAGTGGTGTTAAATACATCACCACCATCCATCTCCAGGATTCTCCTCACCTTGTAAAACTGAAACTCTATACTCATTAAACAATAACTCCCCATTCTCTTCTCCCCCAGTTCCTGGCAACCACCATTCTACTTTCATTCAATTGTGTGTGAATGAAACTACTTCTACTTTTTTATCCATTCATCTGTTGATTGACATCTGGGCTCTTTCCATAGTTTGGCTATTGTGGACACTGCTGCTATAAACATTGGGGTGCATGTGCCCCTTTGAATCACTCTGTTTTATCCTTTGGATAAATACCTAGTAGTGTAATTGCTGGGTCAGAGGGTAGTTCTATTTTTAACTTTTTGAGGAACCTCCATACTGTTTTCCAAAGTGGCTGCACCAGCTTGCATTCCCACCAACAGTGTAAGAGGGTTCCCGTTTCTCCACATCCTCATAAACAACTGTTGTTTCCTGAATTGTTAATTTCAGCCATTCTGACCAGTGTGAGGTGGTATCTTATTGTGGTTTTGATTTGTATTTCGCTGATGACGTTGAGCATCTTTTCATGTGCTTATAGGCCATTTGTACATCTTTGAAGAAACATTTATTCAAGTCCTTTGCCCATTTTTGAATTGGATTTATTTTTTGTTAAGTTTAAGGGGTTCTTGATATATTCTAGATATTAATCCCTTATCAGATATAGGATTTACAAATATTTTCTTCCATTCTGTGGATTGCCTTTTTATTCTGTTGTTAGTGTATTTTCATGCACAAAGTTTTTCATTGTCATGGAGTCCAATTTGTCTATCTTTTCTTTTGTTGCCTATGCTGTTGGTGTCATACCCAAGAAATCACTGTAAAATCCAATGACATGAAGCTTTTGCCCTAGGGTTTTTTTGGGGGGGGGTTGTTTGTTTGTTTTTTGTTTTTTTAGTACTTTTACTGTTGTAGGTCTTACATTTAGGTCTTTGATCCACTTTGAGTAAACTTTTATATACACTGTTAGGTATGGGTCCAACTTCATTCCTTTGTATGGATATCCAGTTTTCTCAGCACCATTTGTTGAAAAGACTGTCCCTTGCCTATTGAAAGATCTTGGCAATACTACCTTAGGTAGTATTGACATCTTAACAATATTATGTATTACCAATCTATGAACATGGGATGTCTTCCCATTTACGTGTCTTCTTTCTTTCAGCAATATTTTGTAGTTCATTATACAAGACTTTCACCTCTTGGTTAATTCCTATTTTATTCTTTTTGATGTTATTTTAAATAGAATTTTGTAATTTCCCCTTCAGATTGTTCATTGTTCGTGTATAGAAATGCAACTGATTTTTGTGTGTTCACTTTGTATCCTGCTACCTTGTGGAATTCATTTATTAGTTCTAACGGGTTTTTTTGTGGGATCTTTAGGGTTTTCTAAATATAAACTCATTTTTTTAAAGATTTTATTTATTCATTTGAGACAGAGAGATACAGAGAGAGAGAGAGAGAGCATGAGCAGGGGAGAGGCAGAGGGAGAGGGAGAAGCAGGCTCCCCACTGAGCCAGGAGCCAGATGTGGGGCTTGATCCCAGGACCCCGGGACCATGACCTGAGCCGAAGGCAGACGCCTAACCATCTGAGCCACACAGGCGCCCTAAATATAAACTCATTTCATCTGCAAACAGATCATTTTTTACTTCTTCATTCCAACTGGGGTACATTTTATTTCCTTTTCTTGGTTAACTGTTCTAACTAGGATGTCCAGTACTATGCTGAATAGAAGTGGTTATAGTTCTGCTCTCTCTCCTTTATGGTTCAATTAGAAGGCTTGGGTCTTAGAGATAACAACAACCCAGTTTACTTAGATAAAATTTTAGACATCATAACTATAGTTCATAAAAATAATGGCTTTTCTGTATTTTATCTAGATTTAGATTTGGGGTTCAAGAAACAAAGATCATGGCTGAATCTGGATATTTAAAAGTATCTGAATAAATGTTTCTTCAGTTTTTTAGAAGACTGCATTTTTTTATTTTTTTTTATTTTTATTAATTTGAGAGAGAGAGAATGAGAGAGAGAGCACATGAGAGGGAAGAGGGTCAGAGGGAGAAGCAGACTCCCCGCTGAGCAGGGAGCCCGATGTGGGACTCGATCCGGGGACTCCAGGACCATGACCCGAGCGGAAGGCAGTCGCTTAACCAACTGAGCCACCCAGGCGCCCAAAGACTGCATTTTTTTAAAAGTATGTATTGTTTAGGGGAGAAAAAAGCACTCCATAAAAAATCATAAATTTAACATTGTAATTCAGAATGAGATAGTACAACATTAATTCTAGCCTTACATAAAAGAGGGTTTTCTTCTACTTGATACAAATCTCAGTCATGTAAGTAATCTCTACCAGATAAAGGAATATGCCCTCAGGAATTCTACTGGTTAAATAATTCAATTTCTGAAGAAGCTATTTTTAAATAAGCCTTAAGAATGCACCAAACTCCCAATACAGTTGGCAGCTCCAGAAAAGCTTAATTACCCTCTAATTCTTTTAACCATCCAAAGAAACCAATCCAGTGACTACCACAGTACTTACTACCTGCTGTGAGCACAGTCAAATGATTCCCCACTGTTAAATTCAGAAAATAAACTAGGGAAGAAGGAAAAAAAAAAGAAAAGAAACAGGAATGCTTGTCAGGGTAAGTAACAAAACACAGCAACCAGGGACAAAATAAGAATCTCAGCCTGGCTTTTGATACTGAGAAAGATCTAAGAAACTATTTTCAGGAATTATATGAAAAATATCTAGGAAAATGCCTTTGTTCATAGTGGTAAAATAAAATTCAGACTAAGGATAGAGTAATTTGCTGCAATTTTCTTTAAATGCTACCCCTTAGGGAACCAGAAAATAAAATTACAATTTGACTTTGAAATGATCTGGTAGGATCAGTAAATGAAAACTGAAGAAAATGTAAAAAAAAAAAAAAGAGTAGTAAAACATTTTTTTTTGCAGCAGCAGCAGCAGCAGGATAGTACAAAGTATGTATTATTCTCATAATGAGAAGAAATAATTGGCAGTAGACATTACAGCAGGTTTCAAAATAATTTTACTTTCCAGTTCTAGCTTCTCTTTTGAAGTCACCATAAAGCTGGTTCTGTGTTGCTGAAGTTAAACCAAGAGTAGTAGCGTCAAGCTGAGAGAATCTGATTAATCTGATTGCAGGGAGCTACTGTCTATTTTTAAATGGTTTTTGGAAAGGCATCTCCATAATGGAAATGCTGAATTATAACCTTAACCATAGCAATCTCTCTGAGCATCGCCTTCGAAAGACCTGTCATAGAAAGTAAATGGACTGGAAGAAATAGGAGAATATAAGCTATATAAAAAAGTATTATAATTGTCTAGCTAGGAAAAGAAACATAAACAAATAATAACAGTAACAATTATAATAATAGTAAACTCTAGGTCTCACCAGAAAAAAAATCTCAACACATCAGGTGTACCCTTTAATTGCCAGTGAATAAAGTGTTTACAGTTACTGAATGAATCTCTGTTAACTAGCTAATTAGTGGTATATAAATATCACATATTTGTATGGTACTCTATGTTTACACAGAGTTTTCACATATATTATTTTGGTTACCTTTATCAAACCCTGTCAGATAGGTATAATAGATATTAAAACATAAAATCACAGGGGCACCTGGCTGTCTCAGTTGGTAGAGCATGCAACTCTCGATCTTGGGGTCATGAGTTTGAGCCCCACATTGGGTGTAGAGATTACTTTAAAAAAAATCATAGAATTGGAAGGAACCATAGAAGTCATCTACTCAGCCATCAGTTTTGCAGGTAGGGATTCTCTCTATAGCATCCCTAACATCTGATTAGTTAGCTTCTGTTATAATTTCTTTAGCAACAGGAAATTATCAAAGGCTTATGAAGAATGAACAAAACTTAACTATTTTTCTTAAATAGGATCAGAAAAATGGAACAATAGAAAATTTTACCTCTATCAGCTATTTTCTGTTTATTGAGAATTTATCATGTGTCAGGTACTGTCTTTATGTACATGATCTCATTTAATCCTTAAAACAACCTTAAACTAAGTTACTCCAGTCGCTTAATTGGAATATTTTACCTAAAACTATTTTTTCCCCAAACTATTTAATGGCCTTTAAATTTTATTTACATGGGGCATCTCTGACAGTCCATGTTAAGTAAAAGGCATGGCTATTCTCATTTTATAAATGTGAAAAATTAGTTAAATGAACTAGTCATATTTGGGAAGTAATGTGACAGGACCAAGAACACACACCTTCAGTCTGCTCATCCAATATTAATTCCATCCCACATTGCAAAGTAGGTAAGCTATAATGCATTTAATAAACACTTTTAAAGTCCCTTAAATTTGCAACAAAAATAAAATTATTTGGGATGTAATAATAGTGTTTAATACAGCCAACTCTGAGTAGAATGAGAGTTAAAAAGATGTGTAGTTCAGAACTTTTACAAATTAACAAACTACTGACCTATGTGATTCTATATAGTCTTTAGTCATTGCAACTACTGACATGCTTGTGGGTTACTACAAAAACAGGCATAAATAGACAAAGCCTTCTTCCCTCTCCTTTTTCTATTTCACATACATACACCGCAAGATAACAATCTCTGGTGCTAGAGAATAACTGTGGAAGGTAAGGAAAAATGTCAAAAATCTAGATTTAGGGGCGCCTGGGTGGCTCAGTTGGTTAAGCGTCTGCCTTCAGCTCAGGTCATGATCCCAGAGTCCTGGGATCGAGCCCTGCATCAGGCTCTGTGCTCGGCAGGGAGTCTGCTTCTCCCTCTCCCTCTGCCTCTCCCCCCTGCTCATGCTCTCTCTCTCTGTCAAGTAAATAAATAAAAAAAATCTTTATTAAAAAATCTAGATTTAAATTAACTTTACCATATATTATGTATACTTCTTAGTAAGTATAGTCTATGGAAAATTATAGTGGGCAAAGCTTTTACAAAAATCACATCTTCTCACATGTTATCTCTATATCAAAATCTATTCAACTCATCACATCATATCAACATAGCTTACCACTGGTAATATTAATCTTAATCACTGGGTTAAAACAACATTGCCAGGCTTCTCTATACTCTTTAATTTGGAACTGAGTCAGCCCTCCAAGCAAGGATGGAGTTAGCTTCCCCTCCTGGAAAAGGGCACTGAAATTCTGGGTATTCTTAAAAACCTATAACCCCAGTCTAGTCATTTGGAAAACATTATCAGATAAACCCAACTGAAGAACATTCTATAAAACACCTGGCCAGAGATCCTTAAGGCTGTTGAGGTCAGAGGAAACAAGGAAAGAGTAAGCAACTGTCACAGACCAAAAGAGATTAAGGAGACATAATGATTAAATGTATATGGCATCCTGAGTTGGATCCTTCAATAGGAAAAAGACATTAGTGGAAAAACTATGAAATTGAAATTAAGTCTGGAGTTTAATTAATAGTAATTTACCAATGCTGGTTTCTTAGTTTGTCAAGGTGATGTTAATGTTGGGGGAAACTAGAAAAGAGGTAGATGGGAATATTATCTTAGCAGCTTTCTGTGCACCAAAAATTATTCAAAACAAAAAAATGTATTTTTTAAAAATTTGCTCACAGGTATTCATTACTTTACTGACCACGTCCTACAACTCTACTCCTCTTCAATCCACTCCAGCCGTACTGGCCTCCTTGATACCTCCTCAAACATACCAATCATGCCATCACATCAGCCCCTTTGTTCAGATATTCATACGGCTCATACCCTCACTTCCTTCAAGTCTCTGTCAAATGTAACATTATTAAAGAGGATTTTCTTACCCACTCCGCATAAAAACAGCTGCTCCTCCTATTTCTTATAACTTATTTGTGAATATACTATGTATCTCCCTCTTGTCCTCCACAGAGGTGCAGTCAATCTTGTTCACAGCTTGATCTCCAGCACCTAGAACAGCACCTGGTATACAGTAAGCACTCAATAAGTATTTCTTAAATGAATGGATTTCTTTTTTTCTTTTTCTTTTTTTTGGTGGGCAGGCAAAGTTTATTGAGTGATAGAGTATAAAGCTCCTGAAGAGGGAGGGGACCTGCGCGGGTTGCTCTGGATGACTTCATATTAAAAACAGATTTTTAAAATCCTTCAGAGCGCCTGGGTAGCTCAGTCAGTTAACCATCTGCCTTAGGCTTAGATCATGATCCTAAGGTTCCAGGATCGAGCCCCACCATCGGGCCCCCTGCTCAGCAAGGAGCCTGCTTCTCCCTCTCCCTCTGCCCCTCACCTTGCTCATGCTCCCTCGCTCTCAAAAAAGATTTTATTTATTTGAGAGAGAGAGTGGGGGGGAGGGGCAGAGGGGGAAGAGACTCCCCACTGAGCAGGGAGCCCAGTGCGGGGCTCAATCCTGGGACTCCAGGATCATTACCTGAGCCGAAGGCAGATGCTTAACTGACTGAGCCACGCAGGCGCCCCGGATGTCTGCATCTTAACAAGAACAAAACCTTAAACCAAAGGAATAACACTGGTGTTATGATTTTAGATAGCATTATTAACTAGTAGAAGTACTTAAAAATAGAACAGAACAGCCCTCAACCCCCCCCCCCTTGAAATTATGTGTGGATTATTACTTATTTCATCTGGTCCTAAGGTCCACTTCATTCTTTAGTAAGGCCTACACTATTCTGTAGTACACAGGAAGGTGGTTAAAGGTTATCCCCTATTCCCGTGTTTCAGTGAAAATAGAGGGAAGAAACGTAGAGAAAATTATTTAAGTTAATATGATCAGGGCCAAAGTGGGATAATAAAGCTTCTTTTTAAAATATGTACATTATGGAGATGAAATTCTCAAATAAACAACTTTAAAATAGTGATATTTTTAAATATGAAGGGTTCTATATCTAAAACTAATTTCTTAGATTTAGTAGCATATGTTATTCAAACAATAACAGTGCCAAATCATATTCTTTAATTTTACATTTTAACTTGGAAGACAAAAGCCTAACACTAGTTTTAATTCTGATGGTCATATTAAAATCTAGATATTTTAACAAATACTGTACAGCATCTGGCATGGTATCTCATCTGTACCTACAGCTAAGCATCACAAACCCAAAGTATTCTTGCTTCAGCAAAGCCGAATGCTTCCACTATATCATATTCCCACTCTTTACCAAGCTGTTTAAGCACCAGGCAAGATTGCTAAAAATGAAATAAAATGGGTTCTCAGAAGCAAAAAATTATTTTAATACAACTGAGATCCAAGATTCAGTACAGCTCCAGTGAACTCAAAACTATCAAGATAACTGAAATTACTAACAAAGCTATGCCAGCTTACATGTTCTTGCTGCACATTATTATAATAGCTAAAAAGCCTGATGAATGTCATTCATTTATTCAACTAATATTTACTAAAGGCCTGCAAATATACACCATAGGATGATCCCTTTTTGTACTGTGGAGCACAGAAAAATATACAACCCAGTGACCACCCTGCAGCAGTATGTCCATTAAATAATTAAAACATCATTCCAATTTATAAGTCATATACAGTATTTTACTTGATCGGGTTTGGCAGGTATTACCATCTCTATTTGTCAGATAAGAGATTTTAGTTGAAAGAGGTTAAGAATCTTGCCCAATTATACAGAGCAAGTGGTAGAACAGTAGAGTCTTAAACTATAAGTGATAGGAGGAGGGAGAAATTATTCCTAGCAACACCAGTAATTTTTTTTCCTACTGGCTGGTATTTTTGCACTTTGAATCTGCTTTACAGGCTTAATCTTCAACAGACTTAGTTCTGCCCCAAATCCAAAAGGTCTTTTTTTTTTTTAAGATTTATTTATTTATTTGAGATAGACACACACACAGAGCACAAGCAGGGGGAGAGGGAGAAGCAGACTCCCCACTGAGCTGGGAGCCCAATGTGGGGCTTGATCCTATGACCTGGAGACCATGACCTGAGCCGAAGGCAGATGCTTAACCATCTGAGCCTCCAGGCGCCCCTCAAAAGGTCTTTTTCATAGGTCTACCACCAACCTTCTCCCAAATCAACTGCTTGTCTAGAAGAATTTACCAGCTTTTTTTTTTTTTTTAAAGATTTTATTTATTTATTTGACAGAGAGAGACACAGCGAGAGAGGGAACACAAGCAGGGGGAGTGGGAGAGGGAGAAGCAGGCTTCCTGCAGAGCAGGGAACCCGATGCTGAGCTCCATCCCAGGACCCTGGGATCATGACCTGAGGCAAAGGCAGACGCTTAACGACT
The DNA here is from genome assembly GCF_003265705.2 of Callorhinus ursinus. Classification (NCBI taxonomy): domain Eukaryota; kingdom Metazoa; phylum Chordata; class Mammalia; order Carnivora; family Otariidae; genus Callorhinus; species Callorhinus ursinus. The sequence continues at coordinate 13,487,717 of NW_027397096.1, forward strand.
GAGCCACCCAGGTGCCCCGAATTTACCAGCTCTTATATCATAATTGAAAGCATTGGCTTCCAGTTATAAAAAAGTCACAAAGATGAAAAGTACAGCATAGGGAATATAGTCAATAATATTGTAATAATGCTATATGGTGACAGATGGTGACTACACTATTTGTGGTGAGTACTGAGTAACATACAGAACTGTCGAGTCAATATGTTATACACCTGAAACTAATGTAACACTGTATAGGGGCACCTGGGTGGCTCAGTAGGTTAAGCATCTGCCTTCAGCTCAGGTTGTGATCCCCTGGTCCTGGGATGGAGCCTTTCGATGGGCTCCCTACTCAGAGGGGAGTCTGCTTCTCCCTCTCCCTCTGCCCCCAACCCCCAGCTCATGTACTATATCTGCTCTCTCCTCTCTCAAATAAATAAATAAAATATTTAAAATATATGTGTATATATATATAAATATGTTATATATGCTTTTATTTTTACCTTTTCTGTTGAAGTATAATTAACATAAAATTATATATTATATATAATAATATATATAACTATACATTATAATAACAATGTATAACAATATGTAATAACAAAATACATATCTGTATGTTGTATATATACATGTTGAAGTATAATGATATACATATATTATATATAACATCATATATATAACATCATATATAATATATATAATGTAGAACTATAATATATATAACAATGATATATATTATATAATCATATGTTAATTATACTTCCATTAAGGGGCGCCTGGGTGGCTCAGTCTGTTAGGCAGCTGCCTTCAGCTCAGGTCATGGTCCTGGGGTCCTGGGATTGAGCCCCGCGTTGGGCTCCCTGCTCAGTGGAGAGCCTGCTTCTCCCTCTCTGCCTGCCTCTCTGCTTACTTGTGCTCTCTATCTCTCTGTCAAATAAATAAAATAAAATCTTTAAAAAAAGTAAAATAAAAGCATATATATTATATATATAACATATTTATATATATACACAAATATATATTTTAAATATTTTATTTATTTATTTGAGAGAGAGAGCAGATATAGTACATGAGCTGGGGGGTGGGGGCAGAGGGAGAGGGAGAAACAGACTCCCCTCTGAGTAGGGAGCCCATCGAAAGACCTCATCCCACAACCCGGGGATCATGACCTGAGCTGAAGGCAGATGCTTGACCTACTGAGCCACCCAGGTGCACCCCCTACAATGTTATAATAATATAATATATATGTGTTAGTTACACTTCAATTAAAAAAGAGGTAAAAATAAAAGCATTAGCTTTGATTCTGGATTAAAATCTGTGTTCTGATACTTACTACCTGTGACCTTGAACAAGTCATTTAAACTCCTGAGCCTTTAATTCATCTGTAAAATGGGTCTTTCAGGGCTATTGTGAGAATTAAATGATACAATTAATATATAGTACTTACAGTGCAGAGCTATAGTATTTAGTACTATGCTATGCTTAGCTTATAGTAAATACTTAATAACTATTAACTCATCCTTTCTTATCCTCTGTACTTATATACTAGTTCAAGAAAAGTTACTGAAGGGATGCCTGGGTGGCTCAGTTGGTTAAGCCACTGCCTTCAGCTCAGGTCATGATCCTGGAGTCCCGGGATCGAGTCCTGCATCGGACTCCCTGTTTGGCAGGGAGTCTGCTTCTCCCTCTGACCTTCCCCCCCTCATGCTCTCTCTCTCAAACAAATAAATAAAATTTTTAAAAAAGAAAAGAAAAGTTACTGAAGACCTATTTTGTGCCCTGCCACCCCAGCAACCTAACCTCCACTCTGGCATAGCTTTTATCAAAATATGTAATCATCACATTTGTTTGGGTTTATTGTCTGGCTTCCTCCTTTGGAATGCAAACTCAGTGAAAGCAAGGACTTTATCTTTCTAGTGGCTGGTACTGAAATACAGATTGTACTGAAATATTTGTTGACTGGCTGAATGAATGAATGAGTTAATGAATAGGATAGGGTTTCTCCTCTTGAGAATGTTAGTCTTTTGGGAAGGATACCAGTTAAACAGATAAAATGTAAGAGACTTATGCACTGGATATAATAGAAATACCAAATATATCTAAGAAAGTTTCCTCTAAGAGATGATACTTCTTAGCTCTTTAAAATATGTTTTACTTTGTTTCTTAAGTTCAGCTTTCTCTTTCCCTCCAGTGGGGGGGGGGGGAAGCCAACTAACACATTCATTAAACTTCTACAATGTTCCACTAAATGTCAACCAGTGCTTCCCATTTAATGACTCATATAACTTTTTAAAAGAACATTATCTTTATTTTTTTAGATTTTATTTATTTATTTGACAGAGAGAAAGAGCACAAGCTGGGGGAGCAGCAGGCAGAGGGAGAGAGAGAAGCAGGCTCCCGCTGAGCAGGGAGCTCGATGTGGGCTCAATCCCAAGACCCTGGGATCATGACCTGAGCCAAAGGCTTAACCAACTGAGCCACCCACGTGCCTCTCATATAATCTTCAAAACAATTCTATGAGATAGATACTACTACAGTTGAGGAAACTGAAGCACAGAAAGTATAAGTAACTTACCAAAAGATTACATGATTTAAAATTGGGCATTTGAAAAAATCCTAAAAGAGAGGACAGGAAGTAATTTCTCTGACATCACCTGTAGATGTGTCTCCTGAGGCAAGGGAAACAAAAGCAAAAATAAACTACTGGGACTACATCAAAATAAAAAGCTTCTGCACAGCAAGGGAAACAATCAACAAAAAGACAACCTACTGGATGGGAAAAGGTATTTGCAAATGATATATCCAATAAGAGGTTAGTATCCAAAATATATAAAGAACTTATACAACTCATCACACACAAAAAAACAAATAATCCAATTAAAAATGGGCAGAAGACATGAACACACATTTCTCCAAAGAAGACATCCAGATGCCCAACAGACACATGAAAAAATGCTTAAAGTCACTCATCAGGGAAATGCAAATCAAAACCACAATGAAATATCACCTCACATCTGTCAGAATGGCTAAAATAAAAAACACAAGAAACAACAAGTGCTGATGAGGATGTGGGGAAAAAGGAACCCTTGTGCACTGTTAGTGGGAAGACACTGGTGCAGCCACTATGGAAAACAGTATGAAGGTTCCTCAAAAAATTAAAAATTAATCCCTCGCTGCGATTTATTGAAAGTCAGCCCTCGACACAAGGTTTTGAATAAAAAAATAAAAATAAAAATAGAATTACCATATTGTCTACTAATTCCACTACTGGGTATTTACCCAACAGATACAAAAACACTAATTCAAAAAGATACATGCACCCTAATATATTTTTTAAATGTATTTATTTATTTGAGAGAGCAAGTGAGCACCTTGGGGGAGGAACAGAGGGAGAGGGAGAGAATCTCAAGCAGACTCTCTCTGTGCTGAGTGTGGAAGCCAATGCAGAGTTCAATCCCATGACCCTGAGTTCACAACCTGAGACAAAATCAAGAGTTGGTCGCTCAACCAACTGAACCACCCAGGCGCCCCACACCCTAATATATTTCTAATATGCGTCATGGTAAATTTTGAAAAAAAATCTCCTTGTGCATTCATAACCTCAATGTGGCTTATACAATGAGTTATACAACTCACTCATATCATCTGTAATGTCTGAAAAACGTTATGCTAAGAATTTATTTTATTTTTTGCATTTTTATTTTATTTTTTTATGTTCAGTTAGCCAGCATATAGTACATCCTAAGTTTCTGATGTAGTGTTCAACAATTCATTAGTTGCATATAACACCCAATGCTCATCACCACAGGTGCCCTCCCTAATACCTATCAACCCCCCACACCCCCCTTCTGTAACCCTCAGTTTGTTTCCCAGAGTCCAGAGTCTCTCATGGTTTGTCTCTCTCTCTGATTTTTCCCATTCAGTTTTCCCTCCCTTCCCCTGTGGTCCTCCGCTCTATTCCTTATGTTCCACATATGAGTGAAACCATATGATAATTGTCTTTGTCTGCTTGACTTATTTCACTTTATGCTAAGGATTTTTTTTTTTAAGAGTTTATTTATTTATTCATGAGAGACAGAGGGAGAGAGAGAGAGAGAAGCAGAGGGAGAAGCAGGCTCCCAAGGAGCAGGGAGCCTGATGCGGGACTCGATCCCAGGACCCTGGGATCATGACCTGAGCCGAAGGCAGACGCTTAACCATCTGAGCCACCCAGGCGCCCCACTTTATGCTAAGGATTTAATGTTGAAAGTTGTCCTAGACTGGTAATATCACTAGATCACTCAAAAGAAGCAAACTCAAAATCCTGTCTGGATAAATCTAGTTATCATCTAAGCCTCAGATAATTTTCACACATAAAGTTTCAAGGAAAATTAGAGCTCACAGTCAAAATTACAAAGCACACAAAGAAAAAAGTCACCATGAGTGACAATCAGTAGAAACAAAAGAGAGCAGAACCACAAAGTCTGATATGTGAATTACTAGGTTCAGGCTATAAAAGAGTTATGTTTACTATGTTTAAAAAAAAAAAAAAGACCTAACAAAACAAATGAACAACAACAACAAAAAGGCAAACCAAAAAACAGACTCTTAACTAGGGAGAACAAACTGATGGTTGTCAGCGGGTAGGTGGGTAGGGGGATGGGTGAAATCTGCGATGGGAATTAAGAGTACACTTTTCATGATGAGCACTGAGCAAAGTATAGAATTACTGAATCACTATATTGTACACCTGAAACTAATATACCACTGTATGTTAACTATACTGGAATTGAAAGTTAAAAACATAATAATTAAAAATTTAAGATCTACGGTGCCTGGGTGGTACAGTTAGTTAAGGGGCAGACTCTTGGTTTCAGCTCAGGCCTGAGATTGATCCCCACGTCCAGCTCTGTGCTCAGCACAGAGTCTGCTTAAGTTTCTCTCTGCTTCTCCCTCTGCTCCTCCCCCTGCCACCAGTGAACTCTTAATCTCTCTAAAATGAAAACATAAAGAGAGACAGAGGGGCACCTGGGTGGCTCAGACAGTTAAGCATCTCCCTTCGGCTCGGGTCACGATCCCAGGGTCTTAGGATCAAGTCCCACATCAGGCTCCTTGCTCAGCAGGGAGCCTGCTTCTCCCTCTCCCCCTGCCTGCTGCTCCCCCTGCTTGTGCTCTCTCTCTCACTATCTCTCTCTTTGTGTCAAATAAATAAATAAAATCTTTTAAAAAAGAGAGAGAGTGAGCATGCACATGAGTAGGGAAGGGGCAGAAGGAGAGAATCTTAAGCATGTTCCCCACTGAGGGCAGAGCCCCACACAGGTCTTGATCCCAACCCATGAGATTACAACCTGAGATGAAACCAAGAGTTGGACGCCCAACCAAATGAGCCACCCAGGCACCCAATACATAAATCTTTAAAAAAAAAAAATTAAAGATCTGGGACGCCTGGGTGGCTCAGTCAGTTAAGCATCTGCCTTTGGCTCAGGTCATGATCCCAGGGTCCTGGGATTGAGTCCAGCATCGGGCTCCTTGCTCAGCGGGGAGCCTGCTTTTCCCTCTGCCACTCCCCCTGTTTATGCTCTTACTCTCTGGCAAATAAATAAAATCTTAAAAAAAAAGTTAAAGATCTAAAAATTTAAGAACAAACATGTCAGAAAAAGAATCAAACCGAACTCCTAGAAATCAAAAATATAATGGATCTTATCCAATGGATCAGTCTAAGAGCAGAATAAATCCAGTTGAAATGAGTACTAGTAAATTGGAATATAAATCTGGAAAAAAAATTCTCCATAGTGCAACACAAAAAAGCAAAGGATGAAAAATGTAAGAGAGTTAAAAGACATGGATGACAGAAAGAGCAGGTTAACATTTAATCAGACTCCCAGAAGGAGAGAGCAAACAATGAGGAAGAGGCAATATTTGAAGATATAGAAGTTGAATATTCATTAGGTATCTATATACATGATTAATTTTACAAGAAACTGCCTGATCTTGTTTCAAAATAGCCATTTCTGTCTTTTTGACATCTTTCCATCATTCTTTGAGAACCTTCTTACTTTTAGGCTCAAGATGTTACTGGATCATCTTGTACACCCTTGCCTCAGCTTGGACTCAGCAATACTTCCAGAGAACTCTGGTTTCTTTTAGTGAATAATGGTATTTAAAACCTCATATTTTGGCAATAGTTGTGCTCACTGATTTTGGATAGAACTATCCCCAGGTCTTCTCAGTAGACAGAGCTAAAAAATATATGTATAAAAATATGTATCTGTATGTTATATATATGTGTGTGCACACAAACACATACACATATACATGCACATTTCCATCTCTATTTCTGTACCTATAGCTTTAGATATAGAAAACTATGTGCTCACATTAATATCTCTAATTCCAATTTAAGACTACAAAGCCATTCTAGGTTTCTTCCTTTCCATATCTTTTATCCCAACAGTTAAGAAACTTGGCTCCTGTTATCCCCAATATTTACCTATTTGAGCAATCCTCCTATATGTAATGAATTCCCCATTACCATCATCCCACCCCACTCTGCACCAGTGCTCTCCTCACCCTGCTTAGACCCCAATACCCCTCACTTGACCAATGCAGCTTTTACCCTCTGCAAACACTAGTTTAGCCTCTAACATCTATAATGTGACAATGCTACCACCTTCCCACATGGGTTCCCTCCTTACCCTACTCAGGCTCTGACAATCAATGGCAGAATGCTCTCTTTTACAACCTATGCCAAGATGTTCCCTGAGTGGACACCTCCCCCCCCCCACCCCGTTTGGGCTCTGACATCCCCCAGTGAAACAGAGCTACTGCTCCTATGATCTTACACAAATATCTTTCCCTCCCATGCCAGGCTACTCTTCTACACAGATGTCCTCCTTACCCTGCTTGGGTCCCCTCTCTACATAGATACCTGCCAATGTAGACACCCTCAACACCTGGCACCAAACTGTCCCTCTACAGGGATATTCTCCTCACCACACTCAGGTTTCAACAGTTGGAAATCACATGTAGTATGTTCTCATATCACAGTGAAATTAAGCTAAAAATCAATACTTAGGAGATAACTAGAAAATCACCATTTGTTTGAAAATTATATAATTTGCTTCCAAATGACCCATGGCTCAAAATGTAATCACAGTGGAAAATAGAAAACAGTAAGATTAATGATAATTAAAACAGTATATACCAGGACACCTGGCTGTCTCAGCCAGTAGAGCAATGACTCTTGATCTCAGGATTGTGAATTTGAGCCCCATGTTGGATGTAGAGATTATTTTAAAAAATAAAACACTATATACCAAAATTTGTGGGACACAGTTAAAGCCATATTAAAAGAAATACAGAGTTCTAAACAGATAGATTACAAAAGAATAAAGGCTAAAAAAATCAGTATTCTAGGGGGAGATGAACCGTGAGAGATGATGGACTCTGAAAAACAAACTGAGGGTTCTAGAGGGGAGGGGGGTGGGAGGATGGGTTAGCCTGGTGATGGGTATTAAAGAGGGCACGTTCTGCATGGAGCACTGGGTGTTATATGCAAACAATGAATCATGAACACTACATCAAAAACTAATGATGTAATGTATGGTGATTAACATAACATAATAATAAAAAAATCAGTATTCTAAGCATTTATCTTAAGAAGATAAAGGTCAGAAAATTAAACCTAAAAAGGTAGAAGGAAATAAATGAAAAAATAAATATACAACAAAGATCACAGGCTATGAACCAACTAATAGAAAAAGACCAATAAGTTTTATGAACCCTAGTATGGAAAAAAGAAAGCATAAATTATCAATATCAGGAATAAAAAATGGTACAGAATTACCAATCATATAGATTCAAAAATATCCAAAAGGATTTTAAGAAAAACTTCTGCCAATAACTTTGAGAACTGATAGCAAATAAACTCTTAGAAAAATATAACTATCAAAATGTCTATAAGAAGATCCAGAATAGAAATTCTAAGTAAGACTTTATTTATTAAAGAAATTCAATGCGGGCAACCTGGGTGGCTCAGTTGGTTAAGCGACTGCCTTCGGCTCAGGTCATGATCGCGGAATCCTGGAATCGAGTCCCACATCAGGCTCACGGCTCGGCGGGGAGCCTGCTTCTCCCTCTGACCTTCTCCCCTCTCATGCTGTTTTTCTCTCTCTCTCTCTCTCAAATAAATAAATAAAACATCTTAAAAAAAAAAAAAAGAAAAGAAATTCAATCCATGGGGTGTCTGACTGGCTCAGTCCATAGAGCACGCGACTCTTGATCTTGGAGTCGTTAAGTTCGAGCCCCATGTTGGTGGTAGAGTTTACTTTTAAAATAAATAAATAAGGGCGCCTGGGTGGTTCAGTCAGTTAAGCGTCTGCCTTTGGCTCAGGTTATGATCCCAGGGGCCTGGAATCGAGCCCCGAGTCTGGCTCCCTGCTTAGCAGGGAGCCTGCTTCTGCCACTCTCCCTACTTGTGCTCTCTCACTCTCTCTCAAATAAATAATTTTTTAAAAGATTTTTTAAAAAATAAAATTTTTTAAATTTTTAAAAAGATAGAAAAAAAGAAATTGAATCCATAATTAAAAATCTTCCCACAAAAAAAAAGCCCAAGCCAGGTGGCTTTAACAATTAAGTCTAACATTTAAGAAAAAAAGAACACCAATCTTATACAAACTTTTCTAGAGAACAGAAAAAAGAGGAAATAGGTCTCTATTCCCTTTATAAAGCAACCATAACTTAGAAACCCAAATACAACAAAATTAAGACATTAAAAGAAAACACAAGCTTATCTCACTAATTAACATAGATACAAAAGTTCAAAAGACAATATTAGCAAACTAAATAATACATCACAACTAAGTTAAAATTATTCCAGGACACAATATTAATTTAAAATTAGAAAATTGGGGTGCCTGGGTGGCTCAGTCAGTTAAGCGCCCAACTCTTGGTTTTGGCCCTGGTCATAATCTCAGGGTCACGAGATCCAGCTTGGTATCAGGCTCCATGCTCAGCCTGAAGTCGGCTTCCTCCTCTGTCTCCCTCTGCTCCTTCCCCCACTGGAGCACTCTCTCTCTTAAATAAATAAATATTTTCTAAAAAACAAAAAATTTAAATTAGAAAATCAATTTTTATGACCTTGGACTAGACAAAGTTTTCTTTTTTTTTTCTTTAAAGATTTTATTTATTTGTTTGATAGAGAGAGACACAACAAGAGAGGGGACACAAGCAGGGGAAGTGGGAGGAGAAGCAGGCTTCCCGCGGAGCAGGGAGCCCGACGCGAGGCTTGATCCCAGGACCCTTGGATCATGAACCGAGCCAAAGGCAGTCACTTAACCAACTGAGCCACCCAGGTGCCCCTTTATTTATTTCAGAGGGAAAGAGAGATCTAGAGAGAGCACGATGGTGCGGAGGGGCAGAAGGAGAGGGAGAAGCGGACTCCCCACTGAGCAGGGAGCCCAATGTGGGGCTTGATCCCAGGACCCTGAGATCATGACCTGAGCTGAAAGCAGATGCTTAACCAACTGAGCCACCCAGGTGCCCCTAGAGCCTCTTCCTACCAGTGCTCAATAAAAATTGAACAACTCAGAAGTAGCCCTAGGCATAAAGATGGGGTAGCATGTGTATGTCTATGGATGTACACATAAGAGTTGCAGGGTGATTTATTAAGATTTTAATTTGCATTTTATTCTCCACTTATTTTTTTTCCCAATCCCCCTTCTAAAGCGGTAACCAGGTCTTTGGGCTCCATTATGTATGGAAGATCTGAGCTACTGAGTGGGAAATAGAAGTTACTCGTGAATAATCAGCCTTCTAACTTTTCTTTTTGGAAGCTTGAGTTAAAGGCAAAGTCTTTGAGGGCTCTCAAGGAGTGGGAAAAAGTTTCCTGAACTCAAGGAATGGAAAAAGTTCAGCAATATCAGGAATAGCAGAGACCTGAATTCTACTCCTGGGCTGTGCTTCAAGGAAATGATAGGACCACAGAGGAAAATGGCTAGGTGAAGCATCTTGGGAAGTTACATTCTAGGTCCTGAGGGTTCAAAATCTCAGAGAATCTTGTGAACAAGCTTGGCCAAAAATTAGTAATGTCATCTTACTTTAAGGAACACCTGGGCTTATTTAATAAAGATATCAGTCATGACCATGATAAACTGAAGAGAAGTGGGCCCACCCCCTTTGTTTTTCTTTTGACAGACTCAGATTCTTGAATTGGGCAGGAGAAAGAAAGGAAAGGAAGAAAACCTCGTCCTTCCCTATGTGCTCCCATAATGACTGATATGAATCCCCATTTTACCAGGATGGGCAATTCTAAGTCAAATTTAATTTATGGGAAATAAAATAATTTTATATTTCTTGCATATATGAATTTGCAATATACGTTATTCAACTAAACACAATATGGATCTGTAGGTTTCTAATATATTTTAATATACATTTTTTCATTGTTCGTTATTTATATTATTTGTACGTCACAACCCCTACAGCACAATGATTGAAATGGTTGCATTTAGAAATATAAAGGTTTTCTTTGGAAGCAAAACAATGATGGCTTTATGAGCAGAATTGATTGTGGCTGTCAATACGAAGTTCATCATCATAAGAGGTATAATACTGAAAGATAAATGTACAATTTGGATTCACGGACTGCAAACAAAACATCTGAAGGAGTGGGAGAGAAAAAGCAATCTCATTAAGTGTTGCCTAGAAAGGCCTAGACATAGACAGAGACTGATGACTCCTTTCAGAAACGCTTTCACATCCCACATGTTAAGCTAAATGAATGGTATTTTATTAAAACAAACAAACAAACAAAAAACACTGAAGGATTCCTAGCATCCTTAAATCCACCCATTTAAGGCTTAGCTGGGAAAGATAAATACCAAATTCAGGGAAGTGGCTACAATGGGAGGGAACAGGCAGGCACAAGATTAAAGAAAGATATGTAGGGGGCCTTCGGCTTGGATCAAGAATGCTGTTGTTTTTTTTTTTTAATCTTTAAATAAATACGTCAAACATTAAATATGACAAATAAGGACATGGGTATATGAGTGTTTGCTTTGTTATTTCTTCAATACCAGTCTATATTTTTGGAATATTTCAAAATCAAACTCTGGCATAAACATGTATCCTAATTTTTACCTGAGTATAAACTTTCTCCTCTGCAGTTTAGAATCAGGATAGTTTGATACAGAGTCTAGTGCATTACTGTGCTCAGTAAGTCTTTGAATAGAAAATGTAAAAAGTAATGGAAAAATTGATTATCTGGTTCATTATTCATTCCTTTCCAAATAAAGAAGTTTCATCCAAATGAAAAAAAGAATCAACAAAAATAGAGATAACAAGAGATGTTCACTGGTGTAAAATGTGTACTATTTCCTTATGAACAAACAATGAATCATGGAACACTGCATCAAAAACTAATGATGTAATGTATGGTGATTAACATAACAATAAAAAAATTTTAAAAATGTGTACTATTTCCACGTCATATAGTCTACAATTTTTTTTTTAAGATTTATTTGAGAGAGAGTGAGAGAGAGCACAACCAGGGGCGGGAGGGGGTGCAGAGGGAGAGGGACAAGCAGGCTCCCCACTGAGCAGGGCGCCTGACGGGGGGGGGGGGGGGCGACAGGACATGGAACACAGGACACTAGATCCCAGGACCCCAGGATCGTGACCTGAGCCAAAGGCAGACACTTAACTGACTGAGCCACCCAGGCACCCCAGTCTACAATTTTTAATTAAGACAGAGTCATTAAAATAATACATATAAATCCATTTGCGAGAGGTTAATTGATTCATTCATTTATAATTTATTTAAATTCAACTATGTGACAGATCCTGTGTTAAGTATTAAGGATACAGAGATGGCTGAGAAAAGGACCTTGTTCTTAAGGAGCTCACAGTCTAAAGAATCCTGACAAAGAATTGACATAAAATGTGATAAATGCTATAAAAAGGGATATACAAAGTGATCTGAAATCACTCAGTGAGTACTGGAGGGAATGCTAATTCTAAGATTGCTGGGAAAGGTTTCCCAGACAGGGTAACATTTGAGCTGGGACTTGAATAATAACTAGAAGGTCAACAGATAGAAAAGAAAATGTGTTTCAGGCAGGAATTAAAAAATATGTATGTAAACAGTTGGTCTCCTCATTATTCATAGAGTCTGTATAGGTAAACTACCTACTTACTAAAATTTATTTGTAACCCTGAAGTAGTACTTTTGCAGTCATTCACGGACATACACAGAATGATGAACAATTTGAGTTACCTGAAGCACACGATCCCAGCTGCGGTCAAACAAGGCCACGCTCACTCTTGCCTTCTTGTTTGAACTTTCCTAATGTAAACAAGTGTCTTTTTCAGTCTATTTAGTGCTACGTTTTTCTCATTTTTTCTGTGGGTTTTTTTTTTTTTTTTTTGTGGATGATTTTGCTGTTTAAAATAGTCCCTAAGGGGGCGACTGGGTGGCTCAGTCGTTAAGCGTCTGCCTTCGTCTCAGGTCATGATCCCAGGGTCCTGGGATAGAGCCCCCGCATGGAGCCCCCGCATCGGGCTCCCTGCTCAGCGGGAAGCCTGCTTCTCCCTCTCCCACTCCCCCTGCTTGTGTTCCCTCTCTCGCTGTGTCTCTCTCTGTCAAATAAATAAATAAAATCTTTAAAAAATAAAATTAAATAGTCCCTAATTATAGTGCTATCTAGTATTCCTAAGCATATGAAGGCTATGGTGTACCTTATGGAGAAAATAAATGCATTCGATAATCTTCATTCAGGCATGAATTATAGTGCTGTGCATTCAATGTCAATGAATCAACTATATATTAAATAAGGACCTTTAAGCAGAAACACACATAAAACAATGTTGTACTAATTAGTTGACAAAAATGAGACCAGAGGCTCACAGGAACCTAACTCTGTATTTCCCCTAGGAAAAATAGTTTAGTACTCACTAATTCAGTGTTTATGGTGACCTTATAGAACATAACCACTGTGAGTGATAAGAATCAACTGGGTTTGATTCAACTGTGTGTGCATGTGTGTGTATTCACTAGTTAACAAAATGTTCCTTTGAATAAGATTTATTTATAGGAACCACTGACTATTTTGATTAGATATACACAGCATAGTACCTTGTCTTGAATAAGTAATGAATAATCAACTATAATGAAGATAACTGACAGCTTATTATGCATGCTTATAGTCTTTAAAAAGCAGGTAATATCCCTAAATAGTCATGTTGCTATAAAGTTAATGTTTAGAGAAAAGTAGAAAAGCAAAGTGTACTATTTAGTATTTTATAAAGATTTTTTTAAAAAGATTTATTTATTCATTTATTTGAGAGAGAAAGTGAGTGAGGCAGAGGGCAAGGGAGAGAATCTCCAGCACACTCCCCTCTGAGTGAGGAGCCCAAAGTGGGGCTTGCTCCCACGACCCCAAGATCATGACCTGAGCTGAAATCAAGAGTTGTCTATTAAAAATTTAAAAATGTCTTAAAAGAGGAATTACATTTTAAATTATAAAATGCAACAACCCTCATATATATAAAGCTCTTTGTATCCTAGCTAGCAAAAAAAATTTTTTATTAAAGTATAAAGTACAGTGTTATATTAGTTTCAAATGTACAATATAAAGATTTAACAACTCTAGGGGTGCCTGGGTGGCTCAGTCAGTTAAGCTCTGCCTTCAGCTCAGGTCATGATCTCCAAGTCCTGGGATGGAGCCCCACATCGGGGCTCAGCGGGGAGTCTGCTTGACCCTCTCCCTCTGCTGCTCCCCCCTGCTTGTGCTCTAATAAATAAATAAAATCTTCTTAAAAAACCCCACAACTCTATACATTTCTCAGTGCTCATCAAGGTAAGTATACTGTTTCACCCATCCTCCCATACACCTCCCCTCTGGCAACCACCAGTTTGTCTGTTTTTTGTCTCTTTTTGCTTTGTTTTGTTTCTTAAATTTCACATATGAATGAAATCATATGGTATTTGTCTTTTTCTGACTGACTTGTTTCACCTAGCGTAATACCCTCCAGGTCCATCCATGTTGTCACAAATGGTGTAGTCTCATCCTTTTTTATGGCTGTGGTAATATTACTCTGTGTGTGTGTGTGTGTGTGTGTGTGTGTACACATTTGTCTTCCTTATCCATTCTTATCTATTTGTCTATTGATGGACACTTGGGTTGCTTCCATATCTTGGCTATTCTAAATATTGCCGCAGTAAACATAGGGATGCATATATCTTTTTTAATTAGTGCTTTCATTTTTTTTTTAAGATTTTATTTATTTTGAGAAAGAATGAGAGAGATAGAGCATGAGAAAGGGGAGGGTCAGAGGGGGAAGCAGACTCCCTGCTGAGCAGGGAGCCCGATGTGGGACTCAATCCCAGGACTCCAGGACCATGACCTGAGCCAAAGGCAGTCGCTTAACCAACTGAGCCACCCAGGCTCCCAGTGCTTTCATTTTCTTGGGTAAATACCCAGTAGTGGATTAGATAAGTTTTAGAGCAGTTTTAGGTTCACAGCAAAACTGAGTGGAAAGGGGGCCACTTGGGTGGCTCAATTGGTTAGGTGTCGGACTCTTGGTTTGGCTCAAGTCATGATCTCAGGGTCATGAGATGGAGCCCCATGCCCTGCTTGAAGATTCTCTCCCTCTGCCCCTCCCCCCAACTCATGAGTGCACGCTCTCTCTCTCTCTCAAATAAATAAATCTTTTAAAAAACAAACGAACAAGGGGTGCCTGAGTGGCTCAGTTGGTAAGGTGTCTGCCTTCGGTTCAGGTCATGATCCCAGGGTCCTGGGATGGAGCACTGCATCGGGCTCCCTGCTCAGCGGGAAGCCTGCTTCTCCCTCTCCTTCTGCCCCTCCCTCTGCTTGTGCTCTCTCGCTCACTCTCTCTCTCTCAAATAAATATATAAATATATATGTATATATATATTTGTATATATACAAATAAATATATAAATATATATAAATATATAAGTAAATACATAAATATATATAAATAAATCTTTTTAAAAAACCAACCAAAAAACAAACAACAACAAAAACTGAGTGGAAAGTGTGAAAGCTCCCTATACCCTTTGCTACTACATATGCACAGCCTCCCCCACTATCAGCCATTCCAGGCCCAGAAAATGACTAACTTTCTGTCTCTATAGATTTGCCTTTTCTGGACATTTAATATAAATAGAATCACAACTATATACCCTTTTGCATCAGCTTCTTTCATCTGGTATAATGTTTTTGAAGATGTTCCATGCTGAAGCATGTATGAATAGTTTGTTCCTTTTTATCACTGAATAGTATTCCATTGTACAAACATATCACTTTCTTTTTTATTGAAAAACAACATTCCATAATATGGATATACCACATATTATTTAGAGTGTGTCCAGGTGAGACCCTATCTTTCTTATGTGTCAGAAAAGAGTTCTCAATGGATGCCAGCAAATAAAGCTAATAAGAGGAAAAGGGGAAAAGGAAATAGAATTGTGGTTCAGTAAAATCTGTTCCTAACAGAAATGGAAAAGTCATGCACCAGTGAATCATTTGTAGGTAGAGAAACCTGCCCTGGCTGTGCGAATTCAAACTCTTTCCACTGGATCCTATAATCTGAGTTTGTTCATTACCACTTGCTTATAAAGAGGAGAGTATAGTCTATAGCAGCCAGCCTCTACATCTAAAGAAAGCTGTCCTTTTTTTTCCAGAGGTCTGTTAGAGGTTGCCAATACATTATAGAACTAAGCTAAAAGTAATTATAAAATATTTTTAAAATAACATTCATCTGATGATTTCTGGTAAAAAAAATGCAGATTAGGCATATGCATTCACTTCTCCCCTTATAAAATGATGGCAAAATAAATTAAAAGGTTTAAATCCACAAGGAAAAAGCAGACAGAAGGCAACAATGGATAAAATATTTTAATACATTTCTGGAAAAGGGAGAGCAAATAGAGGAGTGGTACCTGACTTATCAGGGTGAAAGAAGCTATAACCTCAGGGGGATACTGATGAGAAGAGAGTCAATTCACCCCACCAACAACCTGGGAAAGGCTCACATCTTGGAAGTACCAAGTGGGTGGAGGGGAAGCACAAAGTGAAAAAATAGGATGAAAGTCTGTGTATGTGAACTGTTGATGCCCTTTCCCCGTCCTACACCGAGACTGCCAGCAGCTAAGTGCACACACACCAGCCCTGGTGGGAGAATGGAAATTTATCCCCTAGAGACACTGAAAAGAAATATTCTAGACTTGGGGACACTGGGCAGCATAGGGAGTAGAGGTGATATGAACTGAAAAGAAAGGCATTTATTGAAATACCAAATGATAGGATTTTAATTCTTCTAACCATTTTTCTACCCCACCCCACCCCTCACCCCAACACCACCTCAGAACACTTGCATTGAACTGCCCAGGAAAAACTGGAAAGGTCTTTTCTGGAGAAAATGAACAATCCCAGAGAGAAGTCCTCCTCATAGTGACACTTGACCATGTCTCTATCCTAACATCCAAAAGCAAGCCTGACCTAAAATAAGCCTTCTTATTTCTAAAGAGTTTTAATCAGGTTAAAATATATGCAAACCACCAAGGGTCATCGACATGTGAGGAAATCATGAAAGATTAAAAGCAGATATTAAAAGAGCAATTTGGTATTTAAAATGATTGCTGAAATAAGGTATTAAACAGAAGTTACAAAAATCCCCAGGAAGGTAGAATTAAACATGAAATGGAAAATATGAAAGAAAAGATAAGATAGTTCTAGTATCAGTCTAGTGAGATTACATGCTGACTACTAGGAGTTGCAGGAAAAGAGGTCAGGGAAAAGAAAGGAAAGAAAATAATAACAGCAAATACTTTTTAAGGGTATACTATATGTAATAGACATTGCTCTAAGTGCTTTAAATAATTTTAATTAATTCTTTGTTCACTGTATGACATAGGTATTATTATTATCCCCATTTTAAAGATGAAGAAAATTAGGAATGTAGAGGTTAATCTAATAGCTAGTAAGTGGCAGATCCAGAGTTCAAACCCAAGCAGTCTGATGCCATAACTCATACTCTTAACTACTTACTGTTGCCTCTCTATTGAAGAAATAATATGAGACTTCCAGGTTTTAGAAACCCCACTAAAACAATAGCAAAGGGAATTTTAAAAAATACATAACCAAAAGAGAGGAAGATAAAAAGCAACCAAAGTAGATGATGGAGTGGCAAGTGACTTAGCAGGAGAGAGAAAGCCAAGTTCTAAAACGACAGTGAGGAAAGCTGAGAACAAACCCAATATATACCAAAGCATTCTCTAAATGAACAAAAACTGGCAACACTAGGTACTTGTAGAACTGGGGGTGAGTGGCAAATGAGATGGATAAAATAAGAAAAACTGGTTGAAAGCTGTTTAAGAAGCTGGTGGATCCCTAGATCCCTCCCTCCAATCCACATCCCTAACTTTCCCTACCTGACTAAGTAGCTACCCTTCCCTAACTTCCCAATTCTGACAGCAGTCTACGGCTTATTCCCTAGAGAAGGTAAAACAGGGGTCTCTTGATTAAGAGACATCAGGCACTGTTGAGGGCATAAGCACCATAGTAAAAAACAAGGGGATTAAGTGATTTTATGCATAACTGAATGCTGAATTCAAAGATTAGCAGGCCTTGGGTGCCTGGGTGGCTCAGTGGGTTAAGCATCTGACTCTTGACTTCGGCTCAGGTCATGATCTCAGGGTCATGAGATCGATCAGCGTGGAGTCTGCTGGAGAATCTCTCTCTCCTTCTGTCCCCCATACCCCTGCTTACACTATATATATATATATATATAGCAGGCCTCTTCTCCCATTCTGTTGAACCAGATAGGAGAGTAGAAAACTCTTCTTTGATGAATCTGAATCAGAAGTTTCCCTAACAAATGGCCCAACCAAATTATCCACCAAAAACCTCAAATTTCACAAGTCCTATTTACGTGCTTAGGCTTCCCAATCAGCTTTTAGTCACCTAAATACAGAAAGCTAAAATGATCAGATACCAAAAAGAGGCCTGTATGTGGAAGACAGAAACCAAAGCAACAAAAGAATACAAAGCAGTCTGGGTAGAAAGAAACCATGCAAAGAAAACTTTAAGAAAAAATATTTCCAAGGGACACTTAAGTAAAACTTTAAATGAAACAAAAAGAGGAAGGAACACTTCCAAACTCATTTTACAAGGTCAGCATTATCCTGATACCAAAACCAGACAAGGACACCACAAGAGAAGAAAACTACAGGCCAATACCCCGATGAACATAGATGTAAAAACCCTCAACGAAATATTAGCAAACCAAATTCAACAACACATTAAAAGACTCATACACCATGATTAAGTGGGATTTATTCCAGGGATGGAGGGATGGTTCGACATCTGCAAATCAATCAATGTGATACACCATATTAACAACACCATATTAACAAAATAAAGGATAAAAATCATATGATCATCTCAATAGATTCAGAAAAAGCATTTGATAAAACTCAACATCGATTTATGATTAAAAAAAACTCAAGAAAGTGGGTATAGGAGGAACATACTAAACATAATGAAGGCCATATATGACAAGCCCACAGTTAACATACTCAGCAGTGAAAGACTAGTAAAAACTTCTCTATTAAGATCAGGAAGAAAAGCATGCCAGCTTTCACAGGTGAGGGGCTTCTTGTAGGCTCTAATAACATAAAGTGGGCAAAAGCACTACACACTATATGGTATAAAGGCTGACAAAGTGCACCGTCTTCCTGAGGTGGAAGGAAGTGAATGGTCATTTATGCAAAGCACTTTGCAGTCCTTATAAGGGGCCCTTAAACATGCAGTAGTGGAAGAAGCATGGGACTTGGGGTCAAGCAACCTCATTTAGGATCCTGGCCCTGTTGTGTTAACTTAAGCAACTCACTAACTCTTTCCAGGCCTCAGTATCCTCACCACTTTTTTAAGGATTTTTTTTAAAGTAATCTCTACACACAACATGGGGCTCAAACCCACAACCCCGAGATCAAGAGTTGCACACTCCACCTACTGAGCCAGTCAGGTGTCCTAATTTTTATTCAACGTGATACTGAGTTTGAGTCAGAGCAGTAAAGCAAGAAAAAAAGAAATAAAAAGTACCCAAATTTAAAAAAATAATTTGTTTGGAGATGACATGATCTTATATGTAGGAAACCCTAAAGATTCCATTAAGAAACTCTTAGATCTAATAATGAATTCAGTACACTTGCAAGATACAAAAGCAACACACAAAAATCTGTTGATTTTTATATACTAACCATGAACTATCAGAGAAATTTTTTAAAATGCCTTTTACAATGGTATCAAAAAGAATAAAATACCCCAGAAATAAATTTAACCAAGGAGGTGAAAAACCTGTACACTAAAAACTGTAAGACACTGATGAAAGAAGTTGAAGAAAACACAAATAAGTGGAAAGATTTCCACCCTCATGGACTGGATTAATATTGTTAAAATGCCCATACTACCCAAAGCAATCTACAGATTCAATCCACAGATGCAATCTACAGATTCAATGCAATCCTTATCAAATTCCAATGGCATTTTTCACAGAAATAGAACAATTACAACATTTGTATGGAACCACAAAAGAGCTGAAATAGCCAAAGCAAGCTTGATAAAGAACAAAGCTGGAGGGGCGCCTGGGTGGCTCAGTCGGTTAAGCGGCTGCCTTTGGCTCAGGTCATGATCCCAGGGTCCTGGGATCAAGCCCACGTCGGGCTCCCTGCTCAGCGGAGAGCCTGCTTCTCCCTTTCCCTCTGCCTGCCGCTCTGCCTACTTGTGCTCTCTCTCTGTCAAATAAATAAATTAAAAAAAAAAAAGGGAAGAACAAAGCTGGAGGCATCATGTGCTCTGATTTCAAACTATAATACAATGAAAAAAGTATGATACTGTCATAAAAACAGACACATAGATCAATAAAACTGGAGAGAAAGCCCAGAAATAAGCCCACACATATATGGCCAATTAATTTGCAACAAAGAAGGCAAGAATATACAATGGAGAAAGAACTGTCTCTTCAATAAATGGTGTTGGGACAACTGACAGTCACATGCAAAAGAATGAACCTGGACACCATCTTACACCATACATAAAAACTAACTCTTTAATCCATCAAAATGGATTAAAGATTTGAATGTAAGACCTGAAATCATAAAATTCCTAGAAAAAAACATAGGCAGTAAGTTCCTTCACATCAGTCTCAGTGATAAGTTTTCAGACTTGACACCAAAAACAAAGGCAAGAAAAGCAAAAATAAACAAGTAGGACTACAACAAACTAAAAAGCTTCTGCACTACAAGGGAAACCATTAACAAAATGAAAAGCCAACCTACTGAATAGGAGAAAATATCTGTAAATCATATATCTGATAAGGGGTCAATATCCAAAATATATAAAGAACTTACACAACCCAACAGCAAAAAAAAAATCCGATTTTAAAAATGAGAAGAGGTTCTGAATGAGTATTTTTCTGAAGAAGACATACAGATGTCAAATAGGTAAATGAAAAGGTGCTCAACATCACTAATCATCAGGGAAATGCAAATTAAAACCACAATGAGATATAACCTCACAACGGTCAGAACGGCTATTATTAATAAGACAAGAAAGAACAAGGATGTCGAGAAAAGGGAACCTTTGTACACTATTGATGTGAATGTAAATTGGTGCAACCACTACAGAAAATAGTATGGAGGTTCCCCAAAATATTAAAAATAGAACTACAATACAATCCAGTAATTACACTTCTGGGTATTTATCCAAAGGAAACAAAAACACTAACTCAAAAAAGATACATGCACCCCCATATTCACTGCAGCATTATTGATAATAGCCAAGACACTGAAGCAACCTAAGTGTCCATTGATGGATCAATGGATACAGAAGATGTGATACACACACCAAGTAAAATAGTCAACTAAAAATTTAAAAAAAAAGGGAAATCTTTCCTTTTGCAACAGCATGGATGGACCTTCAGGGCATTATGCTAAGTGAGATAAGTTAGAGAAAGACAAATACCATATAATCTCACTTATGTGTGGTATTTAACCACCCCTGCACCCCCTAAAAAAATCCAAACTCAAAGATACAGAGAACAGATTGGCGGTTGCCAGAGGCAGGGGGTGAGCATAATGAATGAAGATGGTCAAAAGGAACAAACACCTACTTATAAAACAAGTAAGTTGTGGGGATAAAATGTACAGTATGATGACTATAGTTAATAATACTGCATTGTATATTTAAAACATATCAGGAGAGTAAATCTTAAAAGTTTTCATCACAAGAAAAGAAATTTGTAACTATGTATGGTGATGGATGTTGACTAGATTTATTGTGGTGATCATTTTGCAAAACATACAAATATCAAATTATTATGTTGTACACATGAAACTAATAGGGTTTTTTTTTCTTTTTCAAAGTTTTATTTAAATTCCAGCTAATTAACATATAGTGTCATACTGGTTTCAGGAGTAGAATTTAATGATTCGTCACTTACATATAACACCCAGTGCTCATCATACCAAGTGCCCTTTTTTTTTTTTAAAGATTTTATTTATTTATTTGACAGAGAGAGACACAGTGAGAGAGGGAGCACAAACAGGGGGAGTGGGAGAGGGAGAAGCAGGCTTCCCGCGGAGCAGGTGTCCCGATGTGGGGCCCGATCCCAGGACCTTGGGATCATGACCTGAGCTGAAGGCAGACGCTTAACGACTGAGCCACCCAGGCGCCCCTCCCATCACCCATTTAGCCCATCCCTTACCCACCTCCCTCCATCAACCCTCAGTTTGTTCTCTATTGTTAAGAGTCTCTTATGGTTTGTTTCCCTCTCTCTTTTTTCCCCCTTCCTGTGTGTTCACCTGTTCTGTTTCTTAACTAATATAATCTCATATGTCAATTATATCTCAATAATAAAAAAGAAATACAAAAAGAATGTTTATAATTTAAAAATGTGATAACAAAAATTAAAATCTAAGAGGAAGGTAAAGTTGAAGAAATTCTCAACCTTAGTTGAGAGAAAAGAAGAGAAAGAGAATAGACAAAAATAAAAATCTGAAAACTTTGTTGACAAACAAAAACCCTGAATGTCCAATCAATAGAGTACGGTTAAATAAACCTCTATGGAACACTATGAAGTGGTAATGGTAGTAGTACTCTGGAAAGATCTCCATAATGAATCATTAATTGAAAAAATAATGTAAGCTACTAAAAACCCAGTCAGTGTGACCCCATTTACATAAAAGGGGGGAAAAACACACACACCATATGCTTCTATATATAAAACAGCATTTAGGGTACCTGGCTGGCTCAGTCAGTGGAGCATGTGACTCTTGATCTCAGGGTTGTGGGGGTTGAACTCCACATTGGTGGGTGTAGAGATTACTTAAAAATATAATCTTAGTGGGGCGCCTAGGTGGCTCAGATGGTTGGGCGTCTGCCTTCAGCTCAGGTCGTGATCCCAGGGTCGTGGGATCGGGCCCCACATTGGGCTCCTGGCTTGGCGAGGAGCCTGCTTCTCCCTCTGCCTCTCTTCCTGCTCATGCTTTCCCTCTCTGTATCTCTGTGTCTCAAATGAATAAATAAAATCTTTAAAAATATATATATAATCTGAGGTCCACCTGGGTGGCTCAGTTGTTAAGCGTCTGCCTTTGGCTCAGGTCATGATCCCAGGGTCCTGGGATCGAGCCCCGCATTGGGCTCTCTGCTCTGCAGGAAGCCTGCTTCTCCCTCTCCCACCCCCCCACCTTGTGTTCCCTCTCTGTGTCTCTCTCTGTCAAATAAATAAATAAAATCTTTAAAATATATATACATATATATAATATATATCTTAAAAATCTATATAATCTTAAAATCCTCCATATCTAAAACAGTATGTAAGTATAAAAAAAAGATGTGGAATTAAACATATTAAAATGATAATTTCTAGATAGAGGAGTGAGCTGGGGGAAAAAAGGAAAGGGAATATTTTGCTTTTAATTGTATATATCTCCATTAAAATTTTTTTACAATGAAAATGTCTTCATATATTACATTTGTGTAATGTTTTTAAATTTTATTTTTAGGCAATCTCTACACCCAATGGGGTATTCAAATTCACAACCCTGAGATCAAGAGTCGTATGCTCCATCAACTGAGCCCCCAATTGTATAATTTTTTAAAGAGAGAAAAGAAGGGGAAGAAGTGAAAGGAAAATAAAAAAGGATTGGTATAATACTTAGTAGATGAGGAATATTTTACTTAATTAATTAGAATCTCAAAAACAAAACAAGACTAAATAATAATGATTTTACTTGCTGTGTAACATTCTACTTGTTGAGCACATTAAAGTCACCTCCAAAGTACTTAAGATGATAAAATCCACAGAAAGTGAAATATATATACTTTTATATATTACATATATATTTTTTAATAGCCAAAAACAGTAGACTATCACCAATTTAAAAAAAAAAGACAACTCTTTCACAACAGAATCAGTAGAGAAATTTTCTCTCTACAATTACACCTTTAAGAAGTCTGACTCTAGCCAAAAGATTATATGCTCAGGATATATCACCAGATTCTTTCCTAATGGGCCACCTGGGTGGCTCAGTTAGTTAAGCGTCAGACTCTTGATTTCAGCTCAGGTCATATCTTGGGGTCCTGGGATTGGGCTCTGCGCCCAGTGCAGTCGGCTTCAGATCCTCTCTCTCCCTCTCCTTCTGCCCCTCCCCCAATTTGCGTGCGCATGCGCGCGCGCGTGCGCGCGCGCGCGCGCTAAAAATAAATAAATAAAATCTTTAAAAAAATATTTTCAAAGTGTTTCTAATTCTGCGAGCAAATCCTTGGATGCACATTTTGCAACATAATTAGAATATGCAATTTAAGATATCCTACTAAAAATTCTACTTGTACAAAGAGTAAAGTTAAGTAGCCTAAAGGCATTTTAGCACCTAGCTGCCAAATTCCAGAGTCTGGATTATTACAAGAACATTCTGCTATCACCTCTAGCAAGAGTCTTGAAGAAAAAAAAGAGAAAAATACGTTGAAAGATTGAGAAAATAAAATCATTATACTTTGGCACCTTTTTTGGACAACTCATTAGTTTCATGTTACCATTTCTTTATCTAGTAACAATATTCAACTGAATTACTAAAAAGAAGAAATGAATTAAATACCATCTAACACTTTGTTCCCCTAATTTGAATAGTAAGTCAGTGTCATAAATATTTTCTAAGCTATACTTTATGACTCTCTTAAACTGATCTCTAAACTCTAAAATATTCTTAGTTTCCAAATAATTACCTATTCTGTATTTGCCATTTGTGTCTTTTTTCCCTAGGTAGCAGATTAAGGTCTTTTACTGAATTTTAGTAAATTGATATTTGCTTGGCATATTTATCATAACAAATACAAACAACTAAGTAATCTAAAGTCACTCGTTCCTTACTTGGAAGTTTGGTCACAAGTGATTCCCCCTTTCAAACTTTTATTTCTTATTTTACTTTTTTTTTTTAAAGATTTTGTTTATTCATTTCAGACACAGAGATACAGAGAGAGAGAGAGAGAGAGAGTGAGCAGGTAGAGAGGCATAGGGAGAGGGAGAAGCAGGCTCCGTGCCGAGCCAGGAGCCTGATGTGGAACTCGATCCCAGGACCCTGGGATCATGACCTGAGCCGAAGGCAGACGCTTAACCATCTGAGCCACCCAGGCACCCCTCTTATTTTACTTTTTTGATAACAGCTTCAGAGGGGCACCTGGCTTGCTCAGCCAGTAGAGTGTGTGACTCTGGATCACAGGGTCATGAGTTCAAGACCCACACTGAGCGTAGAGGTTACTGATAACAGCTTCACTGAGATATAATTCACATATCAAACTTTTTATTAGTTATGGTTCTACTTACCATAATATTTCAACTACCATCTAACTACTAAAAACAAAATCTCCCTCCATTGTTCTGTTTGTAAACCATTATCCCTTAGAACTGTGTTAGCAAAAGAAAATTGGGAGTTTTGACAAAAAATTAGAAATAATGAGTTTCTAAAGTTCTTTTCACTGTATCCAGAAGTACTACCACTTACGACACTTTCTAGGGAAAAAAATGCATTGAAAATCCTAAACGCCTGGGTGGCTCAGTCGGTTAAGCGTCTGCCTTCGGCTCAGGTCATGATTCCAGGGTCCTGGGAAAGACTCCAGCATCAGGCTCCTTGCTTAGCGGGGAGCCTGCTTCTCCCTCTGCCTGCCACTCCCCCTGCTTATTATGCTCGCTCTCTATTTCTCTCTCTCTGACATATATAAATACAATCTTTAAAGAAATCCTAAAATAAAGGGTCCTGGGATAGAGCTCCGCATCAGGCTCCCTGCTCCGCAGGAAGCCTGCTTCTCCCTCTCTGACTCCCCCTGCTCGTGTTCCCTCTCTCACTGTGTCTCTCTCTGTCAAATGAATAAATAAAATCTTTAAAAAAAAATTTCAAAACAACTTTTAAAATATGATTTGTTCAAAAATTTGAGGTTTTCTATTATGCAGACCAGAGAACGCCCAGCAGTCTATAAATCACTGTGAAGATGTATATTTATCTCTTTGGTAGGGAAGTGACAAGTTTAGAAATGTAACGTGTGAGCCAGCTATTTATTCTTTGAAAACTAGAAATTAAACAAGAGAATTTAAAAGCAGTATCTTGATTTTCCATTTTTCTTTTCCTTTAGGAAAATCTTATCCTTTTCATTAACAGTGAGAAAAAAGTGGGGCACCTGGGTGGCTTAGTCAGTTTAGCGATCGACTCTTGCTTTTGGCTCAAGTCATGATCTCAGGGTCATGGGATTGAGCCCTGTGTTGAGGCTCTGCTTGGAGTCTGCTTGAGATTCTTTCCTCTTCCTTTTTCCTCCCCCTCTGCTCCTTCCCCCACTCTGTCTCTCTCAAATAAATAAATGCTGGAGGGGAAGGGGGTGGAGGGATGGAGTAACTGGGTGATGGGTATCAAGGAGGGCACATGATGTAATGAGCACCGGGTGTTGTATAAGACTGATGAATCACTGAACTCTACCTCTGAAACTAATAATATACTATATGTTAATTAAGTTTAAATAAATTTTAAAAATAAAATCTTAAAAAAAAGAAAAAATAAAAAAAACTTCACATTCCCTAATGATGTGCCACAGCTACTTGTGTTGGTTACACAAGTTTTACTATACTGTCAAATTTTATTTTATTTTTAAGATTTTATTTGTTTGATAGAGAGAGACACAGCAAGAGAGGAAACACAAGCAGGGGAGTGGGAGACAGAGAAGCAGGCTTCCCGCGGAGCAGGGAGCCTGATGTGGGGCTCGATCCCAGGACCCTGGGATCATGACCTGAGCTGAAGGCAGCCGCTTAAAGACTGAGCCACCCAGGCACCCCTATATTGTCAAATTTTAAAAAGTAAAACATACCGTATCTATTTAAAATGCCTTAAATTCAAATACTATAGATTTTAGAAATATTAAGTAGTCATTTAATTCAATATGCACAAATCTCATTTGGGAGATATATATTAGCCAACCATTTTGTCAAAACATCTAATAATTTTACAAACTCTTCTTCAGCTTTCTCAATCATTATCATGTCTTAATTATCTTTAGTCTTTTGATTAGGTATCAGTTTCTGACTCATTCTATAAGTTTAAATTTTAACTCCTTACATTTCAGGAAGAAAACTAGCAATAACAAATAGCCTACCCATGAATAAATAAATATTTTTAGCTTGCCAGTATTTCACAATTTTCTCTGAAAAGACCAAGAAATATATTACTATATCATTATAGCAGATTTCAAAATATCACTCTCAGATTACAGAATTCCTTACTGACTGACATTTTGGTTATCTGCAGGAAAGCCAAAAACTGAAAGTCACAAAGCAATTAAATATAGAAAAATGTTTCCTAATTTTCTGTTAAAATGAAGACCATAGTCTTTTGTCTATAAATACAATGAAAATGCTCTAAAACTCAATTAAAAAGTTAAGGATAATAAGAATAATATTCCTTCAAAAATTAGTCGAGATTGTAGAAATTCTATCTTATATAAATAATGTTATCTCTATACATAAATATAACATTTTTATTCTTGGAGATGAAATTTTAAAGTAGACTCCACGCCTAATGTGGGGCTTCAACTCACGACCTTGAGATCGAGTCTCATGCTCTACTGACTGAGCCAACCAGACACCCTGTGTTCTTAGAGATAAAATCTTACAGAACATGCTACAAACTACAAATATACCTACTACTAAATGAATAGCATTTTGAGTGCTTCCCAAAGGCAAAACCAAAATCTTTGAAGCAAAATAAAAACTCATGTTCATAATACATTTTTTCCAACTTTTCAAAACTGCTTATTTTCCATCAACCTTATTTCCATTTTGTTTAAGAGTCTGTGGAAGACTTCTGCTGGGCCCAGGTGAGAAAGGCCCACCTGAGTCCTAGGTGAAAGTGTTGCTTGGTTCTTTCGGGCTAGAGGAATCCTGAATTTGTGGATTATCCATATATACTTTGAGACATGCTTTAGATGTTTTTTTCTGGAAGCCTTGCATCTGCCCTAAAAATTGAATGTATTGTAGAAGAGACCTATGGCCACTGGTAGCAGAATCTGCATAGAACTATGCTCCACGGTGTTCTGGGAAAAACCTTTCAACTTGTTGGCTATACTATTCAGTATGGCTGTATAGCTCACTGTGTTTTGAATACGTTGGTGGTGTTGTCATGTGTTCTGGACCATCAGTGGAGCCTACAATTCAAAATTCAGATATTGTCTTTGCAGAAAATCTTAGTCGACATTTTTATGGTATCCAAAGAGGTGACGTTGTGATTGCAAAAAGCCCAAGTGATCCAAAATCAACCATTTGTAAAAGAGTAATTGGTTTGGAAGGGGACAAAATTCTCACCAATAGTCCATCAGATTTCTTTAAAAGCCATAGTTATGTGCCAACAGGTCATGTTTGGTTAGAAGGTGATAATCTACAGAATTCTACAGATTCCAGGTATTATGGACCTATTCCATATGGACTAATAAGAGGACATATCTTTTTCAAGATTTGGCCTTTGAGTGATTTTGGATTTCTATGTGACAGCCCTAATGGCCACAGATTTTCTGACGATTAGCAAGCATTTATTGTTTTGATTTTTCTCTCCAAGTGAATTTATTATTGCCACTGAAACCATGTACTTACTAATAAACTATTTGCTACTTAGTTAAAAAAAAAAAAAGTCTGTGGAAGAACAGCTTAAGACCACTCAGTGGTTGTTCTGACCCATTCAGTGGCCTGAACAGTGGTAGCTGCAGATCACTCTTCAGTGGCAGTCTGAGTACTCCAGTCTTCAGTAGGGAACTAACTGCTGTGAAGGCAGAGAGGGCACCTCTACACCTTTAGAAAAGTTTGTGACATCAGGTTGAGAGTACTCAACTGCTTCCACCTGCATTCCATTCACCTGCATTTCCTCCTTGGTCATAGCCTTTTCAGCAGCAGCCTACTCTCCCTTTTCAATCTCTTCAGGATCTCTGGAGAAATACAGATCAAGCATGACCTCCCATGGGTGTTCATGGGAGACAGTGCCACACATGCATAGAACTTCCGAGGCCAGCATCTACCACATCAGACCCACTGTGTGAGCTCCCTTGTTGTAAGGGATGGCAATGTCCACAGCACAGAGGAGAGTCTTACACAGAGCAATGGTAGGCACATTAACATAAGACATCTCTGTGGTGGCTGATGGTCAGCCTTGGGATCAGTGACCACCAGAAGTCATGGCTCCCAGAAAGCTGCCTGGATCTGATTAGTGGAGGTTCCAGAAGTGAAGTGGCCAGCAACAGCAGAGGTCCAGTGGCAGCAGCAAACTTCAGCACAGCTTGCCCGCAGTATTCCAGGATGACAGACACTGACACTAGAGGTTTTCAACAGCAACAATGGCATGAGCTGTCAGCAGAAGCTTCTCCCAGGTTCTCTTCAGATTTATGATATAGATGCCATCATTTTTCCTTTTGCAGATGCACTCTTCCATTTGGAAATTGAGGTTTGTGCCACCTAAGTGGGTTCCTGCTGCAAGGAATTTGCGGACATTCTCCTTCACTTGCAGGACATCAAGGACTCCAAGCATTGTGAAAGTTTCCTTTTAAGTCATGTATGGAACCCAGAACAATGCTATATGGACTCCTCTCTGGGTAGTGTGGAAAGGGCATAATATATTTAAATCACAAACTATGGCACTCATTATGCAGTCAGTTTAACAAGGTAAACATATAAAAACATAAACTCTTTTTTTTTCTTTGAAGAGATATAAAGTCATGGATACTCCATGGAGTCCATCTCTTCAGATAAGGTCTTTGTACAACAGCTCTCATTAATGACAGTGCAGATGTGCTGACATCCTTGGAGTTTTTCATTAGGATTTAAACTAGCTGCATCCTATCTCATGGGACTTTTCTTTGATGAGCTGCATTTTCCCTCTTCCTTGTACTATCCATCGTGTTACTAATGATTAGAACTGAAACAGACTTAATTACAGTAACTTCCAAATAAGGTAATAAATACAGTTCTTTGTTCAGTCAACTGTGATTGTCCATGAAAATCACAGGAGTGTTTAAAACAAGAGGCACAGGATTCTATTAAATTATGTTCTAGGACCTAAGCTTTTTTTATATAGGTATTTATAGGACAACTTATATTTAGAAAATTGATTATAATTTCAGCAAAATGAACTTTGTTCTTCCACGTGGGACTCAAAATGGCAATACCTGAAACATTGTGATTAACAAGTATAGTATATATAGTACCTGTTCATTTTGAAACAATGAAAGAGTATTGCTTCTATTAGAACTGAGCAAAGAAAGATCAAAGTAAATTTGTGAGATGTAACTACAGGTTCAGCCAAGAGCAGGAGAGGAAAACCCTCTCACTTTTTTACACATTTCTCAATGTGTATTTAGTTACTGAGATATTGCTTAGTTATTTAACTACTTTGTCACCTTAGAGCTTATTTTTAAAAATTTTAATTCCAGTAGAGTTAACAGTGTTAATATTAGTTTTAGGTATACAATATGGTGATTCAACAATTCCATATATCACCCGGTGCTCATAACGATGTGTGTACTCCTTAATCCCCATCACCTATTTCACCCATCCCCCTACTCACCTCTCTTCTAGTAACCATCAGTTTGTTCTCTATAGTTGTCAGTTTCTTGGTTTACCTCTCTTATTTCCCCCTTTGTTTGCTTACTTAAATTCCACATATGAGTGAAATCATATGGTATTTGTCTTTCTCATACTGAGTGACTTCACTTAGCATTGTACTCTAGCTCCACCCATGTCATTGCAAATGGCAAGATTTCATTCTTTTTATGGCTAAATATCCATTATACACACACACACCCCACATCTTCTTTAAAGTTTTTTTTAAGATTTTATTATTTTCTTGACAGAGAGATAGAGAGAGAGCACAAGTAGGCAGAGAGGCAGGCAGAGGGAGAGGGAGAAAGCAGGCTCCCCGCTGAGCAGGGAGCCCAACGTGGGGCTTGATCCCAGGACGCTGGGATCATGACCTGAGCTGAAGGCAGCTGCTTAATTGACTGAACCACCCAGGTGCCCCACACACCCCACATCTTATCAATTCATGTATCAATGGACATTTGGGCTGCTTCCATAATTTGGCTATTGTAAATAAAGCTGCTATAAACATTGGGGTGTATGTATCCCTTTGAACTAGTGTTTTTGTATTTTGGGGGTAAATACCCAGTAGCGTGATTACTCGGTCATATGGTAATTCTATTTTTAACTTTTTGAGGAACCTCCATACTGTTTTCCAGAGTGGCTATACCAGTTTGCATTCCCACCAACAGCACAAGAGTGCAAGATCCCATCACATCCTTGCCAACACTTGTTGTTGCTTATGTTTTTTATTTTAGCCATTCTAACAGATATGAGGTGATACCTCATTGTGCTTTGATTTGCATTTCCCTGATGATCAGTGATGTTGAACATTTTTTCATATGTCTGTTTGCCATCTGGGTATCTTCTTTGGAGAAATGCGTGTCCATGTCTTCTGCCCATTTTTTAATCGGATGATTTGTTTTTTGGGTATTGAGTTTTATAAGTTCTTTATATATTTTGGATACTAACTTTTTATCAGATATGTCATTTGTGAATATCTTCTCCCATTCTGTAGGTTGCCTTTTAGTTTTGTTGATTGTTTCCTTTGCTGTGAAGAATTAAAGGCTACTTTCTTGCATAGGTTTTTTTTCCCCAACTTTTTTTTTCAAAGTTGCCTGCTGCTAATTAGACAAATTAATATTGATACAAAGAGCATATATTATTTTTTAAAGATTTATTTATTATAGAGAGAAAGGAAAAGGGAGAAAAAGAGAATCTCAAGCAGACTCCCCGCTGAGCAGAGAGCCCAACGTGGGACTCAGTCTCACCACCTGGAGATCATGACCTGAGCCAAAATCAAGAGTTGGACACTTAACCGACTGAGTCTCCTAGGTGCCCCAAGAGCATATGTTATTTAACACATATATTATGTAGTTATTGAGCTAGTTGGTGAAAAATGTTGTTTCTCAAGTTCATTTTGCTATGTTAATTTACTAATCTAAAAGAAATCTACAGAGCAGTCTTTCAGACCTTCTATTTTTGTGTTTATAATCAGCTAAGGTGAAGGCAGTTCTATTGTTTTTGGAAATATTCATTTTATGAGTTAGAAGGACATATATCATATTCATAAGAGGTTGCCTTTTTGAACAAAGGGGAATGAGACAAAGAAGGGGGGAAAAGATAAAGGGTACTTTAGCTTTATTCATGCTTTATTACTTTTATATAAAATACGGATTTTTTTTAAAGATTTTACTTATTTGAGAAAGAGAGTGAGCACACGAGCAGGGGCAGAGGGAAAGTGAGAAGCAGACTCCCCCGCTGAGCAGGGAGCCCGACACAGGGCTTGATCCCAGGATCCTGGCATCATGACCTGAACCGAAGGCAGACGCTTAACCAACTGAGCCACCCAGGTGCCCCTATTTATTTATTTATTTTTTAACATCTACTATGTGCTATTCGAGGAAATTTTTCTAAAGAGCTTCAGAGTAGAAGCCAGGTATTCATCTGTATAGTTTACAATTTGAATTTTAAGGTCCTAATTTATAAGTAGTTCTTAAAACTTGTTGCTAGAATTATAGTCCTTTCTTCACATAGGAGTCAGAGTTGATCTCTTCAATGGTAAATCAGATCATGTTACTTCCTTGCTTTAAAAAAAAAAAAATTCAAACTCCCTATAGAAGTCACAAAGGCCCTATGAGAGTCTGACTTGACTCCTGCCTAACTTCTCCAGCTTTATATCTGGTTACCCTCTTCCTTATCTACAAAGCTTCAACTACAGTAGCAGCTCTCTATTCCCTCAGAGTTTTTACCCTTCTATCTGGACCCCTGCCCCCACATATCTCATGTGGCCAGATCCTTTTGAATTCCTTTAGGTCTAATCTTAAATGCTCTTTGGTAATTGCAGTTATGGAAACTGATACTCAGAAAAGAAGAAACACTATTTCCGACCAATATTTAAATTTAGAAAGTGTTTAGTGGGAAAACAAGATCCATCTATATGCTGCCTAAAAAGACATATTTCAGACCTAAAGACACCTGCAGATTGAAAGTGAGGGGATGGAGAAACATTTCTCACACAGATATCAAAAAAAGCCAGAGCAGCAATACTTATATTGGACAAAACAGACTTTAAAACAAAGACTGTAACAAGAGACAAAGAAGGACACTATATAATAATAAAGGGGACAATCCAACAAGAAAATATAATAATTCTAAGTATTTATGCACCCAATATGGGAGCACCCAAATACATAAAACAGTTAATAACAAACATAAAGTAACTAATCAATAGTAATACAATAATAGTAGGGGATTTTAATACCACACTTCTTTCAAGGGACAAATCATCCAAACAGAAAATCAACAAGGAAACAGTGGATTTGAATGACCCTGGATCAGAAGGATTTAACAGATATATTCAGAACATTCCATCCTAAAATAACAGAACACACATTCTTTTCAAGTGCAATAGAACATTCTCCAGAATAGTTCACATATTGGGCCACAAAACAAATCTCAACAAATTCAAAAAGATCAAAGTCATACCAAGCATCTTTTCTGACCCAATGTTATGAAACTAGAAATCAACTACATGAAAAATTCTGGAAAAATCACAAATACATGGAGGTTAAATAACATGCTACTAAGCAATGAAGAGTCAACCAAGAAATCAAAGAAGAAATAAAAAATTACATGGAAACCAATGAAAATGAAGATACAACAATACAAAATCTCTGGGATGCAACAAAAGCAATTCTAAGAGGGAAGTTTATAGCAATACAGACCTACCTCAAGAAGCTAGGAAAATCTCAAGTAAACAACCTAACCTTACACCTAAAGGAGCTAGAAAAAGAACAAATAAAACCTAAAAGCAGAAGTAGGAAGGAATAATAAAAATTAGAGCAGAAATAAATGTAAAGAAACTAAAGAAACAATAGAACAGATCAAAGAAACCAGGAGCTGGTTCTTTGAAAAGATCAAAAAAATTGGGATTCATCAAAACACACACACACACACACACACATACACACACACAAAGGACTCAAACAAAATCACAAATGAAAAAGAAGAAATAACACCACAAGAATACAATTACAAGAGAGTATTATGAAAAATCATATGCCAACAAATTGCATAACCTAGAAGAAATTGATAAATTCCTAGAAACATAACTTACCAAAACTGAAACAGGAAAAAACAGAAAATCTGAACATGGAGATCATGACCAAAATGAACTTGAACCAGTAATCAAAAAACTCCCAACAAAAAAAGTCCAGGACCAGACAGTTTCACAGGCATATTTTACCAAACATTTTAAAAAAGGAGCTTATACCTAGTCTTCTCAAACTATTCCAAAAAACAGAAGAGGAAGGATCCCTGGATGGCTTAGTTGGTTAAGCGTCTGCCTTCAGCTTAGATGATGATCCCAGAGTCCTGGGATTGAGTCCCACATTGGGGGGGGGGGCGGTCCTCACTCAGTGGGGAGCCTGCTTCTCTCTCTACCTGCTGCTCCCCCTGCTTATTCTCTCTCTCTGACAAATAAATAAAATGTTTAAAAACAAACAAAAAATAGAAGAGGAAAGAAAACTTCCAAATTCATTCTACAAAACCAGTATTACCCAATACCAAAACCAGATAAAGACACCACAGGAAAAGAGACTACAGGCCAATATTTCTGATGAACATAGATGCAAAAAGCTTCAACAAAATACTAGGCAAACCAAATCCAACAATACATTAAAAAAATCATTCACCACAATCAAGTGGGATTTTTTTCCTGGGTTACAAGGGTGATTCAGATTTTGCAAATCAATCAACATTGATATGTCCATCAACAGGAGAAAGGATAAAAACCACATAATCATTTCAGTAGATGCAGAAAAAGCATTTGACAAAGTACATCATCTATTCATGATAAAGATCCTCAACAAGGTAGGTTTAGAGGGAACATATCTCAACATAATAAAGGCCTTATATGAAAATCCCACAATGAACATCATACTCAATGGGGAGCTTTTTCCCTAAGGTCAAGAACAGGACAAGGATGTCCACTCTCACCACTTTTATTCAACATAGTACTAGAAGTCCTAGCTATAGTGATCAGACAAGAAAGAGAAATAAAACCATCCAAATCAGCAAGGAAGAAGTAAAAGTTTCACTATTTGTAAATGATATGATACGATATATAGAAAAACCCAAGAGTCCACCAAAAAACTACTAGAACTATAAATGAATTCAACAAAGTTGGAAGATACAGAAATCTGTTGCATTTCTATACATCAATAATGAAGCCACAGAAGGAGAAATTAAGAAAATAATCCCATTTATAATTGCACCAAAAAGAATAAAATACCTAGGAATAAACTTAAAGAGGTAAAAGATCTGTACTCTGAAAACTATAAAACACTTATGAAAGAAATTGAAGATGACATAAAGAAATGAAAAGACATTCCATGCTCATGAATTGGAAGAACAAATATTGTTAAAATGTCTATACTACCAAAAGCAAACTATACATTAATGTGATCCCTATCAAAATACCAATAGCATTTTTCACAGAAGTGGAACAAACAATCCTAAAATTTGTATGGAATCACAAAAGACCCCCAAAAGCCAAAGCAATGAAAAAGAAAAACAAAACTGGAGGTAATCACAA
Source organism: Callorhinus ursinus (assembly GCF_003265705.2). Classification (NCBI taxonomy): domain Eukaryota; kingdom Metazoa; phylum Chordata; class Mammalia; order Carnivora; family Otariidae; genus Callorhinus; species Callorhinus ursinus. The sequence goes on from NW_027397096.1 coordinate 13,522,953, forward strand.
TTCCAGATTTCAAGTTATATTACAAAACTGTAGTAACCAAAACAGTATGGCGTTGGCACAAAAATAAACAGACAGATCAATGGAACAGAACAGAAAACCTAGAAATGAACCCACAATTATATGGTCAATTAACCTGCAGCAAAGCAGGAAAGGATATCCAATGGGAAAAAGAAAGCCTCTTCAACAAGGGGTGTTAGAAAACTGGACAGCAGCATGCAAAAGAATGAAACTGGACCACTTTCTTACACCATACATTAAAATAGATTAAAGACCTAAATGTGAGAACTGAAACCATAAAAATCCTAGAAGAGAACACAGGCAGTAACTTCTGTGACATCAGCTGTAGTAATATTTTTCTAATTATGTCTCCTGCGACAAGGGAATTAAAGCAAAAATAAACTACTGGGACTACATCAAAATGAAAATCTTCTGCACAGCAAAGAAAACAATCAACAAAACTAAAATGCAACCTACAGAATGGGAGAAGATATTTGCAAATGACATATCCAATAAAAGGTTACTATCCAAAACATATAAAGAACTTAAAAAACTCAACACCCAAAAAACAAATAATCCAATTAAAAAGTGTGAAATGAAATCACTGACATAATGCAGTAATTTATCAGTTTGTATATTATATATGAGATCTCTGTTAGGTCAGGAAGAAGAATACTAATATAGAATCTAAATAAATATTGTATTCTTATATACTTAGAACACAGTCAACTCTTGCTTTCAGAGACAATTCCTTTATTTGGGGGCAGAACTAAAGATATTTGACCCAGAAATTTTTTCCCACTGACCAGGGAGACATTCTTACCTCACTCTTCGTTAGAATTATTGAATGCCTATGGCCTTTGCTCTAGAACAAATTATTAGTGTATCAGGTATTAACACTATAGAGACACATAAACCTAACGTTATATTTGAACTGTCTTATTTATCTTCAAAATCCCTTGGGTATGGAACCACAAAAGACCCCGAATAGCCACAGCAATGTTGAAAAAGAAAACCAAAGCTGGCGGCATCACAATTCCAGACTTCCAGCTCTATTACAAAGCTGTAATCATCAAGACAGTATGGTACTGGCACAAAAACAGACACATAGATCAATGGAACAGAATAGAGAGTCCAGAAATGGACCCTCAACTCTATGGTTAACTAATCTTCGACAAAGCAGGAAAGAATGTCCAATGGAAAAAAGACAGTCTCTTCAACAAATGGTGTTGGGAAAATTGGACAGCCACATGCAGAAGAATGAAACTGGACCATTTCCTTACACCACACACACAAATAGACTCAAAATGGTTGAAAGACCTAAATGTGAGACAGGAGTCCATCAAAATCCTAAAGGAGAACACAGGCAGCAACCTCCTCGACCTCAGACGCAGCAACTTCTTCCTGGAAACATTGCCAAAGGCAAGGGAAGCAAGGGCAAAAATGAACTATTGGGACTTCATCAAGCTAATAAGCTTTTGCACAGCAAAAGAAACAGTCCACAAAACCAAAAGACAACCGATAGAATGGGAGAAGATATTTGCAAATGACATATCAGATAAAGGGCTAGTATCCAAAATCTATAAAGAACTTATTAAATTCAACACCCAAAGAACAAATGATCCAATCAAGAAATGGGCAGAAGACATGAACAGACATTTTTCCAAAGAGAACATCCAAATGGCCAAAAGACACATGAAAAAGTGCTCAACATTGCTCGGCATCAGGGAAATCCAAACCAAAACCTCAACGAGATACCCCCTCACACCTGTCAGAATGGCTAAAATTAACAAGTCAGGAAATGACAGATGTTGGCGGGGATGTGGAGAAAGGGGAACCCTCCTACACTGTCGGTGGGAATGCAAGCTGGTGCAGCCACTCTGGAAAACAGTATGGAGGTTCCTCAAACAGTTGAAAATAGAGCCAGGGTCTGGAATCATGACCTGAGCTGAAGGCAGACACTTAATGACTGAGCCACCCAGGCACCTTATTCATTTGAGAGCGAGAAAGCGCATGCGCAAGTGAGGGGCGGGGCAGAGGGGAAAGGAGAGGGAGAGAATCTCAAAGAGACTCCCCACTTAGCACGGAGTCCATTGCAGGTTCCATCTTGTGACCCTGAGGTCATGACCTGAGTTGAAACCAAGAGTTGGATGTTTAATGGACTGAGCCAGCCAGGTGCCCCTAGTCCCACTTGTTTATTTTTGCTTTTGCTTTTGGAGTCAGATCCAAGAATTCATTACAAGACAAATGTCAAGGAGCTTACTGCTTATGTTTTCTTCTAGGAGTTTTATGGTTTCAGGTCTTCCATTCAAGTCTATAATCTATTTTGAGTTAGTTTTTGTGGATGGTGGAAGATAGGGCTTTAGTTTCATTCTTTTTTTTTGTAAGTAAACTCTATGCCCAACATGGGGCTTGAACTCATAACCCTGAGATCAAGAGTCACATGGTCTACCAAATGAGCCAGTCAGGCGCCCTGTTAGTTTCATTCTTTTGCATGTAGCTGTCCAGTTTTCCCAACACCATTTATTGAAGAGATTATTCTTGCTTCCTTTGTCCTAAATTGATTGACCATATATACACAGGTTTATTTCTGGGTTCTCTGTTAAGTTCCGTTGATCTGTGTATCTGTTTTTATGCCAATACTATACTATTTTAAAAATTTATTATAGTTGACATACTTTATTAGTTTCAAGTGTACAACATAGTGATTCGATAATTATATACATAATGAAATGCTCACCACAATAGGTACAATTACCCTCTGTCACCATACACAATTATATCTTTTTCAATGGAAAGAAATAGTTTTAATTATATAGTTTTATAATTAATTAATATTTAAAGGCATACATGGACTAGTATTGCTCTCATTTTCCTTCTACCCCCCATTCCTGTTCCTTTGTATCCTTCCAGCGTTTCTTCATATATATATGTAAGCAGATACAGATAAACATTATCTATAATATTATTGACTATATTCCCCATGTGTATTTCTAATCCCCTTGATTTTTGTATTTTGTAACTAGAAGTTTATAGCTCTTAATTCCCTTACCTATTTCGTATCCCCCACTCACCTCCCCTCTGGCAACTACCAATTTGTTCTCTGTATTTGTTAGTCTGTTTCTGTTTGTGTGTGTGTGTTTTTTTTTTTTAAGATTTTATTTAGGGGCGCCTGGGTGGCTCAGTTGGTTAAGCGACTGCCTTCGGCTCGGGTCATGATCCTGGAGTCCCGGGATCGAGTCCCGCATCGGGCTCCCTGCTCAGCGGGGAGTCTGCTTCTCCCTCTGATGCTCTTCCCTCTCGTGCTCTCTAGCTCTCATTCTCTCTCTCTCGAATAAATAAAT
>NW_027397096.1:13526693-13659454 GCF_003265705.2 Callorhinus ursinus
GCTCAGCGGGGAGTCTGCTTCTCCCTCTGACGCTCTTCCCTCTCGTGCTCTCTAGCTCTCATTCTCTCTCTCGAATAAATAAATAATAATAATAAAAAAAAAAGATTTTATTTATTTATTTGACAGAGAGAGACACAGTGAGAGAAGGAACACAAGCAGGGGGGAGTGCGAGAGGAAGAAGCAGGCTTCCTGCAGAGCAGGGAGCCCGATGCGGGGCTCGATCCCAGGACCCTGGGATCATGACCTGAGCCGAAGGCAGATGCTTAATGACTGAGCCACCCAGACGCCCCATGTGTGTTGTTTTTTAGATTCCACATGTAAGTGAAATATGGTATTAGTCTTTTTTAAGATTTTATTTATTTGAGAGAGAAAGAGAGCATGAGTGGGAGGGGCAGAAGGAAAGAGAAAGAATCCCAAGCGGACTCCATGCTCAGCATGGAGCCTGACATGGGGCTCGATCTAATCACCCTGAGATCTTGACCTGGGCTGAAACCCAAGAGTTGGATGCTCAACTGACTGCACCACCCAAGCACCCCAGTATTAGTCTTCCTTTGACTTATTTCACTTAGCATTATAACTTCTAGGTCCCTCCATGTTATCACGAATGGCAAGATTTCTTTTTGGGGGTGGGGACTGAGTTAATATTCAAATCCTTCTCAGGACATCTGAACAATTTTTAATTAGATTTTTTGGGTTTTGTTATTTTTGAGTGGTGGTTTTGGTGTTGAGTTCTAGTTCTTTATGTGTTTTGGATATCTGCCCCTTATCAGATATATCATTTGCATATGTCTTCTCCTGTTCATAGGTTGCCTTTTCGTTTTGTTGATGGTTTCTTTCACTGTGCAAAAGCTTTGTAGTCTGATGTAGTCCCAGTAATTTCATTTTGCTTTTGTTTCCCTTGCCTGATGAGACAGATCCAGAAAAATATTGCTAAGGCCATTGTCCAAGAGATTACGGCCTATGCTTTCTTTAAGATGTTTAATGGTTTCAGGTCTTACATTCAGGTCTTTAATCCATTTTGAGTTTATATTTGTGTATGGCTTAAGAAAGGGGTCCAGTTTCATTGTTTTGCATGTAGCTGTCCAGTTTACCCAGCACCATTTATTGAAGAGCCTGTCCTTTCCCCATTGTATATTCTCCACTTTTGTAGATTAATTGACCAATATGTGTGGGTTTATTTCTGTTCCACTGATCTATGTTTCTATTGTTTTGCTAGTACCACACTGTTTTGATTACTATAGCTTTTAGTGTAGTTTGAAATCTGGGATTGTATTACCTCCAGCTTTGTTCTTTCTCAAGGTTGCTTTGACTATTCAGTGTCTTTTGTGGTTCCATACAAATTTTAGTATTATTTCTTCTAGTTTTGGGGAAAATACTATTGGTATTTTGATAGGGATTTGCACTGAAGTTGTAGATTGCTTTGGGTAACATGGACCTTTTAACAATATTAATTATTTCAATCTAAGAGCATGGTATTCTTTCCACTTATTTGTGTTGTCTTCAACTTATTTCATCAGTGTCTTACAGTTTTCATAGTATAGCTCTTTCACCTCCTTGATTAAATTTATTCCTATGTACTTTATTTTTGGTGCAATTGTAAGTGGAATTGTTTTCTTAATTTCTCTTTCTGCTAGTTCGTTATTAGTGTATAGAAACACAACAGATTTCTGTATGTTGATTTTGTATCCTACAACTTTACTGAATTCACGTATTAGCTCTAATAAGTTTTTTGGTGGATTCTTTAGTGTTTTCTATATATAAAATCATGTCATATGCACATAGTGATGGTTTTACTTTTTCTTTACCAATTTGGTAACTTTTTATACCTTTTTCTTGTCTGATAGCTGTAGTTAGGACTTCTAACTACAACTACTTCAATGTATAAATGTTGAATATAAGTGGAGAGAGTGACATCCTTGTCTTGTTCCTGATTTTAAAGAAAAAGAGTTCAGCTTTTTACCATTGAGTATGATGTTAGCTGTGGGCTTGTCATTTATGGTCTTTATTATGCTGAGGTATGTTCTTTCTATATACACTTTGCTGAGAGTTTTTATCATGAATGGATGTTGGATTTTGTCAAATGCCTTTTCTGTATCTACTGAGGTGATCATATGATTTTTATCCTTCATTTTCAATGTGGTATATTATACTGATTTACAGATATTGAACCATCCTTGCATCCCTGAAATAAAACCCATCTGATTGTGGTGAATGATCCTCTTAATATGTTGTTGAATTTGGTTTCCTAATGTTTTGTTGAGGATTTGTTTCTATGTTTACCATGGATATTGGCCTTTAATTTTCTTTTTTTTCTGATGGCCTTGTCAGGTTTTCATATAAGCCTAGTGCTGGCCTCTTAAAATGAGTTTGGAAGTGTTCCCTCTTCTTCCATTTTTTAGGAGAGTTTGAGAAGGACTGGTTTTATACTTTGAATGTTGATAGAATTCACTAGTGAAGGTGTTTGGTCCTGGACTTTGTTAGTTGGGAGGTTTTTGATTACTGATTTGGTTTCCCTTCTAGTAATCTGTGTATTTAGATTTTCTACTTCTGATTCAGTTTTGGAAAGAGCGTATGATTCTAAGAATTTATCCATCTCTTCTAGGTTGTCCAGTTTGTTGGCATATAATTGTTCATATGATCATGTCTCTTATGATCATTTGTATTTCTGTGATACCAGTTGTAACTTCTATTTCTGATTTTATTTATTTATTCTCTTTTTTGGTCAGTCTAACTAAAGGTTGTCAGTCTTGTTTATATTTTCAAAGAACCAGCTCTTACTTCCATTGATTTTTTTGTTTCTAATTCATTTATTCCCACTCTAATCTTTATTACTTTTTTCCTTTCACTGTGGGCTTCCTTTATTCTCTTTCTAGTTCCTTTAGGTATAAAGTTAGATTTTTTTTTTTTTTTGAGGTTTTTCTCATTTCTTGAGGTAGGCCTGTATTGATTGCTATGAACCTCCCTTTTAGAACTGGTTTTGCTGCATCCTATAGATTTTGGTATGTCATACTTATATTTCATTTGTTTGTGGGTATTTTTTTATTTCTTTGATTTTGTTGTTGTTGTTGTTGTTGTTGTTGACCCAATGGTTGTTCAGTGGCATGTTGTTTAATGTTCATATATTTGTGGGGAGTTTTCCTCCAGTTTTCTTATTGTAATTGATTTCTTCCTTTCTGTTTTTTTTTTAATTTTTTTATTGTTATGTTAATCACCATATATTACATCATTAGTTTTTGGTGCAGTGTTCCATGATTCATTGTTTGTTCATAACACCCAGTGCTCCATGCAGAACGTGCCCTCCTCAATACCCATCACCAGGATAACCCATCCCCCTCCCCCCTCCCCTCTAGAACCCTCAGTTTGTTTTTCAGAGTCCATCATCTCTCATGGTTCGTCTCCCCCTCTGACATACTCCCCTTTTCTTCCTCTCCTGTTATCTTCTTCTTTTTCTTTTTTCTTAAAATATGTTGCGTTATTTGTTTCAGAGGTACAGATCTGTGATTCAACAGTCTTGCACAATTCACAGCGCTCACCGTAGCACATACCCTCCCCAATGTCTATCACCCAGCCACCCCATCCCTCCCACCCCCAACCACTCCAGTAACACTCAGTTTGTTTCCTGAGATTAAGAATTCCTCATATCAGTGAGGTCATGTGATACATGTCTTTCTCTGATTGACTTATTTCACTCAGCATAACACCCTCCAGTTCCATCCACGTCGTTGCAAATGGCAAGATCTCATTCCTTTTGATAGCTGCATAATATTCCATTGTGTATATATACCACATCTTCTTTATCCATTCGTCTGTCGATGGGCATCTTGGCTCTTTCCACAGTTTGGTTATTGTGGACATTGCTGCTATAAACATTGGGGTACACGTACCCCTTTGGGTCCCTACATTTGTATCTTTGGGGTAAATACCCAGTAGTGCAATTGCTGGATCGAACGGTAGCTCTAATTTCAACTGTTTGAGGAACCTCCATACTGTTTTCCAGAGGGGTTGCACCAGCTTGCATTCCCACCAACAGTGTAGAAGGGTTCCCCTTTCTCCGCATCCCCGCCAACATCTGTTGTTCCCTGACTTGTTAATTTTAGCCATTCTGACGGGTGTGAGGTGGTATCTCATGGAGGTTTTGATTTGGATTTCCCTGATGCCGAGCAATGTTGAGCACTTTTTCATGTGCCTGTTGGCCATTTGGATGTCTTCTTTGGAGAAATGTCTGTTCATGTCTTCTGCCCATTTCTTGATTGGATTCTTTGTTCTTTGGGTGTTGAGTTTGATAAGTTCTTTATAGATTTTGGATACTAGCCCTTTATCTGATATGTCGTTTGCAAATATTTTCTCCCATTCTGTCGGTTGTCTTTTGGTTTTGTGGACTGTTTCTTTTGCTGTGCAAAAGCTTTTTATCTTGATGAAATCCCAATAGTTCATTTTTGCCCGGGCTTCCCGTGCCTTTGGCGATGTTTCTAGGAAGAAGTTGCTGCGGCTAAGGTCGAAAAGGTTGCTACCTGTGTTCTCCTTTAGGATTTTGATGGACTCCTGTCTCACATTTAGGTCTTTCAACCATTTGGAGTCTATTTTTGTGTGTGGTGTAAGGAAATGGTCCAGTTTCATTCTTCTGCATGTGGCTGTCCAATTTTCCCAACACCATTTGTTGAAGAGACTGTCTTTTTGCCATTGGACATTCTTTCCTGCTTTGTCAAAAATAAGTTGACCATAGAGTTGAGGGTCCATTTCTGGGCTCTCGATTCTGTTCCATTGATCTATGTGTCTGTTTTTGTGCCAGTACCAAACTGTCTTGATGATGACAGCTATGTAATAGAGCTGGAAGTCCGGAATTGTGATGCCGCCAGCTTTGCTTTTCTTTTTCAGTATTCCTCTGGCTATTCTGGGTCTCTTCTGGTTCCATACAAATTTTAAGATTATTTGTTCCATTTCTTTGAAAAAAGTGGATGGTATTTTGATGGGGATTGCATTGAATGTGTAGATTGCTCTAGGTAGCATTGACATCTTCACAATTCTGTTTTTTTTTTTTTTAAGATTTATTTATTTGAGAGAGAGTAAACATGAGCACGGGGAGGGGCGGAGGGAGAGGAGGAGAGAGAATCCTTAAGCAGACACCCTGCTGAGCGCGGATCCCCAATGCGGCTTCATCCCAGGACCTTGAGATCATGACCTGAGCCAAAACCATGAGTCGAAGGCTCAACTGACTGAGACTCCCAGGCGCCCCTGCCTCTCTTATCTGTCTTGATTTTTTTTTTGTATCCTTTGTTGTGGTAGATCAGCTTAGCTAGTTTCCAGTTATTTTTGAGAGAGAATTGTCCCATAGGTAGCTGTAGATTTGATGTGCCCATGGGAGGAGGGCCCAATGCAGGGCCCCATCTCCTGACCCTGAGATCATGATCTGAGCCTTAACCAAGAGTCAGACACTTAACCACCTGAGCCACCCACGTGCCCCAAATTCCACTAATTTTAGATAAACAGATTATGGTGCTGTGTGAACAACAAACTATGAAGACTAAATAGGTACCAAATTCTGTGTTATAATAAAATAAAACATAGTCTGAAACATTTAACCTTGTGCTTAATTCTAATTGTAAGATATGATGTTTAAAGTATAAATGCTAGGCAGTTCATGTAAGTGATTACATTATATATAATTGATGTTAGGGTCCTTTAGTTAAACTCTTGTGTTTTTATACTCAGGGAGGAATAAGAAGCTTACTAGAAAAAGAATGTGTTACATTTATAAGTTTTTTTTAATTGAAGAAAAATTGACATACAATATTATATTTGTTTTGGGTATACAATATATTGATTCAATATTTATATGTTATAAAATGGTCGCTACAATAAGTCTAGTTACCATCTGTCACCACACAAACTTGTTAATTATTGACTATATTCCCTACGCTGTATATTACATCTCCCTGACTTACTTACTTTGTAACTGGAAGATTGTACCTCTTAATCCTTTTCATCTATTTTATCCATCTCCCCACCTCTTTCCCCTTTGGCGAACATTAGTTTGTTCTCTGTATCTATGAGTCTGTTTCTATCTTGTTTTGTATGTTTGTTTTGTGTTTCAGATTCCACACTTAAGTGAGAGAACACGGTATTTGTCTTTCTGTATCTGATTCCTACATTTAAGTCCCCTTTCCAATGGGTGCCACTCAGGGACCAGAATATCGTGCATCTTTGGTATAGATATACATACTTTAGGTGTTAGATTTAACTTAGTTTAGGGCAGGGTGAGTACTTTCCCAGTGTAATAGAAATGGACTCCCTTGATTGAAGAGCAAATATTAGGGCCTCAGGAAACTAGTAGAAGAGATGGAGATAGAATAGTAAGTACAATCTTCAGCACTGAAGGGAACTTATTTTGAGAGTTGATGAGATCCTGGGCTTACTCTTTACTAACTTACTAATATTATTGTTTGCTAGAGGCAGGGATGGGAGTGAGTTGAACTGTGTTAAAACTGTCCTTTCCCAAATTTCTCCTTCATTCTATTTGGAATTATACCAATTATTCAAGAGTTAGGTATCTTTTACTATGACCTAGTTTAATCAACTGGCATTTCTAGTAACTAACTGAAATGCATCAAGGTAATGAGATTTTTGAAAGGAGGCTAAGGGAAAAATAAGAGATAATTTTAAAGCATTTACAGCATAAGTTGATGATGAAGGCAAGGCTTTATTTAAGTGAGAGGCAGTGTCAGGGAGAGTCCAGCAGGCAGAAGACAAACATAGCCTGGATAGAGATGAGGTTTACCAAGAAGAGAGATGGGAAGAAAGATATAATAATGGAGGTAAGTCAGTAACAACAGCAATGAAAGTGAAAAATAGATCAAAGGAAAGGAGGCACTGAAACACTGCACTGAATAAACAAGTATGTGAATAGGAGCAAGCATTATAAAACGTGAGCAGTAGTGTGGGGTGTTTAGTTAGAAATAGAGTTGCTCAATCTGATTTTTTTGGAAAGAGAGTCCCAAATCTATCACTCTCTCTCCCTTTTTTCAAAGCAAGAAAGAATATGAGCCTGCATCTTATTTTGTTATGGGTTTAGCTGATAATTATGGTTAGAACAACTTATAGGTATTTGCTGTATTGTTAACGGATAGGAAGAATATCAAATTTGGAGCCTGTTTCTATTCCCCTTCTGTTCTGGCCTTATACTGTGATTAAGTGTTTCCTAAAATGGCAGTGTGTTCACATTCGGAAAGGTGTAGCCCTAGGCATTTGTAAAAATATTCTTTGATTAAGATAGTTCATATTTTAAACACCTACTGGTCATGAATAGAAAGTGTGAAAATTTGGATCTAATAGATGGTTCTTTTCTGGAATACAGGGTGCTTTGTTTCTGTAGGGAAATTCTAACAAGCATAAGTTTAAGCTTCTGGTTGATAATCAAAACTCATACAAGTCTGCCATACTACCAGGACTTACCGTTGGAAAATATAGATTGTAATTGATTCTGTCGTTCAGGGTCTGTAACAACCGCAGGTTGTCAAAGTCAGTTGCCCTACTGTTTCTGTCACATACAAAATACTGAGGCATCAGAGTGTTGTGAAAAAGGTACTTTAGGAGAGCTGAGTTCTGATTACTCTTGCTCTTCTTGTCTGACCTACGCAAACCCTTCTAGCCTACTCTTTTCTGATTTTCAAAATGAGAATAATTCTCTTACCTATGTCAAAGCATTATTTGTGCATCAGATAATATGGTGTATGTGAGCATTTTTTAAACTATAAGGGCAATACATAAAAATAAAGTCTTATCTGTTACCCAAGGAGAATTGTTTCTAGTTGAAGACAAGCTGAAATGGGCATTATTCTTGTCCTATAAGCACTTCTGACAAATTGTTCATGGAATGGAATGGGCAGGAAAGGAACTATAAAAGTAATGGGAAAATAATCATGTGGGTACTTGCATGAAAGGCAGATTTACTTGAAATTCCAGGCACAGGAATGGTTTCTTAGGATTGTGATTATGCTATTCTCTGAATGATTTAGGTGAAAGGGGGAAGACCTCATTTATTTTTTTTAAACTTTTTTTTTTATTTGAGAGAGAGAGAGCATGAGAGGTGGGAGGGTCCGAGGGAGAAGCAGACGCCCTGCTGAGCAGGGAGCCCGATGTGGGACTCGATCCCGGGACTCCAGGATCATGACCTGAGCCGAAGGCAGTCGCTTAACCAACTGAGCCACCCAGGCGCCCGGGGGGGGAGACCTCATTTAGTAATCAGATATACTTTATATCAAAATATAACAATAATGAATATAGGAGAATGGTTCTTATGCATTTGTAGTTATCTTTTGGAATTTGGAAATAACATTGCCACTATTATTTGGATTGCCTGTTGTTTGGCTCTTAATTTTTTCCCCTTAGGAAATTGTATTTTGTATGTTGTTTAATTATTGTGAAACAAATTATTGTAAAATTAAACACAGACTGATTAAATATAGACAAGGTGTGAAATTTAATTTTCATACAAGTTAATACACTATTCCCCAAATGTACTGATGCATAGATAATATATATGCTTTTAAAACATATGAATTATATTTGGGGAAAGAAGTTTGAAAGGAGATGAGCGCATAGATGAAAAAATCTCAATCCAGGGAAGAAAATATTTGTAACAGTTATCACTCAAAATTATTTGTACATAATTTAAAACTTTTTTTCATGTGGATAAAAACTATAGGTTGTTCCAAATATAGCAATCTTAATCTGGGTGATCTGTTGAGCCAACACTTTCTGAGACTTTGTAGCTTGGGCACAGATCCTATCTAAGAAGCTTCTAATCAACAGCTATGTGCTGCAGAATAAATCTTTTATTTTTAAATCCTCAAAAACTCATACCAGTGAAGACAGGCATTTCTCCAGCCTCATTATTATTAGTCATCTTAATAGAACCAATACATTAATTTAAAAAAAGGAAGGATTGTGTTGTAAAATAATTGTTCTATTTTTTTCTTAATGAATTTAGGTTGTCTTAGCTGCTGATAAATGTTTTACGTAATGCTAGTGTTTACTTCTTTGTGTATTGTTTGTATTTTTAACTATGAAGAGAAGAAATTTATCTTAAAATAAGCATATTTTAATTTAGAAAAAGTTTGACTAAAGTTTAGAAAGTTTTGTGTTGACATTGATATTTCTTCAGGAAAGAATGCGATGAAAATGCAATAATTTTCCATCCTGACTTATTCCATATAGTTTATAGTAAATTTCTATATTTAAAATATAGAAATGTTTTACTTTTAATGGTCCTGACATTTTTCTCAAGTTTATTCAGAGCAAATGAAAATGCTTTAGTGTCTTATAAAACAAATTTAGCTGGACAGATCCAGCTGTTGCATTTATAAATAGCTACAGATGTCTGCAGCAATAAAGGATTTACTCAGGTTGTTATGGCAACTAAAATTCAGCAGAACCTCAAAGATAAGCTATTTTGGAGGAGGAGAATACATTAAAGCTACATTTAATCCAATTATACAATAAAAATTATTGCTTACTATCATTTTAGATTGCAAGAGAGAAATTAGTTTCAAGTTGTCAATGTAATTTTCCTTAATATACAAAGATTCTGTTACTCATTTATTGTCTTTTTATATACTTTTAAGGAGGTTTTCTTATAGTGGTGATGGATTGTGCTGACCCATTGTAATTCTCTGTCTTGGTCCTCTTTGTGATGAGTTGAATGTTTATTTAAGTCTGCTGGCTAGGACTGAGGATGCATTTTTGAGTCCACAGAATATAGCAAAGCCTGCATTGGGCTTCAAGTCCATGATTTTATACAAATGCTTTATCCTCCTGTGAACTAACCAATTTAAATCTTTTAAGGCCATTGAGATTAGCAGATCTTTTCAGAGATTGTTACACAGTAGGTCTGGGGGTAGAACAGGAGACTCTGTAGAGTTTTAAAATAATGTTTATTTTTATTCAATGTAGTACATGGGCAAATTTTTTTTGGTGAAGTGAAACAGTATACTACTGTAGATGTAAAGCTTATAATAAAAAAGAGCCATCCTTTACCCTATTCTCTATACCCAAATCCTCCTCAGAGGCAATTATTTTTAACTCTTTTAGTTATTCTTCTAGGATTTACCTCTATGCCTCTAAAGAATGTTTCTATTGCTGTTTCCTGCTTTTTCAGTTTTAGGCATTAACTCTTTGTTTTCTACTCTAAAGAGTGAAGATTTAATAATTTCATACAATTACTGTTACCACTTACCTCCTTCCCTCCAACTCTCAATATAATCGTATCACAACTTTGGCTTATAGGTTGAGAGTTAAATCTACTATGCATAATAAAGGAGATATAACTTTTAAAAACTTTTATTTTGGGGCGCCTGGGTGGCTCAGTTGGTTAATTGTCCAACTCTTGATTTTGGCTCAGGTCATGATCTCAGGGTCATGAGATACAGCTCCGCATGAGGCTCTGTGCTGGGCATGGAACCTGCTTAAGATTCTCTCTCTGCCCCTCCCCCACATGCGCTTGCAATCTCTCTCTTTCAAAAATAAATAAAAACTTTTATTTTTTAAAAAGATTTTATTTATTTATTTGACACACACAGAGAGAGAGCACAAGTAGGCAGAGCAGCAGGCAGAGGGAGAGGGAGAAGCAGGCTCTCCACTGAGCAGGGAGCCCGATGTGGAGCTTGATTCCAGGACCCTGGGATCATGACCTGAGCCAAAGCAGTCACTTAACCAACTGAGCCACCCAGGCGCCCCTAAAAACTTTTATTTTAAAATAATTTTAGACTCATAAAAGTTGCAAAAATAGGGACACCTGGGTAGCACAGTTGGGTGAGCATCTGACTCTTGGTTTCCACTCGGGTTATAATCTCAAGTGTCATTGGATCCAGCCCCATGTCCAGCTCCATGCTCAGTGCAGTCTGCCTAAGACTATCTCTCCCTCTCCCTTTGCCCTTCCCCTCTGTGCTCTCTTTCTCTCTCTAATATAAATAAATAAATCTTTTTTTTAAAAACTTGCAAAAGCAATACAGAGAATTCACATGTACTCTTTACCCAGCTTCCCCTAATGGCAACAGATCAGATGTGAACAGTACAGATGTGGAAAAAGGCAAGGTCTTTGCTAAGCCTATGTTTCAACAAATAAATGCAAATAAGAGAATAAAGTCCAAACTCAAATTCATATGAGTACAAATGGATACAAATTTATTTTTTTTAAGTTTTTTGTGAAGATTTTATTTATTTGACAGAGAGATAGCGAGAGCAGGAACACAAGCAGGGGGAGCGGGAGAGGGAGAAGCAGGCCTCCCACTGAGCAGGGAGCCCGATGCGGGGCTCGATCCCAGGACCCTGGGATCATGACCTGAGCCAAAGGCAGACGCTTAACGGCTGAGCCACCCAGGCGCCCCTGAATGCAAATTTATTACTACCTGCATCTGTGTGTTATACATTTTGTTAAGTTACTGAAAATAAGGGGCACCTGGGTGGCTCAGTCGGTTAAATGTCTGACTTTGGCTCAGGTCATGATCCCAGGGTGCTGGGATCCAGCCCCATGTCGGGTTCCCTGCTCAGTGGGGAGCCTGCTTCTCCCTCTACTGCTCCCCCTGCTTGCATTCCCTCTCTCACTGTGTCTCTCTCTGTCAAATAAAACCTTAAAAAAAAAAGATACTGGGACGCCTGGGTGGCTCAGTTGGTTAAGCATCTGCCTTCAGCTCAGGTTATGATCCCAGGGTCCTGGGATCAAGCCCCGCATCGGGCTCCCTGCTCAGCGGGAAGTCTGCTTCTCCCTCTCCCACTCCCCCTGCTTTTGTTCCCTCTCTCGCTGGGTCTCTCTCTGTTAAGTAAACAAAATCTTTTAAAAAAATTACTTACCTGTATAAGGGTGAGTCTATTTCTGGATTCTTTATTCTGTTTTATTGATCTCTGTGTGTCTCTCTCTCTTCCAATACCACTGTCTTCCATTACTTTTATAGACATAGTCTTTTTTTAAGATTTTATTTATTTATTTTAGTGGGGGAGGGGCAGAGGGAAAGGCAGAGAAAGTTTTTTTTTTTTAAGATTATTTACTTATTTATTTCTCAGAGAGAGAAGGAGCACAAGCAGAGAGAGTGGCAGGCAGAGCTGAGCAAGGAGCCCAATGTGGGACTCTATCCCAGGACCCTGGGATCATGACCTGAGCTGAGGCAGACGCTAAACCGACTGAGCCACCCAGGCATCCCCAGGCAGAGAAAGTCTTAAGCAGACTTTGTGCTGAGGGCAGAGCCCAACCTGGGGGCTCAATTTCATGACCCTGAGATCAGGTCCTGAGCTGAAACCAAGAGTTGGATACTTAACTGACTACACCAACTAGTTGCCCCTATACATAGTTAAGTCTTAAAAAGCATAGAGTGATTTCTGTCATTCTTTTTTCCAAAATTCCTTTAGCTATTCATTTCTTTGCCTTTCCGTATATATTTTAGAATGAGCTTGTCTATATCTACAAAATACCCTGTTAGGATTTTGAGATGAACTGTATTTAGCCAATTTCAGATCAATTTTGAGAGAACTGACATCTTTCCTATGTTGTCTTGCACTTAATGAACATGCTGTTACTCTGCAGTTATTTAAGCCATCCTTTATTTCTTTCATCAGCATTTTGTAGTTATCAGTACACATATCTTGTACGTGTTTTGTTAGATTTATAACTATTTCAGTTTTTTTGCATTATTGTAAATTGTTTTGGAAATGTTATTACCGATAGTATTGTTGCACCTTCCTAGTGTGGTTTTTGATTTTATTAAAAAATATTTTTATTTTGAACAAATTTTAGACTTACAGAAAAGTTACAAAAGTTGTACAGTATTCCCTTATATCCCTTACCTCCCTTTCCTTAACATGAACATTATATATAACCACATTATAATTTTCAAAAACAGAAAATAAACCCTGGTACAATATTATTAAAGAAGCTTTATTATTCAAATTTGATCAGATTTTCTACTAATTTTTTTTTCTGCCTTAGGATCTTATCCAGCATCCCATGTTTCATTTAGTTGTTATTTCTCCCTAGTCTCTTGCAGTCAGTAACAGTTGCTCAGCCTTTCTTTTCCTTTCATGATTTTCAATAATATTCTGTCTTTAGTACATCATGTCAAAGGATTCATAATATTGATATATCTTATTACTGGTGATGTTTACCTTGATAAGTTTAATTTGGTATTAGCCAGGTTTCTCCACTAAACTTTTTTTTCCCCCAAGTTTTTATTTAAATTCCAACATAGTATAATTTTAGTTTCAGGTGTAGAATTTAGGGATCCAACACTTACATACAACACCCGGTGCTCATCCCAAGTGCCCTCCTTAATCCCCATCACCTATTTCACCCATCCCCCTACCCGCCACCTCTCTGGTAACCATCAATTTGTTTTCTATAGTTAAGAGTCAAACAGACTCTTGGTTTTCCTCTCTTTAACCCCCTTTGCTCTTTTGTTTTGTTTCTTAAATTCCACATGAGTGAAATCATATGGTATTTGTCTTTCTGTGACTGACTTATTTCACTTAGCATAATACTCTCTAGCTCCATCCACGTCATTGCAAATGGCAAGATTTCATCCTTCTTTATGGCTGAGTAATATTCCATTATATAGAGACATATGGCATATATATCTCTATACATATGACTTCTTTATCCATTCATCAGTTTTTCTTTTTGTAGGTAATAAATATATCCATTGTAGCTTTTTAAATTAGTTTTCTTTTGTGACCTCTCAATTCGTTTACTTCATAAACAATCACTGAGCATTTGCATTAGGCTTAATACTGAGAGATTCACAACCTATAGTTAAGATTAGTTATCTTTAATTTTTTTCATCATCTGAACACCTATAACTCTACTACGTAATGCTTAGTTATACATTGTTTGCACATTCTTTCATGTATTTTATTATTATACATCTGGGTTCTTATATATTCTAAGTCCCATGTAGCAGTTAGAGATGAAGTATTTGAGCTTAATTGTTGATATGCTTAATGCATTTATATTCAGAAGTATAGTTATTTAAGCTTTAGAGCAATTTTGATGATCTGGTTTAAGAATTCATTGAATTTGAAAATTTTTACAAATCTAAATTGTTTAACATGTTTTATTTTTATGATGTAAAAAATTTTAAGCTATTTTAACTTTAGGTTTTTATATATTTTTTAGCACATGGAAATATACAAATTTGAAATTATAGTTAAGTTTGGTTTAGGAAACTACTCCCTGGGACGCCTGGGCTCCCAGGTGGCTCAATCGGTTAAATATCTGCCTTCAGCTCAGGTCATGATCCCAGGATCCTAGAATCTGGTCCCACATGGGCTCCTTGCTCAGCGGGGAGCCAGCATCTTCCTCTGCCTGCTGCTCCCCCTGCTTGTGCTCTTTCTCCCTGAAAAATAAATAAATATTAAAAAAAAGAAAAAAGAAAACAACCCCCTGGTAAACACAGATGCTTTCAGTGAAAGACACTTCTTATAGACTATTCCTCCATTGCCTATAATCTTTTGTTTTCTAAAAATGTTTTCAACATTATTTTTGAAAAATTCATCACTAAAGTGTAATAGCTATATGACTAATCTGTATTACAAAATTAGTGAATGTTAGATGAATTTGGTAGTGATGGAACCATAATCCATTTTTTTTTACTTTAAATATCATCAAATCAATCATATCCCTTAGTCTGCCTGAATACTCAATAATTCAATGGCGTTTTAGTTTTTTACATTTATCACTTTAGGAAAAATTGGTCTTGGAGGTTAGTAGACAAATGATTAGAAATTCCATTACCAGTGTAACCGCGAGAGCTTTGAATAGGGAATTGTGTGACCATCATTCCATTTCTAGAATGGTGTCTGCATTTAGTGTATGGCATAAAACAAACAAGAAGCTTGGAGTAACCTTGCATTAGGAAGCTGGACAAATAAAAATGAATAGCAATTTGGGCATGTACTTAAGATTTAATTACTGTCCTATTCGTTCAGTTTTTTGTTAGATATGTAGCAAACTTCAGTCTTTAGCATTTACTATTAGCATTCTAAGGTTTTTGGCAAGGAAATATGAATTTATGATATTCTTCCTTGACCATGCTTATGTTCTTTATATAATGCATAAAGATAATAATAACAGACTTAGAAAACATTTTATGGAAATTTTCTACTGTGCTATTCATTCACATTAGTTTTAAAATAAACTGTTGTGTAAAAATTTTTTTTTTACTCTTCGTGTACTTTTTTTTTAATTTAAATTCAATTAGTTAACATGTAATGTATTATTTGTTTCAGGGGTACAGGTCTGTGATTCATCAGTCTTACACAACACCCAGCACTCACCACAACACATACCCTCCCCAATGTCCATCACCCAGCCACTCCATCCCCCAATGCCCCTTGCATCCAGCAACCCTCAGTTTGTTTCCTAAGATAGTCTCTTACAGTTTGTCTCCCTCTCTGGTTTCTTCTTGTTTCATTTTTTCCTCTCTTCCCCTATGATCCTCTGCTTTGTTTCTTAAATTCCACACATCAGTGAGATCATATGATAATTGTCTTTCTCTGATTGACTTATTTCGTTTAGCATAATACCCTCTAGTTCCATCCATGTCGTTGCAAATGGCAAGATTTCATTTTTTTTTGATAGCTGCATGATATTTTTTCATGAGTAGCTTTGGCATCTAAAGAGAGACAGTAGACACTTTACAAATGAAACTCTTAGCATGGAATTATGGACTTTCTTCCTCTATTGTAGTTTTGTTGGATTTATATTTTGTTTTCAAAAATGTAATATTTTCCCATTTGTCCCATGGACAAATTGTGTTCTGAATAAAAAGTATTAATCAACAAAATTATTCAATATGTAATAATTTTATATTTTAATCTTTAACATTTCAATATATACTTTAATAACACTTCACTCTACATGCATCATATGTATATCTCTATAGTATGCTCATTTGTTTAATTTAAAAGTCAGAAGTGTGAGAGAGAGCTTCCAAAGCATTGCAGAGTTGTGAGAAAGTACTATTACCTGAACTCATGTTCGAACTAAAACATATAATCCTCATTTCTCATTATAAAAACAATAAGGAGACCCTGTCTTTGTGGTCACAAGATTCCCTCACAGTCACTTGTTTTCTGTCCAGCTTTCAGTTCATACTTCCCACCCAGGATGGTCATATTTTGACCCTACTTAGCCTCAGAAGAAATGAAAAAGATTTCAGTGATTTTTTTTCTCTAGCTCTTAATATTGCAATTACTTCAAATTTAGGCAACCTATTGCTCTACCTCTTCAACCACCTTTCTGGGAAATGAACTGTTTTTTCCTGCTTTAAACACAGAGAATCCAAAAAAGGGTACCAAATGCATAAAGGCAATATAAAGAAATAGCATATAATTTTCTAAATATTTTGATACTTATTTAAACAGGCAGTTTTAACATCTGTTGACAGACAAGCACTTTTATACAAAATGCTTTTGCTGGGTAGTTACACAATAACCATATAGATTTTAGAAAATGTCTCCAAATACTTCACCAAACATAAACAGGCTTTATGGTAAGTTGCTCTACTGGAATTTAAATTGCTCTTAATATCCTGCTGATGACTTTAATCCTACTAAAAGTGTGACTCGAAGATGATTTACCACACCTATACATAGAATCCTCTGAAATATAGGATATTCATATTCAGTAATCAAAATATAAAAACAGTGTAGATGAGGGGCGCCTGGGTGGCTCAGTTGGTTGGGCATCTGCCTTTGGTTCGGGTCATGGTCCCAGGGTCCTGAATTCGAGTCACACGTCAGGCTCCCTGCTCAGCAAGGAGCCGGCTTCTCCCTCTGCCCCTCCCCACCCTTGTGGTCCCTCTCTCACTCACTCTCTCTCTTAAATATATTTAAAAAAAAAATCTTAAAAAAAAAAAAACCAGTGTGGATGAGACTTGGGAGAGAGGAATCAGGGCAATGTTCATTCTTTTCCCCCACGCTTTCTTACCTAAGTATACTTGGTCAATTCTTATCTTTGGAAATTTCAATTTTCCGGTGTATGAATAAATTTTTCCTTGCATTTTTCTTTATTTTTACTTCAAGTCTTTGAAATGTTCTAATTTCATGGATACATAATTACATCTTTTTTTTAAAAAAAAGATTTACTTATTTAGAGAGAAAGAGTATGAGAGTGCGCATGCGAGTGGGAGAAGGGGCAGAAGGGGACGGAGAGAGAATCTGGAGCAGACTCCATACCGAACCCAGAGCTCAGTGGGTTCGAGCCCCAGTGTGGGGCTCGATCCACAGCCACGAGATCATGACCTGAGCCGAAACCAAGAGGGGATGCTTAACTGACTGAGCCTCCATAATTATATCTTTATTAGATAAATTTTACAGTTAAAAAGTCTTAGAAGTGGCTTACAAAGTTCATAAAAACATCAAGGCAATCAAACAAGTGAGATAAAATGGCATATAAATATGAGAATAGAAAACTACTAAGTGTAATGTTGGTCAGCATATAGAATGTATATACTAAGATCCTAAATGCTTTTGTGCGATAATGTATCTGAAGGCACAAAGCCCAACACCTAGAATTTAAGACATTCAGAAACATTTGGCTTAATTCTCATTATTGCTTGGCACTACTTTAATTCCATCTTGCTTCTTTAATTTACTTGTTCTAAAAATTTTCATTGCACACCTAGTATATGACATGTCCTGTTAGGCACTGGCGATAGAAGAGTGAACAAGACAGTAATAATCCCTACCCTCAAGGAATTTATATTCTGGTGGGAGAGGCAGACAACACACAAAATAGATAATTACAGATAATAAGTGTTTTGAGCAAAATCAAAAGTAACAGAGAGTTACTGGGGGTAGAGCTACTTTAACTTGAATAACAGGAAAGGTGTTTCTATGGAGATGGCATTTAAGAAGGAGCCAGCTATGTAAATATTGGGGAAAAGAGCATTCTAATCTGAAGGAACTAAAGTGCAAAGGGAATAAACTAGGTGAGTTCAAGAGTCAGAAGTAAGATTTGTATGAATGGAGTTTAGCAAATGAAGGGGAGAGTGGTAGAGAGGGCAAATAAATTAATAGCTGCACCTTACAGGAAGACAGTTTCTACAGAAGTCCAGGCAACAACAACCACCAGGAAATAAAATAAGAATTCAGAATTCAGAATTGTCACAATGTATTATTTAAAATTTCCAGTTTTCAACAAAAAAAGTATAAGACAAGCAAAGAAACAGGACAGTGTGAACCATACTCAGGGGAAAAAAACCAATCAACAGAAATTAACTCAGATGTTGCATTTAGCAGATGAAGATTTTAAAAACTGCTATTATAAATATGCTCAAATAATTAAATCATTAAATTGAAAGTAACTAAAAATCAAATTGAAATTCTGGATTTGAAGATTACAGTAACTGAAATGAGTTCAATAGATGGGCTAAGAGAGGATTTGAGATTGCAGAATGAATTGGTGAATTGAAATAAAGATCAAGATAAATTATCTAGTCTGTTGAACAGAGAACAAAAGATTGAAGAACAGTGAACAGAATCTTAGAGACTTGTGAGACAATGCCAAGTGTGTGCCCATACGAGGAGAGAAGAACAAGTGTTTAAAGACATAATAGCTGAACACTTATTTTTTTTAAAGATTTTATTTATTTATTTGAGATGGAGTGAGTGAGAGATAGAGAGCATGAATGGGGGTGGGGCAAAGGGAGAAGAAGCAGGCTCTCCGCTAAGCAGGGAGTCTGACTCGGGGCTCGATCCCAGGATTCTGGGACCATGACCTGAGCTGAAGGCAGATGCTCAAATGACCGAGCAACCGAGGCACCCCTGAACACTTCTTAAATATGATGAAAAACATTAATCTGCAGATCCAAGGAGCTCAGTAAACCATCAAGCCCCAGATAAGATAAACACAGAGAAATCCACACCTAGATGCTTCATAGTCAAACTACTAAGAGACAAAGACAAACAGAAAATCTTGAAAGCAGGGGTGCCTGCATGGCTCATAACATATCTATGATAAGATACATATCAAAATCTCTAGAACAAATTAAGAAAAATAGTAACTCAAAATTATAGTTTAAAAATCAGATAAAATGGTATATTAAAAAAACTGACATGAAACTAGGCAGTAACAGAGGAACAGAGAACTTAAAAGCTATAAGACATCTAGAAAACAGATAGCAAACATAAATCTAACCATTTCAGTAATAATATTAAATGTGAATAGACCAAACTGTATCATTTAGAGGGTAGGTTCTTTTTGTTTTTGTTTTAACTAACATCATTCAAATACCCTGGAATAGGTATTCTTGAATTATAGCGCTTCAGATATTAACTAATTGCCCTTAGAGTATAGATCCATGTTTCTCATAATAGGGAGTAAGGAGAATGTGCTATTTGTATGAGTAGGACAGTTCATTAGGCAGGACTGTCTTATAAGTTATAGGATATTTAGCATCCTTGAATTCTGCCTATAAATGCCAGTGACATTCCCCTCCCCTCACCCCCCAATGTGTTTTAATAACAAAACCTAGCCCTCCACATAGACATTTCCAAATGCCCCTTGTGGGAGCATACCACCTGCCCTGTTACCATCCAGTTTAATCTCCAACCTTATTGAAAAGCAGTAGAGCAGATTTAAATAAACCATCTCACTGTACACTAAAGTATTTTAAAGTAAATCACAAACAATATAACAAGGAGGAAAGGAATATATATAAAGGTTCTGGGAACAAAATAGCTTGTCATGTTTGAGGACCCGAAAGGAGACTGATATGACTAGAGTATTAGCAGATTAAAAGGAAGGTAGCACGTGATAAGACTGAAGAGAGAGGGAGGGTTCAGACTATACAGGACGTTTATAACCATGATAAGGTTAAATTTTATTTTAAGTGGATTAGGAAGTCACAGGATTGTGAGTGACATAATTTGATTAATGCTCAGGTAGACCTATATAGCAATGGCTTTCAATTTTTTTTAAAATTTCAATCCACAGTGATACAGTGTGGCTTAGTACATACATACACACGTGCATGCACACACACAAATACAATGGAAATCAAAGTTTTATGAAACAATACATGTGATAACTTTGACATTTATATTTTTTTAAAATATTGTTTACATGAGCACCAGTGTTGTATGGAAGTGTTGAATCACTATATTGTACACCTGAAACTTACATTACACTGTACGTTAACTAACTGGAATTTGTTTATTATTTATTTATTTATTTATTTATTTATTTATTTGGCAGAGAGAGCACAAGCAGGGGGAGTGGGAGAGGGAGAAGCAGGCTCCCCGCTGAGCAGGGAGCCCGATGTGGGGCTCGATCCCAGGACTCTGGGATCATGACCTGAGCCAAAGGCAGCTGCTTAACCAACTGAGTCACCCAGGTGCCCCTAACTGGAATTTAAATAAAAACTTTAAAACAAAGTAGGATGGAGATACTCATGGGGCCACCCAAGACAAGCCTGGAATGATGACCAATAAAGCAGAGGAGTCTGCTGTTGGGCTGAAAACTGAATGAAACTTCATGGAGAACCCAAGCCCTCCTCCATCTGAGGGAAGGCAGAGCATGGCACTGCTGTCAGTGAAACAAGGAGAGGGAGCATCCCATCCCTAGGGCTCAGCCATGTCCTTGGAAGATGTGACCCCAAAGTCACAGCAATGTCTGTGTTAGGAGAAGTGCCAGATAAACTGCCAATACCAGTGGAAATCAACACTGAAATAAAACATTAAAGAGGGAAATTAGAGGGGTACCGGGTGGCTCAGTCAGGTAGGCATCCAACTCTTGATTTTTGGCTCATGATCTCAGGGTGGTGAGATCCAGCCTCGCCTCAGGCTCTACACTGGAGCATGGAGTCTACTTAAGATTCTCTCTCTCAAGAAAAATTTTAAAAAAGAGGGAAATTAGTTTGGACAGAAATATGAAAGAATCATCAAATTGTTTGAAGGAGTGCAAGGACCTCCAGAATTGCGGAAAAAATTTGTCATATATGCCATGAAGGAAGCAAGGAAGATTTAAAAGACAAGACTTAACAAGGCACCTTGGAAAGGTACTAGAAAAACTAGGATCTGACCACTTTCTCAACAAAGATAATCATACCCTAAACTTATAATCCCATTACTGAAATGATCAGTGAGAAGGCCATAATCAGTTTGCTGTCCTATAGTGCAACCAGATAATGTTGACGCCTCTTAGCACATGTGAGTCAAGAAAAGTGTCTTCTTTTTTTGAGAGAGAGAGAACATGGAGGGGAGGGGCATAGGAAGAGGAAGAGAGAGAGAGAGAATCATAAGCAGGCTCCATGCCCAGCACGGAGCCCAACATGGGGCTCAAACTCATGACTCTGAGATCATGACATGAGCCAAAATCACGAGCTGGCCACTTAAATGACTGGGGCACCTGGGAGCCACCCAGGTGCCCCAAGAAAATTGTCTTCTTGACGCTAAGAAAAAGCATTGGAACTTTGATGTTATAAATTTGTTAGTAAAAGCTGGGTATTTGCCTTAGCAATGCATTTAAAAGGAAAAAAATAAAAACATTGGTCACCAATAAACTGATTTTATAACCCATAATGAGTTGTGACCCTGTATTTGAAAAACATAGTTAGGGGCGCCTGGGTGGCTCAGACAGTTAAGCGTCTGCCTTCAGCTCAGGTCATGATCCCAGGGTCCTGGGATCGAGACCCACATCAGGCTCCCTGCTAAGCAAGGAGCCTGCTTCTCCCTCTGCCTCTGCCTGCCGCTCCCCCTGCTTGTACTCTGTCAAATAAAAGATTAAAAATCTTAAAAAAAGAAAAACATGGTTATTATGGTATGTATGAATAATACATATTTTTTAATTTTAGGGAAGCCATCACTGAAAAATTCCAAAGGGATTTTTTTTTAATTTTATTATGTTATGTTAATCACCATACATTACATCAGTTTTTGATGTAGTGTTCCATGATTCATTGTTTGCATATAACACTCAGTGCTCCATTCAATATGCGCACTCTTTAATACCCATCACCAGGCTAACCCAGCCCCCCACCCCCCTCCCCTCTAGAACCTTCAGTTTGTTTCTCAGAGTCCATATTCTCTCATGGTTCGTCTCCCCCTTCGATTTGCCCCCCTTCATTTTTCCCTTCCTACTATCTTCTTCTTTTCTTAACATATAATGTATTATTTGTTTCAGAGGTACAGGTCTGTGATTCAACAGTCTTGCACAATTCACAGCGCTCACCATAGCACATACCCTCCCCAATGTCTATCACCCAGGCACCTCAACCCTCCCACCCCCCACCATTCCAGCAATCCTCAGTTTGTTTCCTGAGATTAAGAATTCCTCATATCAGTGAGATTATATGATATATGCCTTTTTCTGATTGACTTATTTCACTCAGCATAATACCCTCCAGTTCCATCCATCATTGCAAATGGCACGATTTCATTCCTTTTGGTGACTGCCTAATATTCCATTGTATATAAATATATATACCACGTCTTCTTTATCCATTCATCTGTCGATGGACATCTGGGCTCTTTCCACAGTTTGGCTATTGTGGACATTGCTGCCATAAACATTGGGATGCATGTACCCCTTTGGATCACTACATTTGTATCTTTGGGGTAAATACCCAGTAGTGCAATTGCTGGGTCGTAGGGTAGCTCTATTTTCAACTTTTTGAGGAACCTCCATACTGCCTCCAGAGTGTCTGCACCAGCTTGCATTCCCACCAACAGTGTAGGAGGGTTCCCCTTTCTCCACATCCCCGCCAACATCTGTCGTTTCCTGACTTAATTTTAGCCATTCTGACTAGTGTGAGGTGGTATCTCATTGAGGTTTTGATTTGGATTTCCCTGATGCTGAGCGATGTTGACCACTTTTTCATGTGTCTGTTGGCCATTTGGATGTCCTCTTTGGAAAAATGTCTGTTCATGTCTTCTGCCCATTTCTTGATTGGATCATTTGTTCTTTGGGTGTTGAGTTTAATAAGTTCTTTATAGATTTTGGATACTAGCCCTTTATCTGATATGTCATTTGCAAATATTTTCTCCCATTCTGTCGGTTGTCTTTTGGTTTTGTTGACTTTTTTTTTTTTTTTTTTTTTGCTGTGCAAAGCTTTTTATCTTGATGAAGTCCCAATAGTTCATTTTTGCCCTTGCTTCCCTTGCCTTTGGTGATGTTTCCAGGAAGAAGTTACTGTGGCTGAGGTCAAAGAGGTTGCTGCCTGTGTTCTCCTTTAGGATTTTGATGGACTCCTGTCTCACGTTTACGTCTTTCAACCATTTGGAGTCTACTTGTGTGTGTGGTGTAAGGAAATTGTCGTTTCATTCTTCTGCATGTGGCTGTCCAATTTTCCCAACACCATTTGTTGAAGAGACTTTTTTTCCATTGGACATTCTTTCCTGCTTTGTCGAAGATTAGTTGACCACAGAGTTGAAGGTCCATTTCTGGGCTCTCTTTTCTGTTCCATTGATCTATGTGTCTGTTTTTGTGCCAGTACCATACTGTCTTGATGATGACAGCTTTGTAACAGAGCTTGAAGTCTGGAATTGTGATGCCACCAGCTTTGGTTTTCTTTTTCAACATTCCTCTGGCTATTCGGGTTCTTTTCTGGTTCCATACAAATTTTAGGATTATTTGTTCCATTTCTTTGAAAAACATTGATATTTTGATAGGGATTGCCTTAAATGTGTAGATTGCTCTAGGTAGCATTGACATCTTCACAATATTTGTTCTTCCAATCCATGAGCATGGAATGTTTTTCCATTTCTTTGTGTCTTTCTCAGTTTCTTTCATGAGTATTTTATAGTTTTCTGAGTACAGATTCTTTGCCTCTTTGGTTAGATTTATTCCTAGGTATCTTATGGTTTTGGGTGCAATTGTAAATGGGATCGACTCCTTAATTTCTCTTTCTCCTGTCTTGTTGTTGGTGTATAGGAATGCCACTGATTTCTGTGTATTGATTTTATATCCTGCCACTTTACTGTATTCCTGTATGAGTTCTAGCAGTTTTGGGGTGGAGTCTTTTGGGTTTTCCACATAAAGTATCATATCATCTGCAAAGAGTGAGAGTTTGACTTCCTCTTTGCCGATTTGGGTGCCTTTGATTTCTTTTTGTTGTCTGATTGCTGTGGCTAGGACTTCTAATACTATGTTGTATAGCAGTGGTGATAGTGGACATCCCTGCCATGTTCCTGACCTTAGGGGGAAAGCTCTCAGTTTTTCCCCATTGAAAATAATATTCACTGTGAGTTTTTCCTAGATGGCTTTTATGATATTGAGGTATGTACCCTCTATCCCTATACTCAGAAGAGTTTTCATCAAGAAAGGATGCTGTACTTTGTCAAATGCTTTTTCTGCATCTATTGAGAGGATCATATGGTTCTTGTTCTTTCTTTTATTAATGTATTGTATCACATGGAATGATTTGCAGATATTGAACCAACCCTGCAGCATGTTGACTACTGTTAATGTATTGTATACTTGAAATTTGATGACAGTAAATCTCCAGTGTTCTTACCACACACAAAAGTAGTAACTATGGGAGATGATGAATATGTTAATTAGCTTGATTGTAGTAATTATTTTTCAATGTATACATATATCAAAACATGATGTATAACTCAAATATATACAATTTTTATTTGTCAAAAATAGATATTTTAAATAGTCACTAATATGTATTCGGTCTCTATTTTATTCATTCTAACTTATTCAGATATCTTGCATTTTTTTTTTTTTTAGTAGAAATCCTGTGTTCAGCTTTGTCACCACCAAATTACACCAGCAGTGTATTAGGATAACTTCATTAGCTTCTGTAACAAACACCTCCCAAGATAGTAGTAGTCTAATGCTGTAGTTTCACCCATGTCATGGTCCAATCAGGTGTCTGGCCTTCGATGTAATAGTTTAGGGATGCCAAAGTTTAGGGATGCCAATTCTTTTCATCTTGTTGTGCTTCCACTTTCTAGGATTTCCTGAGTCCCCCATAGAATCCTTTGCATTCACCTTCATCCAGTGTAATAGGGAACTCCATGGATTCACTTTCTCTGCCCACAGTGCTTCTGCCAACACCACCACCTTCTCTCCCGCTATCACCCTCAGGTGCATGGTGGTGCTCTGGGTCTGGAACCTGGTCCCGCAGCCCTGACACAGTTCTCACTCCTGGTGTTGGCCACCGGTCTACTTTTTATTTTTTAAAGATTTTATTTATTCATTTGAGAGAGAGAGAGAAAGCACACGCAGGGAGAGCAGCAGAGGGAGAGGGAGAAGCAGGCTCCCCGTTGAGCAGGGAGCCCAATGTGGGGCTTGATTCCAGCACCCTGGGATCATGACCTGAGCCAAAGGCAGATGCTTAACCAACTGAGCCACCCAGGCACCCCATTTTGTCAGTATTTTAAAGTCATGTATATACATATTATCTATTGTAGCCTGATAGGTACATTCCTTTAGGACACTGATCATGTCTTATACACTGAATCCCAAGTAATATAACATAGAAAAAGAACATTTAGCCCACATTAAAACTGTGTTCAGTTTAGCACATCATATGTCCTATCTTCTTTAATCCTCCCAGCAATCCTGTGAGTTAGGCACTATTATCTAACCCCATTTTCCTGATGAGAAACTTGAGGTTTGAAAGGTTAAGGACTTTGCTCAAGGTCACATAATTAGTAAGTGGAGCCAGAATTAATTCCAAGTGTGACAACAAAATCCATGTCCTTTATCAATGTGTTATACTGTTTCTCACATATTTAAGAAAAAAACTTGTAGTTAGAAGAAAGGCTATGGAAAATTAGGGGGCACAGATTAGCAACCATAACAATTGTTACACTATAAGATTCCATCACCTTATTTGATAAGGATTTATAAACAAAACAGATTTTTACATATTTATTCACCAAAGATTTAATGAACACTTACATACCAGGCAATGCTCAAAGATTCCTGTCCTTATGGTGCTTAAATAAGAGGTCTTTCCAGGAAGAAAGAAAGTTTCAAGGAAGTAGGAGAAAGCCAATACAAAATGACAAAATACAAAATGGAGATGGTAACCATCAGTATTAATTTTAACCAGGATCTAGGTGGCCTAATTATCTTTAGTTCACATGTGGGTTGCTAGTGCATGAAATACCAAGAAAAAAGTGAACTTGGGGATTATATTAAAAGCTTACACCAATTAAAGGCTGTATATGGAAATTTCTGTAATTAAAATCCAATTATCTTTTTCCCCCTGCATCCCTACAATGTTAAGTGGTTTGGGTTCATCTTTTTTAATAAACTCCTTAAGACAGAAATGAAGATTTATTGTCTTTATCAGCGCCAACAAGTAGTCATTAAAATATGCTTTTGGGTAAAGATGTTCTGAATTAAATATGAATATACTACTTGTTACCTGTGTGACTTTAGGCAACTTATTTAACCTGTGTGCAAGTTTCTCATCTGAAAAATAAAAATAACAAGAGTTCCTACACACCATATACATTGTTGTGAGGGTTAGAGAATGTGTTCAAAGTACTTAGCACAGGGTCTGAACAAAAAACTGTTACTAAGTTCTGCTTTTTTCCTGTTTAATATTTACTTTTTAAGTAAGGTACTGAAAATAGAGTAGATCCAGTACAGATTTAACTTTAGAAAAAAATTAGAGTTTATTCTTCTTAGGAAATTCAAGTATTTTCTAGGAGATCAGCAAAATAGTGTTTCATTATCATACAAGTTTTAGAATGTTTGGGAATCCTTAGTGTTAACTAGTTTGAGATGTGGCATGATTTATTTATAGCATGTTTTTCTTACTTGAATGTAAGAATTTTTCTGGCTTCTCAGTGAATGTAGGGCAGAGAAATCAGTATTTAATACCTCAAATTTAGAGAGATGAAAAAGAGAAAAATACTAAAAAGGCAAAGTCTAAAAATGTAATTGCCCCCAAATGATAACACATTTGTAAAACTCCAAGGAACTTTCATATGTTAAAATGAAAATAGTAAGCATTTTCAAAATAAAGTAATAAAAAGCCTTCCAAAACTATCTGTTAAAGCATAATACATGGTATAATCACTGTGAAAAAGTCTGGTGGTTCCTCAAAAAGTTAAACACAGAATTACCATATGACCCAGCAATTTCACTCCTAGGTATATACGCAAAAGACTTGTAAACAGATACGCAAATACATGTACACATATGTTCACAGAAGCACTATTCACAATAGCCAAAAGGTGGGAACAATGCCAAGTGTCCATTAACAGATGAATGGATAAACAAAATGTGACATATACATACAATGGAATATTAATTCAGCCATTAAAAAATGAGAGTCTGATACCTGGCAGAACATGGATAACCTTCAAAACATTTCATTAAGTGAAATAAAATAGACACAAAAAACACATATTGCATGATTCCACTCATATGAATGAAGTACCCAGAATAGGCAAATTCATAAAGATGGAAAGCAGAATAGAGGTTACTGGGTGAGGGTGAAAGGGGGGAATGGAGAGTCATTGTTCAATGGGTAAAGGAGTTTCTGTTTGGGATGGTGAAAAAGTTCTGGAGATAGATAGTGGTGATGGTTACACAACATAAACGTATTTAATGCCACTGAATTCTACACTTAAAAATAATTAAAATGGTAAATTTTATGTTATATTTTACCCAAAAAAGTGTTAAAAAATAACACAGGAAGAATGTATATAATATTATTACAAACAGTAAAGAGAAGGAAATATTTTCAAATGTAAATTGGAAATCCTTTATCCCATAGTTAAAATGATAACTACAAAAAATATCTTTTAACACAGAGTGGGAGAACAAAATTATGTATGGCAATTCAACATCATTATCTTCTCACAATGATTAACATATAATATACTATAAAGAGCAATTAACTTATTATCCCTAAACTGAGACCCAAAAGCAATGTCAAAATCAGCCCTAGCAGATAATCAACATTTGATTTACATCTGATACAAAAACTCTTCAAAGCACTGAGAGAAAAAAACAACTCAAAAAATATTCTTTGAATAGTATTAACAAAGCAACAATTATGTAAAAGCAAGAGAAAACCCATACTTTCCCTGCTCCTGGGTATCTCTATAAGACTATATGGTTTTTCTCAATTATTAACTTTACTTCAGGAATGATACACTGGCAGGAGTGCTTGGGTGGCTCAGTTAGTTAAGCATCTGACTTTGGCTCAGGTCATGATCTCAGAGTCCTGGGATCCAGCCCCACATCGGGCTTCCTGCTCAGCTGGGAGTCTGCTTGTCCCCCTGCCCCTCCCCTGGCTCATGTTCTCTCTCTTTCTCTCAAATAAAATCCTAAAAATAAAAAAAGATGTTACATTGGCAGTCTGACAAAAACTATGTGATAGGGATCAAAATCAGGGAAGTACTATTACGATGTGCAAAAGCAGTATACATATTCTCCAAGTGAAAAAATTCTAGTTTACACAAAAGAACACAAATCACATGAGATCCTGAATCAGGACCATCAAATTAGGCTTCAAGCTCCCTATCTTGTTTTTTTCCAAGTTCTTATTTAAATTCTAGTCAGTTGACATACAGTGTAATATTGGTTTCTAGAATTATTGATTCATCACTTATATATAACACCTAGTGCTCATCACAGCAAGTGCCCTTCACCCATTTAGCCCTTTCCCATCCACCTCCCCTCCCATCAACCCTCAGTTTGTTCTCTCTATTGTTAAGTCTCTTATGGTTTGCCTCCCTCTCTTTTTTTTCCCCCTTCCCCTATGTTCATCTGTTTTCTTTCTTAAACTCTACATATGAGAGACATCATACGGTATTTGTCCTTCTCTGACTTGTTTCTCTTAGCATAATACACTCTAGCTCCATCCATATCATTGCAAATGTCAAGATTTCATTCTTGATAGCTGAGTAATATTCCAGTATATATATCCCACATCTTCTTTCTCCATTCATGGTCAATGGACATTTGGGGTCTTTCCATAATTTGGTTATTGCTGATAATGCTGCTATAAACATCGGGTGCATATGTCTCTTCAAATCAGTATTTTTATATTCTTTGGGTAAATACCTAATAGTGCAATTGCTGGGCCATAGGGTGATTCTATCTCTAACATTTTGAGGGAATTCCATACTGTTTTCCAGAGTCAAACTCCCTATCACATTGTGTTTAAGACTCCTGAATACAGTGGTGCTCAGTTACAACAATGTCGCAGCTATAATTTCCAGTTAACACTAATTTTAAGGAATTCAAAACAATATTTATATATTTTCACTCTAACTCACAGACCTAATTATACTTAATTTGGTAGAAGGGAAGTTTTTATTTTCCTACTGAAAATTCTGAAGTTGAGGGCAAAGGTTTAAGTGTTTTATCCAATAAATCAATGGCAAGAACTTTAAGAGGGGAGAGAGGAGGGTGGCCGTCTCAGTTGGTAGAACACGTGACTCTTGATCTTGAGGTTGTGAGTTCAAGCCCCACAATGGGTGTAGAGATCTTTAAATAAATAAATAAATAAATAAATAAACAGATAGGAAGAGTGGAAAGGGGATGGACTTTTATCATTTAGCATCCACATGAAATAAGCTAAAAATATTTCTGCACCTATAAATATTTCTTATAGCTCATGTAATTTATTCCTTAAAACACCTGTGCCACATAATAACACAATTCAAGGGTGTACCATTCACATCCGGTCTATGTCAGGGGTGAGCAAACTTTGGGCTGTGGAGTTAAGTCTGGCCCAACGCTTGTTTTATAAGTGAAATTTTATTAGAATACAGTCCCACCCATTTGTTTGCACATTGTCTATGGCTGTTTGTGTATAATAACAGCAGGGTTGAGAGGTTATGACAGATACATTATGACCTGCAAAGCCTAAAATTTTACTATCTGGTCCTTTACAGAAAAATATCGCTACAGGCTCCTGGGTGGCTCAGTTGGTTGAATGTCTGACTCTTGATTTCAGCTCAGGTTATGATCTTAGGGCTGGGAGAACAAGCCCTGCGTCAGGCTCCGTGCTCAGCACCAAATCAGCTTGTCTCTCTCCCTCCCCCCACTTGCTCTTGTGCTCGCTCACTCTAAAATAAATAAAATCTTAAAATATATATATATATATTATATATATATATAGCTAATCCTTGGCCTGTATGAATGCCACCCTTGGAATAATGTAGGGCACAGCCTATGCAACAGCCCTGAAACAAGTCACTGAAGAAGGTATTCATATTTGATAGATGAGAAAACTAATACTCAGTGATATCAAGTAATGTGTCTAAGATCATGTAGCTTTTAAGTGACAAAGTCAATTTTCAGATCCAGTTCTACTAAATCACACAAGACCATGTATACATGGGGATAGTAGTAATACCTCCCATAGCTGCTATTATAGGTCTCAGATAAGTGCATAAAAATATTAGAGAAATGTTAGTTGTTATTAATATTATTACAGAGTCAAAATTAAACACTCATACAGTTTGGCCTTATGTTCTTTTAACCTTCCACAAAATTGGGGCTTTAGTCATGCATGCCTCCATATTTACCAATCCCTTAAAATGTGATCCTCACACTCCTATTCCCAACATATTCCATCTGTCCAAATACTACTTTTTCTAGAATCAACTTGAATGTCACATTCTTAGTGACACTTTCTCTGAGTCTCTAATCAATCTTCATTGTTCTTTCCTTCATTATCCTATCACATGTTAACTGCAAACACTGTTTAACATTTGTTTCATTTTATTTTCTGTTACTCACTGATCTATTTTCTCCTTCTAGATTTTACATCATTTAAGAAATGATTTTGGGGCACCTGGGTGGCACAGTCAGTTAAGTGTCTGACTCTTGGTTTTGGCTCAGGTCATGATCCCAAGGTCATGAGATCGGGCTCTGTATCAGGCTTGTCGCCCAGCACAGAGTCTGCTTAAGACTCTCTTTCCCTTGCCCTCTGCTCCTCCCTGCAGCTCTCTTTAAAAAAAAAAGAAAGAAAGAAAAAGAAATGATTTCTTATTCTTATATCCACCTCAACCTTCCTTCCTACCTAGAGGGTCCATCAAAGTTCTTTGTACATAGTGAATATACACTGGACTCCATGACATTGTTCACCTAGTTCTGCTCTGTGTTCCAATCTTGCTTATCACACCAAACTAGGTTACCTCCAGTACATCTGTCCACTGCTCAAAAAAAGCAAGAGGAAAGCTGGAAAACTCTTGTAAATGAAATACAGAATTTTCAATTTCTGCAGTGTTCAGTATGATATTCAATACTTTAAATGTGAATTCCTCCCTATAATTTATCAAGATTAATGATTTCATCAGGTTTATCAACAGAATCATTCCCTCATTTAATCTTTAGACCAAATTGTTCATACTCAAATCCTCTCACAAATAAACACAATGTTCCAACTCAGCTGTTGGCAGCAGAATGTGTTCACAATGAACAGCTCTACTATCCTGGCAAGAATGATAGGATTAGCTAATTAGAATATAGTCTTCTATATCTGTTTTCATTGGGATAAGGAACAATCTGGATTTATCAAACAGCCCAGAAAGACATCTTAGGGTTTTTCCACAAATACAGAGGTTTCATTAAGTCAACTTAAATTGGGCTTTTCTCTACCATGTACACAATTTTTCTATGATAAAGAGAAATGCCAGAGTATGAAGTTTTCATGAGAAGTGGGCTAAAACAATCCCACTGTACAAGTATTTTGAATAAGCTGGAGTTTTATATAGACTTGAAGTTTGACAAAAAGAAGATAGATAGATATATAAACAAAATAGAAGACAGTCTTTGCTATAAAAGAGCTTGGGTTTCCTTTGGGGGAGGAAAAAATAAACACAGGAAATAACTTGAGAATAATAATGAATATTATAGCTTACAGGCAGTGATTCAAAATATTTCTCATATCACTGCTACATCACAAATTATTATAACTACTACCCTAAAAAAAGGCAACATTATTTGGTCCTTAAGATTGAGCCACAGAAATAGAAGGGAATAAAGAGGAGATTATTTTTCATTTTTGGTGAATTGTATTCCACTTGCTTTGGAAAGACTTAAGGAAACTTTCAGAGTAAAACAATACGTGCTATTTATCCCTCAAACATGTAGGAAAGTAAATAAATCACCTGAGGTGAGCATATTACATGTGGATAAAAACAAGGAAACTTCAGTCTTCTACCATTTTCTTACAACAAAATGTAAAACTAATATGAAATGTATCTTTTGCTAAGAATTCAGCATCATAAATATGCTGAACAGACAATATCAGAAATCCTCGTTCTGCATGGAGCACTGGGTGTTATGCACAAACAATAAATCATGGAATACTACATCAAAAACTAATGATGAAATGCATGGCGATTAACATAATAATTAAAAATTTAAAAAAAGAAATCCTCATTATTAGGGAATTTAGAGAATAAAAAAACAAAATGGATTTATGTAACATCTGTCCTGCCTTTATCTTTAGTTCCTCATCTTCTAATCACAAAGGATGACAATGTTAGTTAATAAGACTTTATTTTTCTTCTTCTCCAGCTAATGATATGAACTGCAAAAACAAAATTGTACAATGATAGGAACAACATAAATCCATTCACCATATATTGGCTAATCAATAAATAGTAATATCTTACAGAGGCACTTCACTTAAAGGACATTTCACAGATGCCCACAGTTTAAAAAGTCTCCATTTTTTCCTATTAATTTTACTCTGATTGTACAATGTATAAAAAGCAATAACAGATTTTGAAGATATAAAGCTATTTGATTGCAAAGAAGATTCACTTTTTTTTTTAAAGATTTTATTTATTTGACAGAGAGACACAGAGAGAGAGCACAAGAAGGGGGAGTGGGAGAGGGAGAGGCAGACTTCCCGCCAAGCAGGGAGCCCGATGCGGGGCTCGATCCCAGAACCCTGGGATCATGACCTGAGCCGAAGGCAGACACTAATGGCTGAGCAACCCAGACACCCCAAGAAGATTCACTTTTGACAAGACAGTGCAAAGAATAAATTCTAAAATTTCTATTTCGGGGTGCCTGGGTGGCTCAGATGATTAAGCTTCTGCCTTTGGCTCAGATCATGATCCCAGGGTCCTAAGATCATGTCCTGCATTGGGCTCCCTGCTCAGCGGGGAGCCTGCTTCTCCCTCTGACTCTCTCTGTCTCTTATGAATAAAATCTTTAAAAAATAAAATAAAATTTCTATTTCAAAAGGCAAAGTCCCATTGTATGTTGCTTTACATAATTTTTCTTTTTTTTCCAATTGATTAACTTAAATATTTCCAACCTTCCATTTCAGGCAAATAGAATACCACTGTGAAAAAAGCCCTCTTCATGTGTCACCTAAAAATGCTGGCTAAACTATGAAAATCATCTTGAGATAAACGAAAATAAATTCACAATGAAAACCACAAAATATATGAAGCAAGCTACTGTGATTAAGGGTCAGCATAAATAATAAATTTGAGAGTCTGACCCACAAAGACAGTGGAATTACTGGCTACAGAATAACATTTTTTTTTAAGATTTTATTTATTTATTTGACAGAGAGAGACAGCAAAAGAGGGAACACAAGCAGGGGGAGTGAGAGAGGGAGAAGCAGGATTCCCGCCAAGCAGGGAGCCCAATGTGGGGCTCGATCCCAGGACCCCGGGACCATAACCTGAGCCGAAGGCAAACGCTTAACGGACTGAGCCACCCAGGTGCCCCTACAGAATAACATTTAATGAAAACAAGAAAGGATATAAAAATATGACTAAGGAACAAGATCCTATTAAATGAGAAGGCAGATTTGAAAAGAAACCAAATAGAATTTCTAGAAATTGGACATATCATGATTACAATTAGAAACCTGGTAGACAGGTTAAACAGCAGGGTAGGTGAACCTGAAATGAGAATTTGCAGTTTGAAATGGAAGAGAGATCTGAAGAATTTAATCAAATACAAAATGGAGACATAAAAGAATAAAGTTAAGACACAAGGAAGCAAAGTAATAATGCTTATATATCTACTCAGAGTTCCAGAAGAATAAAAGAGAGAATAATCAGTAGGCAATATCTGAAGAAATAATGACTAAAAATTTTTCAAGCTTGATGAAAACCATCGTCTCTCAGATTTAGGGAGCCTAACAAATCAGAAGCATGACAAATAAAAAGAAAACTACCCTATACAGATTGCAGTGAAACTAGAAAACCCCAAAGACATAGAAAATATTTTAGAGGCCACAAGAGAGAAAAGACAGATAAGGTAGCTGATAAATAGACTAACAACTGATTTCTCAATAGCAACAATAAAACTCAAAAGCCAGAAGAATAGTTTTTAAAAAGCTAAAAATAATCAACCCGGAGTTGCAATACACAGAAAAATTATCTTAAAAGTGTAAGGGCAAATAATGACATGTTCAAACAAACAAAAACTGATAACATTAATTACTAAGAAAACTTTAAATATACTTCTGGGGTCCCTGGCTGGCTCAGTTGGTTGAGTTTACAACTTGATCACAGGATTGCGAGTATGAGCCACATGCTGGGTGTAGAGAATCTTTAAAAATAAAATCTTTAAAAAATATAAAAAATAAATATACTTCTAAAGTGTGTACTTCAGGAAGAAGGAAACTTGGAAGATCTATCTTGAGATTATGGAATCCTAATTTTAAAAAAGATAAACACAAGTAAATCTAAACAAACATTAATTGTACACAATAACAATGATGTCTAATTTGTAGAACTAAATTAAAAATGGAAGTAAAACATCAGACAACAAATACCCATCCTTAAGGAAATCATCAGAGTTTAAACATTTAGAAGTTCTTCTCAGGAGCACATGGCTGGTTCAGTCAGAAGAGCATGCAACTTTTGATCTTGGGGTCATGAGTTCGAGCCATACGTTGGGTGCAGCAATTACTAAAAATAAATATATAAACTTAAAAAAAAAAGAAAGAAATCCTTCTCATATAAGGAAGTTGGGTAAATATTATTAATTAACTTTGGATTTTAGGTTAAATATACATATACATGTTAACATTTTTAGAATAATCAATAATACAGTAACTTTTTAAAAAATTTATTTATTTGAGGCTCTCTGCTCCTCCCCGTTCGACAGACAGCCGCGAATTCTGGTGCAGTGCCAGCCGCGTCCCTGAGACACGATGGTGAAGGTCGGAGTGAACGGATTTGGCCGTATTGGGCGCCTGGTCACCAGGGCTGCTTTTAACTCTGGCAAAGTGGATATTGTCGCCATCAATGATCCCTTCATTGACCTCAACTACATGGTCTACATGTTCCAGTATGATTCCACCCATGGCAAATTCCACGGTACAGTCAAGGCTGAGAATGGGAAGCTTGTCATCAATGGAAAGTCCATCTCCATCTTCCAGGAGCGAGATCCCGCCAACATCAAGTGGGGTGATGCTGGTGCTGAGTATGTTGTGGAGTCCACTGGGGTCTTCACCACCATGGAGAAGGCTGGGGCCCACTTGAAGGGCGGGGCCAAGAGGGTCATCATCTCTGCTCCCTCTGCCGACGCCCCCATGTTCGTGATGGGTGTGAACCACGAGAAGTATGACAACTCCCTCAAGATTGTCAGCAATGCCTCCTGCACCACCAACTGCTTGGCTCCTCTGGCCAAGGTCATCCATGACAACTTCGGCATCGTGGAGGGACTCATGACCACCGTCCATGCCATCACTGCCACCCAGAAGACCGTGGACGGTCCCTCTGGGAAGCTGTGGCGCGACGGCCGAGGGGCTGCCCAGAACATCATCCCTGCTTCCACTGGTGCTGCCAAGGCTGTGGGCAAGGTCATCCCTGAGCTGAACGGGAAGCTCACTGGCATGGCCTTCCGTGTCCCCACCCCCAACGTGTCTGTCGTGGATCTGACCTGCCGCCTGGAGAAAGCTGCCAAATATGACGACATCAAGAAGGTGGTGAAGCAGGCGTCAGAGGGCCCCCTCAAGGGCATCCTGGGGTACACTGAGGACCAGGTCGTCTCCTGCGACTTCAACAGTGACACCCACTCCTCCACCTTCGATGCCGGGGCTGGCATTGCTCTCAACGACCACTTTGTCAAGCTCATTTCCTGGTATGACAATGAATTCGGCTACAGCAACCGGGTGGTGGACCTTATGGTCCACATGGCCTCCAAAGAGTAAGAGCCCCCTGGACCACCAGCCCCAGAGAGAGCAAGAGGAAGAGAGAGGCCCTCAGCTGCTGGGGAGTCCCTGCCCCAACTTACCCCACAAAACACTGAGAATCTCCCAACCTCCACCGTTTCCATCCTAGACCCCCTGAAGAAGGGGAGGGGCTTGGGGAGCCCTACCTTGTCATGTACCATCAATAAAGTATACTGTACCCAGCCAAAAAAAAAAAAAAATTTATTTATTTGAGAGAGAGAGAGAGAGACAGAGAGACAGAGAGAGAGGGAACACAAGCAGGGGGAGTAGGAGAGGGAAAAGCAGGCTTCCCGCTGAGCAGGGAGCCCGATGTGGGGTTCGATCGCCTGGGATCATGACCTGAGCCGAAGGCAGACACCTAACGACTGAGCCACCCAGGAGCCCCACAGTGTGTAACTTCTAAAGAAGGACAAGAAAAAGAAAATGAAGGAGGAGGGAGGAAAGAGGTGGAGCAAGAAAAGAATCACAGAAAGGACAATAACAAGAAGCAGCAGAAAAAAGTAGGACAATAAAAAAAAGATGACAGAAATAAACCTGTTATATCAGTAGTAAAGTATAAAATATCTACAACTAAAAATTTTATCAGTCCAGATATTTTAAAATTAAAATCCAACTGTATGTATTCCCAAAAGACGTATCTAAATTATGAAAAAAAGATTGAGAATAAAAGGATGAGTAAAAAAAAAAAAAAGGATGAGTAAGGTTGTACCAGCTAACGCAGTCAGTGGAGCATGTGACTCTTAATCTCAGGATCATGAGTTTGAGCCCCATGTTGGGTGTATAATTACTTAAAAATAAAATCTTAAAAAAAAAAAAATTGTACCAGACAAAACTAACCGAAAGAACTGATTAGAAATATTATTACTAAGTAAAATAAACTTTTATGTAAAAAGTATTACTAAGGTAAAGAGAGTCATTACATAATGATGAAAGGTTCAGTTCACCAGGAAGACATAAAAACTTTGGAACTTGTATGTATCAAATAGCAGAACTCCAGAATAAAGAAAATGTCAACAGAATTAAGTGAATAAATCAATAAATCCAGTATCATAACAGAAGAAATTAACCCATCTCTTTCAGTAACTGATAGACAAATCAGTAAGGATATTAAAAATCTGAATGATATAATTAACAGTTTTATTTTATGATTATATTTAGAGCATGCACCCAACAACTGGAGCATATACACTCTGTTCAAGCACATGTGAAATGTTTTTGAAAAATGACCATACAGGGGCAACTCAGTGGCTCAGTCGGTTAAGCGTCTGCCTTCGGCTCAGGTCATGATGCCAGGGTCCTGGGATGGAGACTGTAACTGGGAGCCTGCTCTCCCTCTCCCTCTGTTCCTGCCCCAGCTCGTGCTCTCTCTCTCACTCACTCTCTCTCTCAAATAAATGAATAAAATTTAAAAAAAGATAGGACTATAGAAAATTAAAAAACAAAACCTGTGTCATATACACATGAACAGGCATTTCCCCAAAGACAACATACACATGGCCAAAAGACACATGAAAAAAATGTTCAACAACACTAATCATCGGGGAAATACAAATCAAAACTACAATGAGATACCACCTCACACCTGTCAGAATGGCTAAGAGCAAAAACACAAGAAATAGCAAGTGTTTTACCAGATAATACCAAAATATTTTCCAGTTAACATTCTCACCAGTAGTGTATAAGGGTTCTTGTTCTGCTACATCTTTGCCAATACTTGGGATTAGCCAACTCTTTAATTTCTGCAAATCTAGTAAGTATAAAAACTTTGTTTCATTGAGTTTATAATTTGCATTTCTTTGGTCTCTAACGAGGTTGAGCATCCTTTTAAGTATTTTTTGGCTATTCTTGTTTCCTCTTCGTGAAATGCCTATTCCTGTTACGCAACAGGGATGTCCACTATCACCACTGCCATTCAACATAGTATTAGAAGTCCTAGCCACAGCAATCAGACAACAAAAAGAAATCAAAGGCACCCAAATCGGCAAAGAGGAAGTCAAACTCTCACTCTTTGCAGATGATATGATACTGTATGTGGAAAACCCAAAAGACTCCACCCCAAAACTGCTAGAACTCATACAGGAATTCAGTAAAGTAGCAGGACAGAAAATCAATGCACAGAAATCAGTGGCATTCCTATACACCAACAACAAGACAGAAGAGAGAC
Organism: Callorhinus ursinus; assembly: GCF_003265705.2. Taxonomy (NCBI): domain Eukaryota; kingdom Metazoa; phylum Chordata; class Mammalia; order Carnivora; family Otariidae; genus Callorhinus; species Callorhinus ursinus. Next base: position 13,564,992 of record NW_027397096.1, read on the forward strand.
AAATCAAGGAGTTGATCCCATTTACAACTGCACCCAAAACCATAAGATACCTAGGAATAAATTTAACCAAAGAGGCAAAGGATCTGTACTCAGAAAACTATCAAATACTCATGAAAGAAATTGAAGAAGACACAAAGAAATGGAAAAATGTTCCATGCTCATGGACTGGAAGAACAAACATTGTGAAGATGTCAATGCTACCTAGAGCACTCTACACATTCAATGCAATCCCCATCAAAATACCACGCACTTTTTTCAAAGAAATGAACAAATAATCCTAAAATTTGTATGGAACCAGAAGAGACCCCGAATAGCCAGAGGAATACTGAAAAAGAAAAGCAAAGCTGGCGGCATCACAATTCCAGACTTCCAGCTCTATTACAAAGCTGTCATCATCAAGACAGTATGGTACTGGCACAAAAACAGACACATAGATCAATGAAACAGAATCGAGAGCCCAGAAATGGGCCCTCAACTCTATGGTCAACTAATCTTCGACAAAGCAGGAAAGTATGTCCAATGGAAAAAAAGACAGTCTCTTCAACAAAAGGTGTTGGGAAAATTGGACAGCCACATGCAGAAGAATGAAACTGGACCATTTCCTTACACCACACACACAAATAGACTCCAAATGGTTGAAAGACCTAAATGTGAGACAGGAGTCCATCAAAATCCTAAAGAACACAAGCAGCAACCTCTTCGACCTCAGCCGCAGCAACTTCTTCCTGGAAACATCGCCAAAGGCAAGGGAAGCAAGGGCAAACATGAACTATTGGGATTTCATCAAGATAAAAAGCTTTAGCACAGCAAAAGAAACAGTCCACAAAACCAAAAGACAACCGATAGAATGGGAGAAGATATTTGCAACTGACATATCAGATAAAGGGCTAGTATCCAAAATCTATAAAGAACTTATCAAACTCAACACCCAAAGAACAAATAATCCAATCAAGAAATGGGCAGAAGACATGAACAGACATTTTTCCAAAGAAGACATCCAAATGGCCAACAGGCACATGAAAAAGTGCTCAACATTGCTCGGCATCAGGGAAATCCAAATCAAAACCTCAATGAGATACCACCTCACAGCAGTCAGAATGGCTAAAATTAAAAAGTCAAGAAACGACAGATGTTGGCAGGGATGCAGAGAAAGGGGAACCCTCCTACACTGCTGGTGGGAATGTAAGCTGGTGCAACCACTCTGGAAAACAGTATGGAGGTTCCTCAAACAGTTGAAAATAGAGCTACCATATGATCCAGCAATTGCACTACTATTTACCACAAAGATACAAATGTAGGGATCCAAAGGGGTACGTGCACCCCAATGTTTATAGCAGCAATGTCCACAATAGCCAAACTGTGGAAAGAGCCAAGATGTCCATCGACAGATGAATGGATAAAGGAGATGCGGTATATATACACAATGGAATATTATGCAGCCATCAAAAGGAATGAGATCTTGCCATTTGCAACGACGTGGATGGAACTGGAGGGTGTTATCCTGAGTGAAATAAGTCAATCAGAGAAAGACATGTATCATATGACCTCACTGATATGAGGAATTCTTAATCTCAGGAAACAAACTGAGTGTTGCTGGAGTGGTGGGGGGTGGGAGGGATGGGGTGGCTGGGTGACAGACATTGGGGAGAGTATGTGCAATGGTGAGCGCTGTGAATTGTGCAAGACTGTTGAATCACAGATCTGTACTTCTGAAACAAATAATGCAAGATATGTTAAGAAAAAAGAAAAAGAAGAAGATAGCAGGAGGGGAAGAATGAAGGGGAGTAAGTCGGAGGGGGAGACGAATCATGAGAGACGATGGACTCTGAAAAACAAACTGAGGGTTCTAGAGGGGAGGAGGGTGGGGCGATGGGTTAGCCTGGTGATGGGTATTAAAGAGGGCATATTGTGCGTGGAGCACCGGGTGTTATGCACAAACAATGAATCATGGAACACTACATCAAAAACTAATGATGTAACGTATGGTGATTAACATAATAAATAAATAAATAAATAAATAAATAAATAAATAAATAAATAAATAAATAAATAAATAAGAAAAATGCCTATTCCTGTTACTTGTCTATTTTCCTGTTGATTTGTCTTTTCCTTATTGATTTGTGGGAGTTCTTTTTCAGTTATATGTGTTACAACTATCTTCTCCCAATTTATGGCTTCTCTTTGCATTTTTCTTACATTTTTAAATGAATTTTTTTTTAAAGATTTTATTTATTTGACAGAGAGAGACATAGCGAGAGAGGGAACACAAGCAGGGGGAGTAGGAGAGGGAAAAGCAGGCTTCCCAGCGGAGCAGGGAGCCCAAAGTGAGGCTCGAACCCAGGACCCTGGAATCACAACCTGAGCCAAAGGCAGATGCTTAACGACTAAGCCACCCAGGGGCCCCTAAGGAATTTTTTAAGGATTTATTTCTTTATTTGAGAGAGAGAGAGAGGGAATGAGAGGGAGAAAGAATCTGAAGCAGGCTCCCCACCGAGTGCAGAGCCCCACACAGGGCTCAGTCCCATGAGCTCAAGATCACAACCTGAGCCAAAACCAAGAATCCAGCACTTAACCAACTGAGCCACCCAGGGGCCTCCTTAAACTTTTTTTTTTAAGTAGGGCTTGAAGTAATGACCCTGAGATCAAGACCTGAGCTCATATTAAGGGTCAGATGCTCGTACGCCTGCGTGGCTCAGTCATTAAGCGTCTGCCTTCAGCTCAGGTCATGGTCCCAGGGTCCTGGGATCAAGCCCCACATCAGGCTACAAGGGTAGAAACATTAGATTGGCAGAAGACCTAACTGTGGAGAGCTGGCAGGCCAGAAAGGGCTGGCATGATATATTCAGGGTACTAAGCTAGAAAAATGAGAAAAATACGCAGCCAAGAATATTTTATCCAGCTAGGATGTCATTCAAAATAGGAGTGATAAAAAGCTTCCAGGACAAACAAATTAAAAGAATTTGTGATCACCAAACCAGCCCTACAAGAAATAATGAAAGAGGTCCTCTAAGCAAAGAGGCAATACAGTGGTACTAAATTTATATCTTTCAATAGTTACCCTCAATGTAAATGGGCTAAATGCCCCAATCAAAAGACACAGGATATCAGATTGGATAAAAAAGTAAGACCCATTAATATGCTGCCTGCAAGAGACTTATTTTAGACCCAAAGACACCTCCAGATTGAAAGTGAGGGGGTGGAGAACCATTTATCATGCTAATGGGCATCAAAAGAAAGCTGGGGTGGCAACCCTTTTATCAGACAAATTAGATTTTAAACCAAACACTGTAATAAGAGATGAGGAAGGACACTATTCATCATTAAAGGGTCTATCCAACAAGAAGATCTAACAATTGTAAATATTTATGCCCCTAACATGGGAGCAGCCAATTTTATAAGCCAAATAATAACAAAATCAAAGAACTGCACAACAATAATACAATAATAGCAGGGGACTTTAACACCCCACTCACAGTGACAGATCATCTAAGCAGAAGATCAACAAGGAAATAAGGGATTTGAATGACACACTGGACCAGATGGACTTCACAGATATATTCAGAATATTCCATCCCAAAGCAACAGAATACACATTCTTCTTGAGTGCACATGGAACATTCTCCAGAATAGAGCACATCCTGGGTCACATATCAGGTCTCAACCGGTACCAAAAGACTGGGATCATTCTCTGCATATTTTTGGGCCACAATGCTTTGAAACTGGAACTCAATCACAAGAGGAAAGTTGGAAAGAACTCAAATACATGTAGGCTAAAGACCATCCTACTAAAGAATGAATGGGTCAACCAGGAAATTAAAGAAGAAATTAAAAAATACATGAGAACAAATGCAAATGAAAACATTACTGTTCAAAATCTTTGGGATGCAGTAAAGGTGGTTCTAAGAGGGAAGTATATATCACTACAAGCCTTTCTCAAGAAACCAGAAAGGTCTCAAATACACAACCTAACCCTACACCTAAAGGAACTGGAGAAAGAACAGCAAATAAAGCCTAAGCCCAGCAGGAGAAGAGAAATAATAAAGATTAGAGCAGAAATCAATGAAATAGAAACCAAAAGAACAGAACAGATCAACAAAACTAAGAGCTTGTTCTTTGAAAGAATTAGCAAGATTGAGAAACCTCTGGCCAGACTTATCAAAAAGAAAAGAGAAAGGACCCAAATAAATAAAATCATGAATGAAAGAGGAGAGATCACAACCAACACTGGAAAGATACAAATAATTTTAAGAACATATTATGAGCAATTATAAGCCAACAAATTAGACAATCTGGAAGAAATGGATGCATTCCTAGAGATGTATAAACTGCCAAAACTGAACCAAGAGGAAATAGAAAACCTGAATAGACCCATAGCCAGGAAGGAAATTGAAGCAGTAATCAAAAATCACCCAACAAACAAGAGCCCAGGGCCAGATGGCTTCCCAGGGGAATTCTACCAAACATTTAAAGAGGAATTAATGCCTATTTTTCTGAAGCTATTTCAAAAAATTGATATTGAAGGAAAACTTCCAAACTCTTTTTATGAGGCCAGCATTACCTTGATCCCAGAACCAGACAAAGGCCCCATCAAAAAGGAGAATTATAAACCAATATCCCTGATGAACATGGGTGCAAAAATTCTCAACCAAAATACTAGCCAATAGGATCCAACAGTACAATATAAGGATTATTCACCACGACCAAGTGGGATTTATTCCTGGGCTGCAAGTTGGTTCAACATCCGCAAATCAATGTGATACACTACATAAATAAAAGAAAGGACAAGAACCATATGATCCTCTCAATAGATGCAGAAAAAGCATTTGACAAAGTACAGCATCGTTTCTTGATTAAAACTCTTCACAGTGGGGGCGCCTGAGTGGCTCAGTTGGTTAAGCAGCTGCCTTTGGCTCAGGTCATGATCCCAGGGTCCTGGGATGGAGCCCCACGTCGGGCTCCTTGCTCAGCAGGGAGCCTGCTTCTCTCTCTCCCCGATTGTGCTCTCTCCCTATCTCTCTCTCTCTCTCTGTGTCAAATAAAATCTAAACACACACACACACACACACACACACACACACACACACACCAAAAACTCTTCACAGTGTAGGGATAGAAGGAACATACCTCAATATCATCAAAGTCATCTATGAAAAACCCACAACGAATATCATTCTCAATGGGGAACAACTGAGAGCTTTTCCCCTAAGGTCAGGAACATGGCAGGGATGCCCACTAACACCACTGCTGTTCAACACAGTACTAGAAGTCCTAGCCTCAGCAATCAGACAACAAAAAGAAATAAAAGGCATCTGAATCAGCAAAGAAGAAGTCAAACTTTCACTCTTTGCAGATGACATGATACTTCATGTGGAAAACCCAAAAGACTCCACCCCAAAATTGCTAGAACTCATACAGGAATTCAGTAAAGTGGCGGGATATAAAATCAGTGCACAGAAATCAATTGCATTTCTATACACCAACAATGAGACAGAAGAAAGAAAAATTAAGGAGTCAATGCCATTTACAATTGCACCCAAAACCATAAGATACCTAGGAATAAATCTAACCAAAGAGGCAAAGGATCTGTACTCAGAAAATTATAGAATACTCATGAAAGAAATTGAGGAAGACACAAAGAAATGAAAAAACATTCCATGCTCGTGGAATGGAAGAACAAATATTGTTAAAATGTCTATGCTACCTAGAGCAATCTACACATTCAATGCAATCCCTATCAAAATACCATCAACTTTTTTCACAGAACTGGAACAAATAATCCTAAAATTTGTGTGGAACCAGAAAAGACTCTGAAAAGCCAAAGGAATGTTGAAAAAGAAAACCAAAACTGGTAGCATCACAATTCCAGACTTCAAGCTCTCTTATAAAGCTGTAATCATCAAGACAGTGTAGTACTGGCACAAAAACAGACACATAGATCAATGGAACAGAATAGAGAGTCCAGAAATGGACCCTCAACTCTACGGTTAACTAATCTTCGACAAAGAAAAGAATGTCCAATGGAAAAAAAGACAGTCTCTTCAACAAATGGTGTTGGGAAAATTGGACAGCCACATGCAGAAGAATGAAACTGCAACTGCACCATTTCCTCACACCATACACAAAAATAGACTCAAAATGGATGAAAGACCTAAATGTGAGATAGGACTCCATCAAAATCCTAAATGAGAACACAGGCAGCAACCTCTTCGACCTCGGCTGCAGCAACTTCTTGCTAGACACGTCTCCAAAGGCAAAGGAAACAAAGGCAAAAATGAACTATTGGGACTTCATCAAGATAAAAAGCTTTTGCACAGCAAAGGAAACAGTCCACAAAACCAAAAGACAACCGACAGAATGGGAGAAGATATTTGCAAATGACATATCAGATAAAGGGCTAGTATCCAAAATCTATAAAGAACTTATCAAACTCAATACCCAAGGAACAAATAATCCAATCAAGAAATGGGCAGAAGACATGAACAGACATTTCTGCAAAGAGGACATCCAAATGGCCAACAGACACATGAAAAAGTGCTCCACATCACTCGGCATCAGGGAAATACAAATCAAAACCTCAATGAGATACCACCTCACAGCAGTCAGAATGGCTAAAATTAACAAGTCAGGAAATGACAGATGTTGTGAAGGATGCAGAGAAAGGGGAACCCTCCTACACTGTTGGTGGAAACGCAAGCTGGTGCAGCCACTCTGGAAAACAGTATGGAAGAGTTCCTCAAAAAGTTGAAAATAGAGCTACCCTACGACCCAGCACTTGTACTACTGGGTATTTACCCCAAAGATACAAATGTAGTGATTCAAAGGGGCACCTGTACCCCAGAGCTTATAGCAGCCATGTCTACAACAGCCAAACTATGGAAAGAGCCCAGATGTCCATTGACAGATGAATGGATAGAGAAGATGTGGTATATATATACAACAGAATAGTACTCAACCATCAAAAAAATGAAATCTTGCCATTTGCAACGACGTGGATGGAACTAGAGGGTATTATGCTAAACGAAATAAGTCAATCAGAGAAAGACAATTATCATATGATCTCACTGATATGTGGAATTTAAGAAACAAGGCAGAGGATCATAGGGGAAGGGAGGGAAAAATCAAACAAGATGAAACCAGAGAGGGAGACAAACCATAAGAGACTCTTAATCTTAGGAAAGGAACTAAGGGTTGCTGGAGGGGAGGGGGGTGGGGGGGATGGAGTGGCTGGGTGATGGACATTGGGGAGGGTATGTGTTGTGGTGAGTGCTGGGTGTTGTGTAAGACTGATGAATCACAGACCTGTGCCCCTGAAACAAATAATACGTTATATGTTAATTTTTAAAAATCTTTTAAAAAAAGAATATTTTTAAACATAAAAATATATCTGTGAATAGAAACTATATTATAAAATGGAAATGGACATAGTTTTACTCCTGAAAGTTGGTGAACAGTTCTACTCGTCAGTGAAAATAAGTATGATGCTTAATGTTTCCTGAGATAGGTTAATGGACAGACATAAGAATAAAGCATAATGAGAAATTTAAAAAAACAAACATAGATTTTGGAGTCAATTGATATAAATCCTAAATTTGCTGCTATAAGCTGTGTGACTTTAGCAAGTTATATTAATTCCTAATAGTTGTTTGCTTATCTGCAAAACTGAGATACTTCCTACTTTCAGAAGGCTGTTAAATGAGTTTAATGAGATAAAGTATATACAATTCTTGATATATACTAATTGATACTTGACATATCATATTGATTCTCTTTTCCTGTCATGTCCTGTCAGGTGGCATTTACCTTGACCAATTTATATAAAAGTTCTTCCTGCTTAGTATGAACAATTCATCTTGCTTCAACCATACATACATATATAAATGACAAAAGCATCATCTTTCCATCATTATAGTATTATCTTTACATTTTATATGCTTTATTAACATACAGCCCATAAAAAAATGCAACTGAAATCACTGAGCTAATTTTAAAAATTAACATAGCAACTTTCTTATTTTTAGTTTACTAATAAAGCATGATATATTTTAAATCTTTAATGATAATAAGCACTTGCTATACGCCAGGCACTGCGCTAAGTATGCTCTGCATATAATTTGACACTCGATGCTCAAAATAACCCTATCATTATTTCACAGATGAAGCCACTGAGGTTTAAAGAAGTTAGCTAACTGGTCCAACATTATCTTGGGCCAGGTCCAATACTATCTTGATAGAGGTGACATGTCTATCTCATATTAGGCTCTTGCTCGTGATTATTCCATTATAATGACTCTTATCACTAGTATTTCCTTTTGGAGGCTATGGAAACACAAAGGAAATTCTGAACAAGCTAAAAGTTCTAAAACTAGACATATATAACAATTTCTTTTTAAAAAAAAACTTAAAAAAATAAAAGACAAAAGCATAGGTGGTTTTTCTTAAAAATAGAAAAGTGACAGGGTGCCTGGGTGGCTCAGTTTTTAAGTGTCTGCCTTCGGCTCAGGTCATGGTCCCAGGGTCCTGGGATCGAGCCCCGCATCGGGCTCCCTGCTCCACGGAAAGCCTGCTTCTCCCTCTCCCACTCCCCCTTCTTGTGTTCCCTCTCTCACGGTGTCTCTCTCTGTCAAATAAATAAAATCTTTATTAAATTTAATTTAAAAAAAAAGAAAAGTGCCTACAAAACCACTCTGATTTTTTCTTGTTAAAAATTAGGACAAAAAAATTGATTAAGATAAAACCATATGGGGCGCCTGTGTGGTTCAGTCAGTTAAGCATCTGCCTTCGGCTCAGGTCATAATTTCAGGGTCCTGGGATCAAGCCCCATATCAGGATACCTGCTCAGCAGCGACTCTGCTTCTCCCCCTCCCTCTGTGAACTTTCTCACTTTCAGTCTCTCAAATCAATAAATAAAATCTTTTTTTTTAAAGAATTTATTTATTTATTTGAGAGAGAGAGAATGAGAGAGAGAGAGCACGAGAGGGAAGAGGGTCAGAGGGAGAAGCAGACTCCCCGCTGAGCAGGGAGCCCGATGTGGGACTCGATCCCGGGACTCCAGGATCATGCCCTGAGCCGAAGGCAGTCGCTTAACCAACTGAGCCACCCAGGCGCCCATAAATAAATAAAATCTTAAAAAAAAAAAAAAGATAAAACCATCTGATCATGCCAATAAATGCAGAAAAAAAATTCAACAAAGTACAACATGCTTTCATGATAAAAACTCACAATAGAGCAGATTTAGAGAAAACATACCTCAACATAATAAAGGCCATATATGAAAAACCCATAGCTAACATCATACTCAATGATGAAAAACTGAGAGCTTTCACTCTAAGATCAGAAGACAAGGATGTCACTCTCACCACTTTTATTCAACACTATTAGTACTGAAAGTCCTAGCCACAGCAATCAGACAAGAAAAAAAAGTAAAAGACACCCAAATTGGTAAAGGGGAAGTAAAACTTTCACTGTATGCAGATGACAACATACTATATATAGAAATTCCTAAAGACTCAAAGACTCAAAAAATTAAACTGATACATGAATTCAGTAAAGTCACAGGATACAAAATTAATATATAGAAATCTGTTGCATTTCTATACACTAATAATGAAGTTTCAGAAAGAGAAATTAAGAAAACAATTCCATTTACAATTACATCAAAAATAGTAAAATACCTAGAAATAAATTTAACGAAGGAGGTGAAAGACCTGTAATCTGAAAACTATAAAACACTGATGAAAGAAATTCAAGATGACACAAATGGAAAACTATTCCATGCTCATGGACTAGAAGAACCAATACTATTAAAATACCCGTACTAGGGGCGCCTGGGTAGCTCAGTCATCAAGAGTCTGCCTTCAGTTCAGGTCATGATCCCAGGGTCCTGGGATCGAGCCCCACGTTGGGCTCCCTGCTCCACAGGAAGCCTGCTTCTCCTTCTCCCACTCCCCTTGCTTCTTTTCCCTCTCTCGTTGTATCTCTCTCTGTCAAATAAATAAATAAGATCTTTAAAAAATGAAATAAAGTATCCTTAATACCCAAAGCAATCTACAGATTTAATGCAATCCCTATAAAAATACCAAAAACAGAGGCTCCTGTTAGGCATCGAACTCTTGATTTGGCTCAGGTCATGATCTCAAGGTTGTGAGATCAAGCCCCATGTCAGGCTCTGCACTGGACATGGAGCCTGCTTAAGATTCTCTCTCTCTCCCTCCCTTTGCCCCTCACCCCACAAAAAATGTTTTTTCACAAAACACATAACTACTAGAATTTGTATGAAACCACAAAAGACCCTGAATAGCCAATGCAATTTTGAGAAAGAAGAACAAAGCTAGAGGTTATCATAATCCCAGATGTCAAGTTATACTACAAAGCTATAGTAATCAAAACAGTATGATACTAGCACAAAAACAGATACACAGATCAATGAAACAGAACAGAAAGTCCACACCCATGCATATATGGTCAATAAATCTATGAAAAAAGAGACAAGATCATACAATGGAAAAAAGTCTCTCCAACAAATGGTGTTTGAAAATTGGATAGCTACATGCAAAAGAATGAAACTGGAAACTCTGAACAAACAAAAGTTTCTTACATCATACACAAAAATATACTCAAAATGGGCTAAAGCCCTAAATGTGAGACCTGAAATCATAGAACTCTTGGAAGAAAATATAAACAGGGGCACCTCGGTGGCTCAGTAGTTTAAGCATCTGCCTTCTCAAGTCCTGCATTGGGCCCCTTGCTCATCAAGGAGCCTGCTTCTCCCTCTGCCTGCCACTCTCTTGCTTTCTCTCTCTCTCTCTCTCTCTCTCTCTCTGACAAATGAATAAATAAAATCTTTAAAAAAATTTAAAAAAAAGAAAACAAAAACCTCCCCCAAAAGAAAACTCCAAACCAAGATGGTTTTACTGGTGAATTCTATCAAAAACAAAGAACATCAATCTTAATACAAACTCCTTCAGAAAATGGAACAGAACACTTTTCAACATTTCATGGGGTTAATATAGTCCACTAATAAAACCAAAGATGCTACCAAAAAAAGAAGACACGGGGGAGGGAGGCATGTATGGGGGAGGGGGGAGAGAGAGAGAGAGAAGAGAGAGAATTATAGGCTGATTATTCTTCATGAACAAAGATGAAAATATCTAAAATAAACTGGGGTGCCTGGGTGGCTCAGTTGGTTAAGCATCCGATTCATGATTATGGCTCATGTCATGATCTCAGGGTCGTGAGATCAAGTCCCACACAGGGCTCCATGTTGGGCATGGAGCCTGCTTAAGATTCTCTCTCTCCCTCTCCCTCTGCCCTCCAAAACAAATTCATTATATTAGAATAAAAGGCAAAAAAACCCCAAAACATTTAAACAGATAAAGAAAAAGCATTTGACAACATTCAATATCCATCCATGATAAAAACTCAGAAAATTAAAAAGAGAATGGAGGGCGCCTGGGTGGCTCAGATTGTTAAGCGTCTGCCTTCGGCTCAGGTCATGATCCCAGGGTCCTGGGATCGAGTCCCGCATCGGGCTCCCTGCTCCTTGGGAGCCTGCTTCTCCCTCTGCTTCTCTCTCTCTCTCTCCCTCTCTCTGTCTCTCATGAATAAATAAAATAAAATCTTTAAAAAAAAAAAGAGAATGGAATTTCCTCAATCTGACAAAGGACATGTAAAAACAAAAAAATCTACAGCTAGCATCATACCTAATGAAGACATATTGATATTCTCCCCCTAAAGTCAAGGACAAAGCAAACACATTCATTCTTACACTTCTATGCAATATTGTACAGGTAGTTATAGACAACACAACAAGGCAAAGGGGAGTGGGAGTAAACCATAAAGATTGGAAAGGAAGAAGTAAAACTGTGCCTCCTCACATATGATGTAATTTGTTTACACAGAAAATCCTAAAGAACACACAAAACAATTAATAAAACTAATAGTTTTATGTTGCAGGTTACAGAGTCAACATACAAAAATCAACTGCATTTTTAGATATTAGTAAACAAGAAAAATAGAACGTTTTAAAATTGTATTTACAATAGCTTCAAAAACCATAAATATTTTAGGAATAGGGGTGCCTAGCTGGCTCAGTTGGTACAGCATGCAACTCTTGATCTTGGGGTCATGAATTCAAGCCCCACATGGGGCACAGAAAACATTAAAAAATTTTTTTTAGGAATAAATTCAATAATAATCATGTAAGACCTCTATACTGAAAACTAAATATATAGAGATGTATATAATGTTCATGGATTGGAAGACTCAATAAGATATTTATTCTTCCTAAGTTAATCTATATATATTCAATGCAATCCCACCCATATCCCCACCAGAAATACTGCAGAAAAAAACAATTTGATCTAAAATTTATAAGGAAATGCAAAAGACCTAGAAAACCAAAGCAATCCTGAAAAAGAAAAACAAAGTTGGAGAACTTTCATTACCTGAGTTCAAGATTTAGTATAAAACTACAGTAATCAAGACAGCATGGTTTTGGCATACAAATCGACAAATCACAAAACAAAACAGAGAATACTGGAAAAAACATATTTGTACAATCAACTGATTTTCAATAAAGATACTAAAGCAATCCAATAGGAAATGGAAAATCTTTTCAACAAATGGTGCCAGAACAACAGGATATCCATGTAAAAAAAAAAAAAAAGTGAACCTCAATCTTTACCTTACACTGTACACAACAATTTCTAATGGATCAAAGACCTAAACATAAAGCTAAAAACTATAAATTTTCTATAAGAAAACACAGGAGAATATCTTTGCAATGTGGGGACAGGGAAAGGTTTCTTACAGCAGGAAAGCAATAATAATAAAAGAAGAAAACTGACATCAAATTTTTAAAATTCTGCTCACTCAGAATGCCATTTAAAAAAATAGATAATTCAAACAATACCAGAAAATGTTTGCAAAGCACATACCCAACAAACACTGGTCCATAATATAGAAAGAATTCCTACAACTCAATGAGAAAAAAGACAGACAATACAATTTAAAAATGAGCAAGCTAGTTGAATGGGTACCACACAAAAGAAGTTATATAAATGACTAATAAGCACATCAAAAGATCCTCAATATCATAAGTCATCAAGAAAATGCAATTGAAACCAAAAGATATTATTATACACCTATAAAATAGCCAAAATTAAAAAGACTGACAACACCAAATGTTAGTGAAGAGATGGAGCAACTGGAACTCTCATATATTTTTGGTGGCCACATGAAATGGTATGACAACTTGGGAAAACTCTCAGGCAGTTTCTTAAAAACTAAATGCATACCTACCTAATGACTCAGCATTTCTATTCCTGAGGATTTACCTAAGAGAAATAAATGCTTTTTGTACAATGTATCTACAAATAGTCTCCCACAAGAATGTTCATAGTAGCTTTATTCATAATAGCAAAATTGGAAATAGCTCAGATGTCCAGCAACAAGAGAATAAATGAAAAAATCTGGTACATTCATAAAATGGAATACAACTCAGTAATAAAGAGAAATAAACTACTTTTACACAACAAAATGGATCTCAATAACATGCTGACTGAAAGAAGCATTACACAAAAGCGTATGTATGTTTTTTTAAGTAATCTCTATACTCAACGTGGGGCTCAAACTCACAACACCAAGACCAAGAGTTGCATGCTCCATCAACTGAGCCAGCCAGATGCCCCAAAAGCATGTGTACTGTATGATTCCTTTACATGAGATTTTAGAACAAGCAAAATTAAATCCATGGAGGAAAAAATAGTAGTTCCTCTGGGAGATGTGGGTGGGAACTGACTGAGAAAGGACATGAGGAAACCTTCCAGAATCAGTAATGTTTAATCCTGATAGGAGTTTTGAGTTACCAAATGCATTTATCAAAATTCACCAAATGGTACAACTAAGATTTATGCATTACACTGTAAATTTTACTTTATAAAACAAATATTGAACTGTAGGAAATTATCTGCTTATTTAGATATTTAAGGGCAAGATCTGCAACTTAATGTTAAAATGCAATCAAGGGGCGCCTGGGTGGCTCAGTCAGTTAAGCATCTGACTTCAGCTCAGGTTATGATTTCAGGTCCTGGGATTGAGCCCCGCTCAGCAGGGAGTCAGCTTGTCCTTCTCCCTCTCCCCTTCCCTGCTCATGCTCACTCTAATAAAAATCTTTAAAAAAATTAAACAAAACGCAATCAAAACACAATGGATAGAAGTATCATAAATGGATAAAACGTGAAAAAGCAAATATAGTAAAACAATTGTAGAATCAGTTGTGGGTGTTCACGTTCAATTCCTTCAACTTATGTTTGGAAAATTGTATATATGTTGCAGGAAAAAAGTAAACAATATTGAATCAAAAAATAAAGTCAATGTCAAGTTAAAATACACAATTAAAATATAAATTACTGAAAAATATTCAATCATTTAACATTTTAAACATTCCAAACTTTATATACAGCTGAATAACTATATCTGCCCAATTTAAAACTGATCTAGACTTGGTCTTAGGTGACATTTGTAAAAAGTATTTATAGCATAAATATAGAATACAAAACTCAAAAATAACCATGTTGAAAAATAACATTTTGGGGGTGTCTGGGGGGCTCAGTGGTTAAGCATCCAACTCTTTTGATTTCAGCTAAGGTCATGATCTCATGAGATCAAGCCCTGCATCAGGCCTGCTCAAGATTCTCTCTCACTCTCCCTCTGCCCCTCCCCTACTCATGTGTGCTCTTTCTCTCTAAAAAAAAGAAAAAGAAAATGACATTTTGTTATCAACCCAAGTGATAATAGCTCATATTTCAACTGTGATAATTCAAGGTATTATAACAAGACAGAAAACCTTAGATATATTTAAAATGTAATATATAGTTTATGTGGACAAAATGGATACTGAGACCCTGTAATTGTAGAACTGTACATATATAAGCAAATAATATTGTAATGTATTTAACGCAAAATTTACATTCCAGATCTCAGGTGTAGTTTGCTTAATTAACTTCATTACTCTATAAAATTAAACATAGTGTTTTACAAAAGCATTTAAAATACATTTTAAAATGTGAGATGTTAAAAAAGTAAAATGTGAGATGTTAGTGTATTATATGCAATGGTGTATACATATGTACACTATTATATCTCTATCTACCTATAAAGAGAAATTTATCATAGGAATCAGCAAAGAGGGAGAGAACAGTAAGGATAAGGAGTTAAACAGGAAAGTTCAGGGCACCTGGGTGGTTCAGTTGGTTGAGCAACTGCCTTCAGCTCAGGTCATGATCTTGGAGTCCTGGGATCGAGTCCCACATTGGGCTCCCTGCTCAGCGGGGAGTCTGCTTCTCCCTCTGACCCTCCCCCCTCTCATGCTCTCTCTCTCTCTCATTCTCTCTCTCAAATAAATAAATCTTTAAAAAAATAAAAATAAACAGGAAAGTTCAAGCAGAAGAAATATGAGAACCAAGTTCAAATGGAATAAAAAAAAATGAAGAGTATATGCCAAGTCAACATAATTATTAAACAGCCACTAAAAAGGTAGTAAAATTCATATACAGGAAAATGATCATTGCTCAAGGTATTTATAACTCTAACACATAGGGAAGACTTGAAAAATTGTAAACAATTAATTGTGGTATAAAGTAGGATACAGCGTCATGTCCTCGAAAGAAAAAAAACAAAATAAAAGCTCAAGGAGAGAGATATACTTAAATTGGAATCTTCTATGAACATTTCAGAGAGGAAGTGGACTTAAAATGGCTCCCCCAAAATAAACACAGGTAGAAAGGAGAGGGAAGGCGAATGTGGGGAAAAGGAAAGGCACATGCAAAGAAAAACGCAAAGGTAGGAATAAAAATGGTGTGGTGAAGAAGCAGGCAAAAAGAAAACTGTTAGGTATGACCAGAGTGGAGAATTACTTCCTGGACCACATTAAAATGAAACTAGGCAGAAAATTCATGTGGGGAGTAATGGAAAATAAAACAGGTAAGGATGACACAGGATACTGACAGAATAACAGATTTCATCTGAGCCTTAGCTTTCTTTCAGGAGGTAGACCCACCTCTGTGTTCCTTGGCATCAGTCCCTCTCATCACCTGCCTAACCTCTGTGTTTGTGATGTGGCCTATTATGATTAAGTTCCCAAAGCCCAAAGGCTCAGTGCTTACCTGTGACCTCTGGAAGGAAAATAATGCCCCATTCACATAGGTCCTGAGTGTGTATATTACATCAATCCAGAAAACCTGGAATTTTGTGCTTAAACAGAATGAAACATTCCTATATAAGGTGGAATGTTTTTCTCCTAGTGAAGTAATGGAGCTATAGACTTCTTTGAAGAATCTAATAAAACTTCTTCATCCTTACTGCAGCAGATACAAAGCACATACGCCATGTACTGGGAATAGAGCTAAGAACAGGACAGATACAGTCTCTGCTTTCATGAAATGTATAGTTGAGCAGGTAAGACAAAACATTATTAAACAATTATAGGCTGCCTTCTCTGATCATCTAAATTAGGTTTTCCCTTCATTCCTGTTTTTATCATAATCTGGTAATCTGTGATACTTTCTATTTCTATTCTATTATCTACTACTGAGTTAACAAGGTACTCCTAAATGTAGCAATACATCAGCTTAAAACAATTCATATACTCTCTCTCTCTCTCTCTCAGGTTGGCAATGCCCAGCTGTGTAGTTCCCACTTCATTTTCTAACATGTGCTTGCAGTCAGATGGTACTGGAGGATGAAGTCATCTAAAGGCTCAACTAGCAGGGGAGCCTGGGTGGCTCCATGGGTTAAGCCTGTCTTCAGCTCAGGTCATGATCCCAGGGTCCTGGGATTGAGCCCCTAGTTGGGCTCCCTCCTCAGCGGGAAGTCTGCTTCGCCCACTGTCCCTCCCCTCCCCATGCTGTCTCTCTCTCTCTCTCAAAATAAAATAAAATAAAATAAAGGCTCAACTGGCCTGGATGTTCAACATGGCTCACTCATATGCCCAGTTGATGCTATCAAAACTCAGCTGGGGCAGTGGCGTATTTACACAAGACCTCTCCACGTGGCTTGAGTTTCTCATAATATAGTGGCTGGGTTTTGAGAAGGATCATCCAAAGAGAAAATATTCTAAAAGACCCAGGTAGAAGCTGCAGAGCTCCTTAAGATTTGGCCTCAAAAGTTCCAAAACATCACTTCTGCCACATTCTTTTGGTCAAGGTATTAAGGACAGCCCAGATTCAAAAAGAGAATTAGACTCTACTTCTTGACATGAAAAATAGCATGCATGTATACAAAGGGAGGGAACTGATCGTGTCCACCACAGACTACCATAATTGAACATTTGTTTGGTATCTGCCTTTCCTACCTCTTTTGTTATTATATTTTTAGATTTTATTTATTTATTTGACAGCAAGAGAGGGAACACAAGCAGGGGGAGTGGGAGAGGGAGAAGCAGGTTTCCCGCCGAGCAGGGAGCCCAATGCGGGTTCCGATCCCAGATCATGACCCGAGCCCAAGGCAGACACTCAACGACTGAGCCACCTAGGCGCCCCTTTCCTATCTCTTTTAAAGCAGGAAGCATATCTGCCTTTTTCAATGCTATGTACACCACAGTGTCTGGCACATAATAAGCGCTCAATAAGTGGTTGCTGAATATTTCATTTCTTCAATAAAAATTTCCCAAGTACCCAAGAACCACCACACATTATGCTAGAATGAAAATTCTATAGTGCCCACCTTTAAGAAATTTACTTTCTGGTAGCAAAAACAAAACAAACACGCAAAACTCTGAAACTGAACCACTATCTTACACCACAAACAAAAGTTAACTTAAAACAGGTTAGACTTGAACGAAAGACCTGAAACCACAAAACTCCTGGAAGAAAACCCAGGTGGTTAGCTCCTTGACAAAGGTCTTGAAGATAATTTTTTGGATTTGACACCAAAAGCAAAAACAACAGAAGCAAAAATAAACAAGTGGGGCTACATCAAACTAAAAAGCTTCTGCATTGCAAAGGAAACCATTAACAAAAAGGCAACCTACAGAATAAGAGAAAGTATTTGCAAATCATATATCTAATAAGGAGTTAATATCCAAAGTATATAAAGAACTCTTACAACAGCAAAAAACAATCCAATTTAAAAATGGGCAGAGAAGGATGCCTAGGTGGTTCTGTCAGTTAAGCATCCAAGTCCTGATCTCAGCTCAGGTCTTGGTCTCAGAGTTGTGAGTTCAAGCCCTGTGATGGGCTCCATGCTGGTCATGGAGCCTACTTAAGGGGGGAAAAAAAAAGACTCTCTCTCTTTTGGGACGCCTGGAGGCTCAGTTGGTTAAGTATCCAACTCTTGATCTTAGTGTCATGAGTTCAAGCAACGCACTGTGCTCCATACCCAGTGTGGAGGGTGGGAGGGAAGAAAGGTAGGGGTGCCTGGGCGGCTCATTCAGTTAAGCATCTGCCTTTGGCAGATCATGATCCCAGGCCCTGCACTGGGCTCCCTGCTCTCCCTCTCGCTCTGCCCCTCCCCCAGCTTGTGCTCTCTCGCTCAGAAATAAAATCTTTAAAAAAAAAAAAAAAAGGTGAAAATGGGCATATCTGAACACACAATTTTCCAAAGAAGACACAGATGGGTACAGATGGCCATCAAAACCATGAGATACCACCTCACATTTTCTAGAAAGGCTATTACCAAAAAGACAAGTAACAAGTGTTGGTCAGGATGTAGAAAAAAGGTAACTCTTGTGCATTTCACATTCTCAGTGAGAATGTAAATTGGTGCACCACTATGGAAAACAGGTTGAAGGTTCCTCAAAATATTAAAAGTAGAACTACCATATGATCCAGCAATTGCACTTCTGAGTATTTATCCTAAGGGAAAAACAACACTAACTTTATTATTCAGCCATAAAAAAAGAAATCTTGCCATTTACAATAATATGGATGGATCTTGAGGACAATGTGTCATTGAAGCAACTGCCACCTCATTGTTAGGATTAATTCCAATGATCTGGCTGGTTGGGTGAGCTCTGGGTCATTGGCCATGAGTAAATTTACCAAAAATCATTTTATCTAAAGGTCAACTGGCTGAATTCACTTTAACTCTTTAGTTGATAGGATTTGCCTTCATATAGCATATAAAGGAACATTCAATTTGCTTGCGCTAACTCCCTGCTACTGCCACCAGAGACTGAGAAGCAGAGAAAGGAAGAACAAGGCTTAAAGTTTCAAAGTCTCACTGATAATGCATTTATTGCAATTATGTTCTTGAATACAAAAAATTCTCAACACCAGCAAGGAACTAGAATAAAAACAAATTGAACATTCTTTTAAATGTTACTAAGAACATGAAAACTGATCAACTAACTCTAGTTAAAAAGAACCAATTCAGGGAATTGGCATTTGGTGAAACGGACTGCTTCTGCTAAGTAAATGTACCATTATTCCTTCACAATTACGTATGAATCCCTCTTGAAGCTACACCTTGATGAGTACTATTCTACCAGATTGAAGGGACTCATTCTTCTGTCTAGGGCATACAAATAACTCCAGTCGCCTTGTTAATTTTAAGGAAATAGTCTCTTTGGATGAAAATCAAGGAAAGAAAGACTTTAAGCAGAGATGTGCTGAAGATTGCAAAAATAGAAACCGGAAATGAGTTTGTATAAAGAACTGGCATTTTCATGTTTTAAAGAAAACAGCTATCTCTGAATGTGACAAGAAGCCATTTTTTTCAGACTAGTAGCATTTCAAAATTACTGTTTTTTAAGCATCATTTTATTCTTTTTTTAATTTTTTTTAAAGATTTTATTTATTTATTTGACAGAGAGATAGAGACAGCACAAGTGGAGGGGAACAGCAAAGGGAGAGGGAGAAGCAGGCTCCCCACTGAGCAGGGAGCCCGATGCGGGGCTCGATCCTAGGACCCTGGGATCATGACCCAAGCCGAAGGCAGACACTTAACCATCTGAGCCACCCGAGTGCACCAGCATCATTTTATTCTTATAATTGTGATTTTCCTCTTCATATTTCAGGCTATAGCAGTAATTATGAGTTGTAGATAATTATTTCAAATACTAAATACATTTAATAATTCTACAATTGAAATAGCTATAATAGCTGAACACTATTAAATACACATTATATAGGACTTTGATGTCTTGATCAGAAATATTATTGTGCATATTCTCCCCAAAACACTAAAATTTATCTTTACAATATCAAGAAGTTTTTATTTACATTTAAATATTAAAGATTTCTAATTCATATTCCATTTCCTTTCTTATTAAAACATTTGTTCATTGGGCATTTGTTCAACAATTTTTTTAAAGATTTATTTATTTTGAGAGAGAGAGAGCACACGAATGGGAGTAGGGGCAGAGGGAGAGGGGTTGAGAGAAGTAGACTCCCTGCTGAGTGAGGAGCCAGATGCCAGGCTCAATCCACAACCCCGAGATCATGATCTGAGCCAAAATCAAGAGTTGGATGGTTAGGGTCGCCTGGGTGGCTCAGTTCTTAAGCGTCTGCCTTTGGCCCAGGTCATGATTCCAGGGTCCTGGGATTGAGCTCCACATCGGGCTCCCTGCTCCACAGGAAGCCTGTTTCTCCCTCTCCCACTCCCCCTGCTTGTGTTCCCTCTCTCACTGTGTCTCTGTCAAATAAATAAAATCTTTAAAAAAAAAAAAAAAAGAGTCGGATGCTTAACCAACTGAGCCACCCAGGTGCCTAAGTGAAGCAAATTCTGTATTGCTTATGTATGCTCTCTAGACCCTTAGAAATAGCAATGCTACACAAAATAATATTAGTTCAAGGGTTTCAAGAATAATGAATTATTAAATCTACAGGGAAAATCTCAGTCTTCAGATTCCTATTTAAAAAAAAACATATTTTGGGCCAATAATGCATTGATACTTAACAACTCATATCTATTCAGAGAACTTCTGCACAAAACACCCAACCTAATACAGTTTACTACTGAAGGAATCTTGCCATTATAATTGCTTATGCTCAGTCTAATAGCCAGTTGAGTTTGGAGTCAAACAGTCTTGTATGACCTCTGCCATTTATTAGTTAAACCACTTTGGGCAAGTTACCAAACTTTTCTGAACCTTGAATCCCTTATGTAATAGATTTTGTAGGAGAATTAAATACAACTATGCACATGAACTATCTGGCACATTTCCTGACCCACAGTCAGAGGTATCGTTGTTATATTCAATAAGCCAACAGCAACACACACACACACACACACACACACACACACACACACACACACACAGAATTCCCCAAATCAAAATTATATAACTAGTCTCTAGTTAATTTTCAGTATACATTTGGAAGAAATCTTTCCAGAAATTTATCTAAGGAGATTATCCAACAGAAGGCTAATAGTTTATGCACAAAATTATAAATGCAATGTTACTTAAATAAACTAAAATATTCTAAATAAGAGACTAATTAAATATAGCCTGCAGATGGAACATTACAAAACATCAAAAAAAATAATTTGGAAGGGGCGCCTGAGTGGTGTTGGTTGAGTGTCCAACTCTTGGTTTTGGCTCAGGTCATGATCTCAGGGTCATGAGATAGAGCCCCACGTAAGGCTCTGCACTGGGCACAGAGTCTGCTTGAGATTCTCTCTCTCCCACCTGTGCTCTCTTGTGCACTCTCTCAAATAAATAAATCTTAAAAAAATAATTTGGGGGTGCCTGGGTGGCTCAGTCGGTTAAGCGTCTGACTCTCGATTTTGGCTCAGGTCATGATCTCAGGCTCTTGGCATCGAGTCCGTACCAGGCTCTGCACTCAGCAAGGAGTCTGCTTGTCGCTCTCCCTCTGTTCCTCTCCAGCCCCCCCTAAAATAAATAAAATCTTTAAAAAAAATAATAATTTGGAAATCTATAATCTATATAGCAATATGGAAAGTATCTTATGTTCATATATTAAGTGAAAAAGGCAAAATAAATAATTAGCATACTACTATTGCAATTCTACAAAATTTTATGGAAAGGGGACTAAAAGGGAATACACAAATTAGTGAAGTTGTATTAAGAATGGAAGAATTATGCGTTACTTTCTCCATCTTCCACAGATTTTATATTTTTACTAAAAAATACATTATAGGGGCGCCTGGGTGCCTCAGTCGTTAAGCGTCTGCCTTCAGCTCAGGTCATGATCCCGGGGTCCTGGGGTCGAGCCCCACATTGGGCTTCCTGCTCAGCAGCTTCTCCCTCTCCCCCACTTGTGTTCCCTCTCTTGCTGTCTCTGTCAAATAAATAAAATCTTTAAAATATATATATGTACATTATACTATTTCTTTAAAAATCTGAGTACTAACACAACTCAATGGGGAAAGGAAGACTTTTTCAATAAATGGTGCCAGGACAACTGGATATCCACATGTGAAAGAATGAAGTTAGACCCTTATCCTACCATACATGAAAATTAACTCAAGAGGCACCTGGGAGGTTCAATCAGTTAAGCGTCTGCCTTCATGTCAGGTCACGATCCCAGGATCCTGGAACTGAGCACAGCATCAGGCTCCCTGCTTAGCGGGGAGTCTGCTTCTCCCTCTCCCTCTGCCTCCTCCCCGTGCTCATGCTCTGTCTCTGTCTCTCTCTCAAATAAATGAAATCTTAAAAAAAAAAAAAGAAAGAAAACTCAAAATGGATTGTAGAACTAAATACAAGAGCTAAAACTATAAAACACTTAGGAGAAAACATAGGAGTAAATCTTCATGACCCTGAGTTAGACAACACCAAAACCACAAGTGATAAAAGAAAAAATATATAAATTGGACTATATAAAAATATAAAACTTTTATGTGCAAATTATACCATCAATAAAGTGAAAACAACCCACAGAAAAGGAGAAAATATTTGCAGATCATATACCTGATAAGAAACTTGTATCCAGGGGCACTCAGTCAGAAGAGCATGAGCCTTCATTTCTGGGTCATGAGTTTGAGTCCCATGTTGGGTGTAGAGATTACTAAAAATAAATAAACTTAAAAGAAATCTGTGTCCAAAATATATAAAGATCTCTTACAACTCAATAATAAAAGACAAGTAAACCAAGGAAAACATGGTAAAGGATTTGAATAGCTATTCCTCCAAGGAAGATACATAAATGGCCAAAAGTGCATGAAAAGATGCAAAACCAATACATTCAAAACTCATTTGAACTAAAAACCCTCTACAGAGGGGCGCTTGGGTGGCTCAGTCAGTTAAGTGTCCAACTCTTGATTTTGGCTCAGGTCATGACCTCAGGGTCATGAGACTGAGCTCCACATCAGGCTCTGTGCTCAGTGCCAAGTCTGTCTGAGATTCTCTCTTCCTCTCCCTCTGCCCCTCCCCCTGCTTGTGTGCTCTAAATAAATAAAATCTTTAAAAAAACAAAAACAAAAAACCTCCCTATAGCACCCTTACTAAGGTAGTAAATTAACCTTTCTCAAACACTACACATACATACTACTGCCCCTCAGAGCTACTTTATGGCTCAGATTAAGTCTAATCCTTTTACTACATGAAAAAAATCTGATACTACTGTCATTTGGACATATGCCAATTTCCCCAATGGGCTACCTAACTCTGCACACACGCCAGGTGTGGCCTAACCAACCTTTGTTGTTTAGAAAACTGTAATTAATCAAATTTTGGCAGGGAAATCATGCTTCTGATTCATATTAAGTTTACCAACAGTAACATTCCCTTTGTCATAAATGTTCCCATTAGATTGTTTCATCAGTTCTTTCAACTGATTTTTTAACCCAAATCAGGATATATTTAGTTATACTAAATTTCTTATCTAAACCAATCTATTAAGTCCTTGTTTTGTTTTTTAAGATTTATCTGACAGAGAGAGAGAGAGAATGCACAAGCAGGGGCAGCGGGAGAAGGAGAAGCAGGCTTCCCACGGAGCAGGGAGCCGGATGTGGGTCTCGATCCCAGGACCCTGGGATCATGACCTGAGCTGAAGGCAGATGCTTAACGGACTGAGCCACC
Organism: Callorhinus ursinus; assembly: GCF_003265705.2. Taxonomy (NCBI): domain Eukaryota; kingdom Metazoa; phylum Chordata; class Mammalia; order Carnivora; family Otariidae; genus Callorhinus; species Callorhinus ursinus. The sequence goes on from NW_027397096.1 coordinate 13,588,972, forward strand.
CAGGCACCCTAAGTCCTTGTTGCTACAGACTTCCTAATTATACTCCTTGCTTCCATAAAAATCTATCAAGCTTTGTGTCATTTCTGAATTTGATTAATATGCTGTCAATATCCTGACTTGTTGCTCACTTCCATTCTTCCTAATCTTAGTAATTCCTCAAAGTTTAGTTTTCTCACCTACAAATTCTCACAGCATCCTGAGATTTAATTAATTCAGGTTAAGAAACAAAGTCATATTGAACAATTAGATGCTTTCTTAATTTCATCTATATTGGACTTGAGTTCTCCTTCACTAAGCTATTTTTTATTACAGCATAAAGAATGTTCTCCTTGACAGAAAATATGTAAACAAAGTAGGAGCTATTAATATTAAGTAGGCATTTATCTTCTTTATTCTTGTTTCTGAATAGAATTGTAAAATCTTAAAATTGTCTTTAGCATATTCCCCATTATCTGTAAATTCTGGATTTTAGCTCTTCTGACCCTTGAATATTTATGTCACTTTTCTATGTTCATCTTCTATAAATATCCTTTTAAAACCTGAACTAAGATTGCACCAAGTGGAGTCAAAGTAGTTTTAGTTGCTTTTGCCTTTTTAAAAAACTCATTACTAAAATCTATAATTGTATAATTTCACAATTATTTTTGAGTGTTCCTCAACCTCCTAGTCTTAGGTCATAAGGTCATGAGTGTATTTTTTGTTCACTTTTTTAAAGTTTTCTTCCTACAATGTAGATTATATAAGTATGTGACTACTTCTAGAATTCTCATTCCTAGCTATAACAAACTCCAAATGATAAGAGTCACTCTGTCTCCAAAGGTTTCTTTCATTCCTACCCACTAAGCAATTCTTCCTCATTGGCTATAAATAGATCCAGAGCAGCAGTATCCTTCATTGTACACTTTACCTCCCCCTAAGTTATTTTTACTAAACAAATAACATTTTCTGATAAAAAATTAAAACACTCTAAATAGAAAAAGTTTTAAAATATATCTGAAATCTCACTATCCAAAGAAAAGCATTGCTAATAATTTGGTGTGTATCCTTCAAGACTTTTTCTTAAACACTTACATATTTCCCCCTTACATTCTAAAACAGAAAACTTCAATAAGGCAAGAATTTGTCAAAAACCCACTACTATGTTTCAGACAAACTGGGTTGGCCATGAAATCCGCTGAGATATCTTCACTTTTGTTAAATGTCTTCCTACCCAAAAAACATCTACCTTTACTCCAACTTAAAATCTTATGGTCATGCTCTAGCCATCTATATTTACCATCAATGCAAACATTTTAACAAAATTAGAACTCCTGTCAGAAACTCACTAATCTTGCTAATTATGAGTTGCTTGGTTATAAGTATAATTAGATATATCAATTTTAAGTAGCTAAATGGAATAGTAGTATCAATACAAAAATTAATTCTCAAAGAATAAACATAAAAAACTATAAACATTCTGAGGAAAACTAAGAAAATAGGTGGGAAGGTTAGTTATACCCTTGAGAACATGACTCAAATTCCAGAAGCCATAAAGAAAAAAAAGTGATTTGATCAAGTACAAAAACAAACTTCTATACAGAAAAAGATTCAATAAAAATTTCAAAAGATGGGGCGTCTGGGTGGCACAGCCAGTTAAGCGTCCAACTCTCGGTTTTGGCTCAGGTCATGATCTCAGGGTCATGAGATCAAGCCCCAGGCTCTGTGCTCAGTGCAGAGGCCCTCTCCCTCTTCCTCTGCCCCAGCAATACACACTCTCAAATAAATCTTTAAAAAAAATAAAATTTCAAAAGATAATTTATAGACTGGGAGAAGCCATTTGCAACACATAACACTCAAGAGACTAATATCCATTACACATAAAGATTTCCTACAAATCAATAACAAAGATAAATACAAATATACAAAAGGATATAAATAAGCATTCATAGGAGAAATACAAATCACCAATAAACAAATTAAAAGATGCTAAACCCATACATTCAAATTGAACAGATATGTTTTGCTCATCAGATTGGCAAAAACTGAAGTTGAAAATATCTGTATTACCAACAACCAAAATGAAAAGGCAACCTAGTAAATGGGAGAAGATATTTGTCATATATATGTCAGTAAGGGGTTAATTTCCAAAATATATAAAGAGCACATACAACTTAACACTAAAAAAGGACACAAGTCAATTTAAAAATGGGCAGAGGAACTGAATAGACATTTTTCCAAAAAAGACATAAATATGGCCAACAGATACATGAAAAGATGCTTAATATCACTAATCATCACGGAAATACAAATCAAAAACATAAAGAGATATCACCTAATATCTGTCAGAATGGCTAAAATGAAAAAAAAATCACAAGTGTTGACAAGGATATTGGATAAAAAGGAATCCTCATACACTGTTAGTGGGAATGTAAACTGGTGCAGCAACTATAGAAAAAAATAAAGTTCTTCAAAAAGTAAAAATAGAACTATCAAAATATCCAGCAATTCCACTTCTGGGTATTTATCCCCAAAAAATAAAAACACTAATTTAAAAAGATATATGCATCCCTATGTTCACCGCAGAATTATTTACAATAGCCAAAAAATGGAAGCAATCTAAGTATCCATAGATAAATGGATAAAGATATGCATGCGTTGTGTATACACACAATGGAATATTATTCAGTCATAAAAAATTATGAAATCTTGCCATTTGCAACATGGATGGACCTAGAGGATACTATGTTAAGTGAAATAAGTCAGAGAAAGAAAATATCAGATGATTTCACTTACATGTGAAACAAACAAACAGAAAAGAATCTCTCCTAAATACAGAGAACTGGAGGTTGCTAGAGGGAGGGGGTGGGACAATGGGTGAAACAGGTGAAGGAGATTAAGAGGCACAAACTTCCAGTTATAAAATAAATAAATCCTAGGGATATAAAGCATAGCATAGGCGATGTAGTCAATGAGATTGTAATAACCATGTATGTGACAAATGGTAACTAGACTTAACGTAGTAATCATTTTGTAATGTATGTAAATGGAAAACCACTACATTATACACCTGAAACTAATATAATATTGTATGTCAACTATACTACTTAAAAAAAAGAAAAAAGAGGGCCCTGGGTGGCTCAGTTGGTTAAGCGACTGCCTTCGGCTCAGGTCATGATCCTGGAGTCCCGGGATCGAGTCCCGCATCAGGCTCCCTGCTCAGCAGGGAGTCTGCTTCTCCCTCTGACCCTCTTCCCTCTCGTGCTCTCTATCTCTCATTCTCTCTCTCTCAAATAAATAAATAAAATCTTTAACAAAAAAAAAGAAAAAAGAAAAAAAATATTCAGTGTTAATAGCATGGGGAAATCTTTTCCCTCATATACTATTACACGTACAAATTGATACAAACTTTCTGAAGGGTAATTTGAAGAATTAAATGACATTTTTAATGGGCATACCCTATATTCCAACAGTCTTAATTCCAGCAATTTATTCTACAATATATACAGATGTGCACAAAGATACATGTATAAGAATGGCCACTGCATGGATATGTAATACACAGCATGGGGAATATAGTCAATAATATTGTGTTGACTTTGTATGGTGGCAGAGGGTAAGCAGACTTAGTATGGTGATCATGAATGAATGCACAGAAAAATCTTAAAGTCATTTTGCAATATATAAATATACCAAATCAACATGTTGTACACCCTAAACTTACACAATATTGTATCAATTATATCTCAATAAAGCTGGTGGGAAAATTAACAAAAACACGAAATGTCCAGGACCAATGTAAGGAAAGTTATTAAACTCTACTGGGGGCCATAAAAATAACTTTAATAATTTAAGAATGCATCTCATCTTTGCATGGCGAAGAAAAAGAAAACGTGAAAGGACATTTATCAAACTGATAAAGAACTTTTACATCGTATTAGTTTAGCAACAATTTATTACAACCAGCATGAATTACTTGGTAAATACACTCTCACACACTTTTAAATACTTATACCCACTGGGCAAAAACTGGAAAAAAACAAATTTGTCAAAAGGGGCATTACCAAGTTACAGAATACTGATACAAGAGAACAGTACTTTTCAACTTCAGGCTGCAACTCATTACTGAAATGCAAAAGCAGTTTGGAGGGAAGGATGTGACAAGCCTATTTCAAAAAAATAAAATAAAATAAATCAGAAAGCATAGCATTAGTCACTACTACTTTACAATTTTTAATACAACTAAATATTTACGTGTAGTCTTGATCACAAAGTAAAATGTATTTACTACTGTGAATTTTGAGCAAAACAACACTTAGACCCTTAGCAATCTTTTAACATTATTTTCAAGCAACACTTAATGAAAACACTCACTTGAAAGTGTTAAATGAAAAAAGCAGGGCACAGGGGCGCCTGGGTGGCTCAGTCGGTTAAGCAGCTGCCTTCGGCTCAGGTCATAATCCCAGGGTCCTGGGATCGAGCCCCACATCAGGTTCCCTGCTCAGTGGGGAGCCTGCTTCTCCCTCTCCCTCTGCCTGCCTCTCTGCCTACTTGTTCTCTCTATCTCTCTGCCAAATAAATAAATAAAATCTTAAATAAAAAAAGAAAAAAGGGCACAAAACTGTATGTATCATATATGTAAGTATGATCTCAAGTTAGTTATAAATATATTTACATAAAAAAGGACCAGAGAAAAATGTTCCTAATGAATGGCTATTTTAAGTGGCAAAATACAAGCAATTTTTCTGTTTTTTCATATAGTTTCAAACATTCCTACATGAGCATGTGTCTTTTATCTAATCAGAAATAACAATGGTATTCAAAACATGTTGTTATATATGTTTTAATGCAGTTTTAAAAATGTGTAAGCATATATTCATTTACTCATCAAGTACTTATTGAAAACCTACTATGTACTAAGCATTCAGTATTCTAGGTGTTAAGGATAGGATACTGAGCAAAACAGTCTTTGCCTTCATGGAGCTTAGATACTAGTAGGAAACTCCTATATAGAATAAGTATGTATAGAATAACTTCCTTGTAAATTAATATTCTATTTGAGAAATAGGACATTATCATTCTTTCAATAGTTACTAAATCTCTTATGTACTCTTCTAAAGGTAATTAGGCACTCCTCTTAACTATGCTGGACTCCTAGCCATCAGGTAAAATGGTACTCAACTTTAGTAGCACAATCAAATCTCTGGTTTACATTTTTTAAAAACTTAAATATTGGGGTGCCTGGGTGGCTCAGTTGGTTAAGCGTCTGTCTTTGGCTCTGGTCATGATCCCAGGACCCGGGGATCTAGCTCTCCCCACCCCCAGTCAGGTTCCCTGCTCAGCAGGGAGTCTGCTTATCCCTCTCCCTCTGCCCGCCCACCCCACTTGTGCTCACACTCTCTGATAAATAAAATCTTTATTTAAAACAACTTAAATATTTAGAATAAGTTTCATACTTGTGTTAAATTTAGAGGAAAAAACATCTTGTTCAGGGCACCTGGGTGGCTGCATCTGCCTTCAGCTCAGGTCATGATCCCAGGGTCCTGGGATAGAGCCCCGCATCGTGCTCCCTGCTCCGCGGGAAGCCTGCTTCTCCCTCTCCCACTCCCCCTACTTGTTTGCCCTCTCTCGCTGTGTCTCTGTCAAATAAATAAAATCTTTAAAAAAAAAATCTTGTTCATAAAAAAAGTTCATTCTTTTTCCACTATATTTTTCCACTATTAACAAAATATAGATCAAAAAATGAAATATCTTTTCCCATGTAAAAATAGTAACCCTTCCTTAAGAGTTCCACAGATAATTCAATCTTCATACTGCTTTTCAATTTACTAGATTATAAATTTACTCTGAAAAAATAAAAGTATCTTAATTATGCTATTAAGAGCCATGTAGGGGCACCTGGGTGACTCTAGTTAGTTCAGCACCTGCCTTCGGCTCAGGTCATGATCTCAAAGTTCTTGGAATTGAGCCCCACACTGGGCTCCCTGCTCAGTGGGGAGTCTCCTTCTCCCTCTCTCCCCAGCTCCTGTTCTCTCTCTCTCTCTCAAATAAATTAATAAATCTTAAAAAAAAAAAAAAGAGCCACGTAATCAAGCATACCCATGATCTTCTTATTCAAGATTCCTATATCCCACCTCCTCTTTTTAGAAGCCTTTATTCTAAGGGTAAAAAAACTCTCTTCTTTATTTTCCATTCTGGGTTTCACTCTAATTTAGGTCTCCTCTTCTTTTGAGCTGTCCCAATTATAACAGAGGCTGGTGGTATTCAATTAAACCTTTTAAACAAAGTTAGTGTTTTTTAAACACAAATTAACATGTTAAAACACATCCTAATATATAGCATTCATAAGTTAGATATTTCTACAAGTTGGTTAAATCATCTCAGCATTTATTGAAACAAAGCAATTAATGACATCTAAAATGACTAATTTATATAATTAAAATAAGGAAATCACACAGATCAAGAACAAATATTTTATTCACATGTACCACAGAAACATCAATAAAAATCCACTTTTTGTAGAGAAAAACTTTATAGTAACCTTTATCAGAAAGAATATATATTAAACATATTTTCTACATAAACTTTAAATCGTAACTATGCAAATTTATCTAGTTTTTTTATTTCATAAAAATCTGTTAAATGTCCCAATAGCTTCCAAAAATTAAAATTACTGGACTTTCACTTGGGCCAATCAGTGCTGAAAGCAAGCATTCCCACATATTTTTTTTTAACTACAAATGACCATCTAATGTAATCACAAACACCAAAATGATATGCTAAAAGAATCTTTTGACACCCAACTAATTTTAAGAAACTTCAATATTACTACATACAGCCAGTAAAAGCAAAAATAGCATTAAGATAATTTTTAAAAGATAATGTTTAGATGTAGGCTGAATTTGTTTAAAATTTTTACTTGGAAACATTTATCTTATTGCTGTAAAATGCTCTTGATAATGACTAAGACAAAATCAAATTAATTGCTAGTTTAAAAAATATTACTGTAAAAGTGGTTGGGTATTGACTATGAAGCTATACCATATGGATTCATATCTTAGCCACTTACCAGATGAATGAACTTGGAAAAATTTCTTACTCAGTTTCCTTACCTGTAATGAATGTGTGGTTGATAACAGTGCCTACTTCATTTGGTTGTTGTTAGAATTAAGTGAACTAATATATGCAAAATACCTGGACCAGTGCTCTACAAGCATTACTTAAGTATTTTTTATCTTTATTACTACTATAAAAACAGCTTAAGTTTATAAAACCATTATATATCACATTAGAAATAAAAGAACTACCTGGATGAAAATCTATAGTGAACTTCCTTCTTACAACTTATCCTAGCCTTTATCAACTTCAACAATGCAGGGGTGCCTGGGTGGTTCAGTCGTTAAGCGTCTGCCTTCGGCTCAGGTCATCCCAGGGTCCTAGGAACGAGCCCACATCGGGCTCCCTGCTCCTTGGGAGCCTGCTTCTCCCTCTGCCTCTCTCTCTCTCTGTCTCTCATGAATAAATAAATAAAATCTTTAAAAAAAAATCACAGATAAAAACATTCACTGACAAGTAAATCTAAAACACAATGTGTTCTTAAAAAAAGGAAAAATAGGGACGCCTGGATGGCTCAGTCAGTTAAGCGGCTGCCTTCGGCCCAGGTCATGATCCCAGGGTCCTGGGATCGAGTCCCACATCGGGCTCCTTGCTCAGCAGGGAGCCTGCTTCTCCCTCTCTCTCCTTCTGCTTGTGCTCTCTGTCAAATAAATAAAATCTTTAAAAAAAAAAAAAAAAAGGAAAAATATATATCATTAAATGCTATCTAAACCACACTATTTCGGGGTGCCTGGGTGACTCAGTCAGTTAAGCGTCTGCCTTCGGCTTGGGTCATGATCCCAGGGTCCTAGGATCAAGCCCTGCATCAGGCTCCCTGCTCCGCGGGAAGCCTGTTTCTCCCTCTCCCACCGCCCCTGCTTGTGTTCCCTCTCTCACTGTGTCTCTGTCAAATAAATAAAAATCTTTAAAAAATAAAATAAAAAAATAAAAAACCCACACTATTTCTTACAATAAAACTATTAGTCCCAAACTATATTATATGAAGTCATGCCCTAAAAAAACTTCTATGCATATAGCAACACAAGAATGTGCAGATTAGAACATTCAATGTGTCTTTTCTTAGTCTTTAGTTATAAAACCATTGTGCTTTACTTCAAATGTATTCGTAAAACATGGTCATTAATATTCAAAATTATTTACATCTAAATATGCTTTTTAAAACTGAAAGTTCCAAAACACAGAACATTGATCTTCACTGACATAGAAAAACTTCATTGAAAATATCTTCCCGTTCATTTTTCTCTTCTTATATTTTATGCCCTGCTTGGTATGAAATGTTTATTATTTTTAACATTAGGCACATTTGCACTTTCATGTAACCTCAATTTTATTTATTTTTAATTATTTTTTAAGTAGGCTCCACACCCAACGTGGGGCTTGAACTCATGACCCCGAGATCAAGAGTCGCATGCTCTACTGAATGAGCCAGCCAGGCACCCCTCATGTAACCTCAATTTTCATATGAATTCTTACATTCTCCCTAATGCAGTGGGTTCTCAAACTTTGATGCACATCATAATTACCTAGGGTTTTCATTCAAAACAGAATTCCTGGAACCCAAAGAAATTCTCATTCAGTAAGTATGGGCAGGAGCACAAGAACCTGCATTTTTTTTTTTTTAAAGATTTTATTTATTTATTTGAGAGAGAGAGAATGAGAGATGGAGAGCACGAGAGGGAAGAGGGTCAGAGGGAGAAGCAGACTCCCCGCTGAGCAGGGAGCCTGATGTGGGACTCGATCCCGGGATTCCAGGATCATGACCTGAGCCGAAGGCAGTCGCTTAACCAACTGAGCCACCCAGGCGCCCCAAGAACCTGCATTTTTAACAAAACATTCCAGATGATTCTTAAGTAGGTAATTCATGTCCAACACTATAAGAAACACTGCTCTAATGGTTTCATTTATGATATGGATGCTGTGCTTTAATTCACTAAATATTAGTTCAGTGCCTTATATGTACAAAGCTTAGTGCTGTGATCAAACATGAATTTTGCTTTAAGGAAGGTACATACAGTTTGAGAGGAGATAAAACATGCATATAAATGACATATAAAAACGAAGGAATTATAATGTCTTCTAAAAAAATTCAGGGTGCCTGGGTGGCTCAGTTGGTTAAGCGACTGCCTTCGGCTCAGGTCATGATCCTGGAGTCCCAGGATCGAGTCCCGCATCGGGCTCCCTGCTCGGCGAGGAGCCTGCTTCTCCCTCTAACCCTACCCCCTCTCATGTACTCTCTCTCTCTCATTCTTACTCTCAAAATAAATAAATAAATCTTAAAAAATAAAAAATTCAGATAAAATAAAATACTGGGGAGTTCAGGGAAGGGAATAATTACTCCCAGCTGACCTCTGGGAAATTCTAGTTGTAGATAACATTGAATTTGAAATGAGTGTTGAAGGTTATGTCTTTAGACCGTAAAGAAAGAAATTAATAATTCTCTCACTGAATTATAAATGTGTCTAATAATAAACATCACTCCTTCTGACTCAGAAAAACCATTCCCTACTTCCTAAATTTTATATTTCTAATCTGGGTTATGGTTTGTGTTGGCCTGTATATCCGTCCAGCAGCTTGATGTGCTTCTTTCTCTCCAAACATGTCTCTGAAAGGATCTGTTTTAGTACTTTTAGTATTTATCCTCTGAAAGATAAGTTCACAAGTAGATACTGATGCAGAGAAATATACTTATCCTTTCATAAATCTTTAGGAAGAAAATAGGATTTAACCATAGTTGAAATGAGAACACTTTAGGCAGTCTTCAGTTCTAAAATCTCCACACAGGTTGGCATCAGGTAGCATGATGAGAGGAAATGATCAGAAAGAAAGAGAGAGAGAGAGAGAGAGAGAGAGAGAGAGAGAGAGAGAGAGATATTTTATAATTTAGAAGCCATTGTTCTAAAAGCCAAATAAAACAAATCACAGGGCAGAAGAAAGAGCATAAGAGCTCTTCTGTTTCCTGATTATGGGGCATTTTGTTTAATATTCATGGCATTTCTGTGACTTGTAGTTTTAAAATTCCAGTGTCTTCCCAGAGATGCAGTGAATACAGAATCTACAACGCCCAATATTGACTGAATAAATGAATGAGTGGATGACTTTCAGGTTATTTTTCTGGTCTTTCTTGAGGTGTACCCTTCTCTATTCAGAGAAATAAAGAGTCAGCCAGATGAGTCCCAAATAGGTATGCTTTCTCATCTCTTATGCATTTGGAATGCTTTTCAGCTCCCTCCTCCTCTTGGCTAGTCTTCTAATCTCTAAAAATGTAAACAACCCCCTTCCACAGTCTAATGTCCTACACTGGTACATCTGCCTCAGTGTCCCCATAAAATGTCCCCTCTGCATCACTGTGTCATAACTCTTACCAGTATACAGAGGCAGCAAAAGAACAACATTGGAGTCAAACACACTTGAGTTCAAATTCTGATTCCACCACTTACTATGTGACCTTGGAGGAGTTACCTAAACATTACTTTCCTGATTTAAACATAGAAAATAGGGGCGCCTGGGTGGCTCGGTCGTTAAGCGTCTGCCTTTGGCTCAGGTCATGATCCCAGGGTACTGGGATCTAGCCCCGCATCAGGCTCTCTGCTCAGCGGGAAGCCTGCTTCTCCCTCTCCCGCTCCCCCGGCTTGTGTTCCCTCTCTCGCTGTGTCCCTCTCTAATAAAAAAATAAAATCTTTAAAAAAAATAAAAATAAAACATAGAAAATAACAGCATATAATGTGCTTAGTATATCACCTCATATATAACAGAATTAACAATTTTTATGATACTCATATTGTACTGTACTTGCTGGTTAACCTGTCTGACTTTTCCTCTAAACCACACACTTCTTGAGGAAAGGAACATATATTTTATTTCTATATAAGCAGCATTTAGCACAGTGCTTGGCATATAGTAGGTACTTAATGTTTTTTTGATGATTAAATAAATATTACTCCAATTATAGTAAAATTAATTTGCCACTTGAAATCCTTTCTGTAATGAGGTGGAAAACAAGTGAATAAGAAAATAAACTCCATTAATATCACAGTTTCAAAAAGGATACTGTCTTTAATCATACTGTTTTTAGGATTTACTGTTACTTATACATATTACAAAATACTAAATGATTCAATAACTTGTCTGAATATTGCTGGTCATATATGCCTCGGGAACTGAATACCCATAACTTTTTGGTATATATTAACCATAAAATTACCAAGCCACACGTAAAACTATATTTAGACAACAACTTAAGTTATAATAAATCACTTTTTAAAACCAAGGAAATTCTTAACATAGCAAAGCTTAATTAAAATCTCCCTTTAGGGCGCCTGGGTGGCTCAGTCAGTTAACTGACTGCCTTTGTCTCAGGTCGTGATCCTGGAGTCCCAGGATCGAGTCCCGCATCGGGCTCCCTGCTCAGTGAGGAGCCTGCTTCTCCCTCTAACCCTCCCCCCTCTCATGTACTATCTCTCTCTCATTCTCACTCTCTCAAAATAAATAAATAAATCTTTAAAAAAATAAAATAAAATAATCTCCCTTTAGGGCACCTGGGTGGCTCAGTCGTTAAGCGTCTGCCTTCGGCTCAGGTCACAATCCCAGGGTCCTGGGATCGAGCCCCACATCGGGCTCCCTGCTTGGCGGGAAGCCTGCTTCTCCCTCTCCCCCTTCCCCTGCTTGTGTCCCCCCCCCTTGCTGCGTCTCTATCAAATAAATAAAATCTTTAAAATAAAATAAAATCTCCCTTTATAGTCCTTAGGGAAATGAGAAGAAACTCAGTTTCATGGTTTGGTTTTAACCTACATAAGAATATAAAGATATACTAATTAATGTAGTATTTAATGGACTTTTCCATTTAATGTTTAATTAGTTGGTGAATAAGAGTATTTGTAAGGCCTCCTGCTGAGAAAATGCTTTTATATTTGATCTCCAAAATATTTTAACTTCAATACATTTTTACAGAACTACACTAGAAGCTGATATCACTTGTCCTATTTCTTCCTCCTTTCCTTGATAGTCAAAACAGTTTTACTTTTTAGTATTATATGTTGAATATAAACTGATATTTTAATATATAACATGGTGTTCTGATTCTGAAGGACAAGCTTTACTTTGAGCCATTTTTTAATGCATTATGCAAAAGAATAATGATTTTACAATGATAATGATTCCAAAATTATGTTACAGCATATGCACCCATGGAATTGTAATCCATGACACTTCCAGAATACAAGTGATCGCTGCTTTCTGTTAATTTATAATCCACTGCCTATTAAGGACTAGTATGTACTTCACTGGCTTCTAGAAGATCATGTACTGAATATATGACATGAATACAGACTGCAAACTGAGCAAAAGTATTTCTTTTTAATTAAAAAAAAAATTTTAGGGGCACCTGGGTGACTCAGTCGTTAAGCAGCTGCCTTCGGCTCTGGTCATCGAGCCCCGCATCGGGCTCCCTGCTCGGCGGGAAGCCTGCTTCTCCCTCTCCCACTGCCCCTGCTTGTGTTCCGTCTCTCGCTGTCTCTCTCTTCAAATAAATAAATAAAATCTTTTAAAAAATAATTTAAAAAAAATTTTTAAGATTTCTTTCCAAAAGAAATACTATATCGAGTTGATTACTACATTAGGCATTAAAACTATTTTTATTTATATAAAACTACATAAATAGGTGCCCTTTGCTACTTCAATAATTAATATTGAAATTAAAAGATCTAAAAAGATTGCAGGTTTAGTCAAGTACAAAATGGGAAAAAATATCTCCAGGCACCTTAGTGAGTGAATAGTGATATGTCTGTTTGCCATGAACTAGAAACTACACATTAAGTTATATTTTTAATAAGCAGCACTAATTTTTAGTCTTTTCTTTCATTAGAAGAGTTCAGGAAAATATTAAATGCATAAAATTTTTTTAAAGATTTTATTTTATTTGACAGAGAGCACTCGAAGAGGGAGTGGCAGACAGAGAAGCAGGCTTCCCGCTGAGCAGGGAGCCCAAGGCAGGACTCAATCCCAGGACCCTGGGATCATGACCTGAGCCAAAGGCAGACGCTTAACGACTGAGCCACTCAGGCGCCCCTGGCAAAGAGCATTTAAATGAAAGTTCCTATTTATCTGTTTTAAAAGACTGAAAATTGTTTCTAAATGCACAGTTAACTTTCCATGACCTTGAAAAGTTGAAGATATTTTTATTCTTCTAATGGTATATACGAAGATTGTGAATATGACAAAGCCAAGTAATAGGTGAGATTGTATTTATAAGCTGCCTTAAACCAAAGCTCTTTGAACTGATAAATATTCACAATTGCCAGAAATCAAATCTCAAAATTTCAGAGGCCATTACTATTGCAAAATCAGTGATAGCCTGATTTAATGACTGTCACCTCTCATATTTATGTAATAACTTGCTAAGTTCAATAAGAACATGTTCACAACATGATTCGTGCCCTCTAGAGTTTTGGCCTAAGAAATAATTTTATGTATCACACACCTCAAACATAATTTTATAAATACCATATATATAACATGTATATTATATATACATATCACCTTAAAAGCGTTACATTTTATTTTTTGGGTTTTTTTTTAATGCATAGATGAATATTAGCCATACCACAATTTACTTCTCAAAAAACAGGCTTATTGGGGTGCCTGGGTGGATCAGTCGTTAGGTGTCTACCTTCGGCTCAGGTCATGATCCCAGGGTCCTGGGATCGAGCCCCGCATAGGGCTCCCTGCTTAGTGGGAAGTCTGCTTCTCCCTCTCCCACTCCCCCTGCTTGTGTTCCCTCTCTCGCTATGTCTCTCTCTGTCAAATAAATTAATAGAATCTTTAAAAAAAAGGCTTATTAAAAAGCAATATTTTGTTTTAGTTTTTATTTTTAGATTCATAAAGTAGAAAACTGTGAAAAAGAAAGTATATATAAGGATCAAAGATCAAAGGTTGTGTCTTGTGGTAAGTAGGTCAAATACTTCAAATCCATACAAGAACTATAATGTTTCTGTGGGAATTTTATACATCATTATGGAATCAAGCCACCAGGAAAAAAATTATGTTTGATATTTCTAACCGGCAGACTGGGCTTTGATTCTTTTTCTTTGATGACTTAAACTAAGATAAGAAGTAATGGCCTGATCTTCCTCAGACCTATATATCAGAAGGTAAAGTCTTAAGTGAAAATACACACAAGGAATTAAGAATACTCTCAATCTTTTAACTAGCTCATTACTCTCTATACAGTATTATTAGTCTTCAAACTTGTCATGTGAACAATATTCTCAAAGAATTTACATGAAAACTCTTTTAAGTACCTGAAAATGTTCATTTACAAAGTTGTGGAGTGTTAATAATGAGAACTGTAAACATATTTCTGCAGCTAGTTGAAAATGTTAACATACCAAAAATAACATAAAATATGAAGCCAAGCTCCTCTGCCATTCAGAGAGAAAAAGAAAATAATAACAAAGAGAAAGAAGGGAATGAGAATAGGCCTATAAAAATCTGGAAAGGAAACAATCTGGTAGATTGAGCAGAGAAAAAGTTGACGATTCCTTCATTTATTCAACAAATAACTGCCTGCTATGGGCCAGGGCTGAATACACAAAGAGCAACAAAATATTCTTTATCTGTTGCCCTTAGTCTGGAGAAGACACATTAAACAACTAATGCATGCATGCATGCGTGTGTGTGTGAGTGAGTGAGAGAGAGACAGAGAGAGAGACAGACAGAGAAGACACATTAAACAACTAATGCATGCGTGCGTGTGAGTGAGTGAGAGTGAGAGAGAGAGAGAGACAGAGAGAGACAGAGAAGACACATTAAACAACTAATGCATGCATGCGTGTGTGTGTGAGTGAGTGAGTGAGAGAGAGAGAGACAGAGAGAGACAGAGAAGACACATTAAACAACTAATGCATGCATGCACGCGCGCATGTGTGTGTGTGTGTGTGTGTGTGTGTATATATGATTAAATTGCGGTAACTGGATATAAAAAGTAAAGGATGCTATGAAAACCAAAAGTAAGACTTAATCTATTTTTTTTAAGATTTATTTATTTGAGAGAGCGAGAATGAGAGAGAGAGAGTGGAGGCCCAGAGGGAGAACCAGGCTCCCCGCCGAGCAGGGAGCCCGACGCGGGACTTGATCCCGGGACTCCGTGATCATGACCTGAGCCGAAGGCAGTCGCTCAACCAACTGAGCCACCCAGGCGCCCAAGACTTAATTTAGACCACAGGTAAGTAAACAACTCTATGAAGAAGAGATACTTTAAATCTAATGGTTGAGTTGGGTAGCTGGGAGTGAAGGGGAAAAGTTGCTTGGACAAAAAACCGCAGAAGTATACAGGCCCTTAGGACAGAGGATGGCTGATTCTGGGAAGTAAATGAAGACCACTGTGATCGAAACATAACTGAGCACAAGCAGAGGTGGGTCAAGATGAAGCCAGACAATTGCTGTATGGAAAACTGATCGAAGGGAGGGACATATGGAAGGAGAAATAGCAGTTTAGAGTAATGTTACTGCCAGCTAAGAGCTGATGAAAACTTGGACCAGGCCTGTGGAAATGGAGACAAAAAGAAATGGGTATTTTGCTTTCATTTAGAAGTGGAATTAAAAGACCTTTACACAAAATAATTAAAATGTCCTGCCATCTTGCTTCTCTACTGTGGTATGAAGAATTACTAAAATGGTCCCCCAAAGATTCCCCACTCTAACCACTCTAAAATCTGTGGATACTAATGAAATATCACTCCTGTGATTGTGTTATATTAACCACATGAATCCTTAAAAGCAGAGAGCATTCTCTGGCTGGCAGCAAGAGAAGCCAGAGAAATTTGAAGCATGAGAAGGACTTGATGTGCCATTAATGGTTTGAAGATGAAGGGGGGGGGACGCCTGGGTGGCTCAGTCGTATGGGCGTCTGCCTTCAGCTCAGATCATGATCCCAGGGTCCTGGGATCAAGTTCCACATTGGGCTCCTTGCTCAGCAGAGAGCCTGCTTCTCCCTCTGCCTTCCATTCTCCCTGCTTGTGTTCGCGCTCTCTCTCTGACAAATAAATAAATAAAATCTAAATAAATAAATAAACCAAAGGAAAAAAAATGAAGATGGTCGTGTGAGAAGGAATATGGGCGGCTTCTAGGAACGATAATCAGCCCCCAACCTGACAGCCAGCAAGGAAATAAGGACCTCAGATCTTTTAAAATAATCTAGATTCTGTTAACAACCCATATAGACTTGGGAAGTGGAGTCTTCCCCTGAGCCTCCAGATAAGTCCAGTCTGGCCAACACTCTGGTCTTAACTTCAGACCTTAAGCAAAGAACCCAGCTGAACATTCCTGGACTTCTGACCTACGGAACTGTAAGATAATAATGGGTGTTGTTTTAAGCCACTAAATTCTGGTAACACACTACACAACAACAGAAAACTAATAGAAAACTATCACCCTGTATACTCTGTGAGAAGAAGTTAACAATTTGATCATTGAAAGCTTAATCAGATTATTCTCTTGTCATGAAAGAAATATAGGAAAAATAAGTTCAGCTTGCTATTCCTCCAAAGACTAAATAAAGATGTATTTGGTGATTGGAGAGCCCATTTAAATATGACTTTGAAATTAAATGTCAGATATGTGTTAAAGAATTAAAGTTTTTGTTAAGTCTAAACCTGTGCCATTTGATATAGCAGCCACTAGCCTCATGTGGCTACTAAATATTTGAAGTGTGATATTCCAAAATGAGATGTGCTGTAAGTGTAAAAGATACACAGGATTTTGAAAACTTGGTATAAAAATTTTAAATAACTTAATAATATTTTAATATTAATTACATGTTTAAATGATAATATATTTCCATATATACTATTTGGATATACTGGGTTAAATAAATTATTAAAACTAAATTCACCTCTTTTCAATTTAAAATGTGGTTAACAGAAAATTTTCAATTATATATGTGGTTCAGTTATACTCCTATTGGAAAGCACTGACCTAGACTTTTAGGCAAGTGTCCTCTTCAAATAGCGAGAACATAGACAAACCAACCTCTCATAAAATGAAGCTGAACAAAGTAATAAGGCAATATCTAACAAAGTAAAAGCAGGGGCGCCTGGGTGGCTCAGTTGGTTAAGCGACTGCCTTCGGCTCAGGTCATGATCCTGGAGTCCCGGGATCGAGTCCCGCATCGGGCTCCCTGCTCAGCAGGGAGTCTGCTTCTCCCTCTGACTCTCTTCCCTCTCGTGCTCTCTCTCTATCTCATTCTCTCTCTCAAATAAATAAATAAAATCTATAAAAAAAAAAAATTAAAAAAAAAAAAAAACAAAGTAAAAGCATACATAACTTCAATCTGACAATTCAACTTTTAGGTATATACCCAAGAAAATCTATGAATATGCACAAGGAGACATATCCAAACTGTACAATTATTTGTGGGGCAGAAAATGCCAGCTTCTCCACCAATGTTTTATGTTCTTTTTTCCATAATGTAGAGTTGTTCTCAGTCCTGTTTGCTGTGAAATATGGACCACAGGTGGTGCCAACATGACTTGCATTTAATCAATGAAAAGTGAAAAGAATACTTGCCTCTTCTAAAGACTGGCTGCTAAAAACCTCCAAACCATTCTCCCTTATGTTTGATTGATGGATGTTGATGCCTAAAGCAACCTTGGAAACCCCCTGTTGAAGGTGACGTACCCTCTGTTAGCCTAGGTCCCTAAAGCACTCTATAGAACACAGCCCTTTCTTCACTGAAAGTTACTCTGTGGGAAAGAAATGAACACTATATTAAGCTTTTGAGATTTCAGGATTTACCCATTAGAGCAGCTAGTATTAAACTAATACAGTGTATAATATACAAAAATTAGAAACAACCCAAATGTCTGTCAATAGATTGGATAAATAAGTCATAGTACAATAGGACAATGGAATGCTATATAGTACTTAAAATGAAAAAAAAACCTAGATCTCTATATATCAACATGAAATTTTTTCAAGATAGCTAGTTACAAAACCAAAAACAAATTAAAAAACCCACCATATACTGAGACCATACAAATGCACATGTAGTAAAAATATATAGAACAGGAGGATACATTCCAAGAATTCCCAGATTACCTCTGGAAAAAAGGGAATGGGTTCAGAGAAGAGAGTGAAAACAGAGTCTTCAATTCCATATGAAATGTTTTATTTCCTTAAAATAATCCTAATTATGATTATTTATTGAAACTGGATGATGCATATATGGATATTTTCCTTTATTATTCTATTTTGTAAATGTTTAAATTATTTCATAATACCAAAACTCTTTTCCTTATACATACCTGCTTAGACTGTAAACTAGTAAAACCTTGTTAGAGGACATATTAAAACTATGTATCAAGAGCCTTAAATATGTAAATATCTTTTTTCTTTTAAGAGTTATTTATTTATTTGAGAGAGAGAGACACAGCAAGAGAGGGAACACAAGCAGGGGGAGCGGGAGAGAGAGAGAAGCAGGCTTCCTGCTAAGTAGGGAGCCCAATGCGGGGCTCAATCCCAGGACCCTAGGATCATGACCTGAGCTGAAAGCAGATGCTTATCGACCCAAGCCATCCAGGCGCCCCAAATATGTAAATATCTTTTAACATAGTCCCAACACTAGAAATATTCTCTAAGGAAATTAAAGTTTGTTCTAATTATGAACATCACACTATTCTTAGAGTAACCAAAAATTGGTAACACCTAAAATGTCCAACAGAATTGTGATTAAATTACTGAGTATTCACTTTAAAATTACATAGGATATAATGGGAGATGGGATGAGATGTCTGGAGGTAAGGATGAAAAAGATTGGCCACAAATTGATCATTGCTAAGGCTGGGTGATAAATGCACTATTTTATTTTTTACTTTAAATTTTCATAATAAAAAGTTTTAACATATCAAAATTTACTAAATTTTTTAAATTTTTGTACTAAGTTTTTTTAAAAGCAGTTTAAAATATTAAGAACTAGGAGTGCCTGGGTGGCTCAGTCGGTTAAGTGACTGCCTTCGGCTCAGGTCATGATCCCAGGGTCCTGGGATGGAGCCCCACGTCGGGCTCTTTGCTCAGCAGAAGCCTGCTTCTCCCTGTCTGCTGCCGCTCCCCCTGCTTGTACTCGCGCTCTCTCTCTGTCAAATAAATAAAATCTTAAAAAAATAATAATAATAAAATAGTAAGAACTATATGTATTAATTTTAGAACTATCTTTTTTTAAAATCTCAGCTCACTCATTGGATCAGCAAATATTTTTTGTGTGTCCTTTATGTACCTCTCATTATTAACTTAGGAACATGATGGCAAATGTGTAGCTAATACTCTAATGCCTCCAAACAATTGCTCGGGCACCCTACCAAAATATTTGGAGAACCATGCATACATACACACACAAACACACACACATATGTATATGTATGCAGATATTTGTAAATTACATACAAACTCATGCATACACACCTGCACATTTGTACCTACATAATTCTCACCAGTAATATTTCCTTTTTTTTTTTTTAAGTAAGCTCCACATCCAACATGGGGCTTGAACTCATGACCCTGAGATTAAGTCACATGCTCTACTGAATAAGCCAGCCAGGCACCTCTCATCAGTAGTATTTCAGTATTTCTTTGAGTAACCGGTATTTCATTATTTCACATAATCTACTTAATAAATCCATTTTTGTTGATTTCTAACAAGATAGGATTATCTTTTTAAAAAAATCTAATGTAGGAGTGGGGAAAAATAATTTAAAAATAAAAAAATAATAAATCTAATGTAACTAAGTATGGGGGAAGCATATGCTCTTAAGTTTTTTTGTTTCTTATGCTTACAAATGTTATATTCAACCCGTGATTTCTTTACAGGAATTTCTAAAGCCAAATATCCATTTTGTGAGGATTAATTTTGTTAAGACCAGGAAATAAAAATCAACAAATCCATTAGTGCAGGTAAACTGCAATACTTCATTATGTTCTGAAAATTGGAAGAAGGGTACCACTGTTGACTCTTGTAACCTGTGAAACTTGCATTTCATCACTATACCTCATTTACCACACTTGACATGAAATCAGTTGTCATACGGAACTGCCAATCTCAATCAATACATCAAATATTAATAGCACCTAATTTCATATTCTGTATACAATTTCATATTTTGTATATTTTGTATGCAAATAGATTTTAATATTTTCTTCTTTCGCCCAATGGATTATTTTGGGTATACCTCTGAAGATTACTACTCTAGTAAAAGATATATATTTGTTGACAAAAAAATAATGAATCAAAACAAGTGCTACAAGAGGAATGAATAATCACTGGGTTTCCAGAGGGGCACATGGAAGAGACACTTAACTCATGACTGTGGGTACGGTGAACAAAGTGTTAAACGGAGACCTCACCAGTGGGTAAGAGATTGGATTGGGCCGACTGGGGGTGAGGAAGCATGGTATTCCAAGCAGAAGGAATAGTGTGTTATATGCAAAGGTGCAGAGGTAAGAGCAAACACAGCACATTCAAACTAGTATATTAGTAGTCTCAAGTAGCTAAAGTGTGGTTTCTAGAGCTGTAGAGGTAGGATGGAGTAGGTGTTCAGTGATTCAGAGATGAGGCTGACGGGATAAGATTATATAGCCTTCTTTGGATTTTATTTGAAGGGCAATGGAGAGATAAGTGATGAAGGTATATAGTAAAGAATTTGGCCTTGCCCAAAGAGAGGTCTAGCCTTTGTCCCTGGCTCCTGGGAGGTAACCTCTAAACCTTGGAATTTCTGGAGTAATAGGAGTGTTATATATGGTGAGACCCTTGGACCACGTGATATCAGCCTGACCGCCAGTTCAACCAATCAATCAATAAGTCTCAATAAAAACTATGGACACTGAAGCTCAGGTGAGCTTCTTGGGCTGGAATACTCTGTGTATTACCACACATCAATTCTGGGGAGGGGAGCATTGTCTTCAATGCTAAAGACAATGTAAGTGTCACATCTGAAACTCTCCTAGATTATGCCCATGTATGTCTTCCTTTGGCTGGCTCAAATTTGTATCTTTTCCCTAAAATGAACAATATCCATTAGTATAATAGCCTTCAGGAAATTCCGTGGGCCTTTCTAATAAATTATCAAATCTGGGGGTGGTTTTGAGAAACCCCTAAACTTACAGTTGATGTCAGAAGTGAGGGTGGTCTTGTGTGGACGCTTCCCTCTTTGTAGTTGGACCCTAACTCCTTGTACCTGGGGCCAGAAGTCTTGGACAGACTTGGTGGTCTGGAGGATTGTGCCTTTAACCTCGCAGTTTGGCTAACTCTGGGAAAAGAGTAAAAATGTTTAAGTAGTAGGTGACAGACTATCTACATAATCTAGATTCTAGAGAAATCACTTTGGCTATACTGGGGAGACTATATTAGAGAAGAGTAAGACTGGCAAAAGAGGACAATGACAGTGGGAAGGGAGAGGGACAGATCTATGAGATATTTACAACGCAAAATTGATTTAATTAGAGGGGTGAGAGAAAGAGAAATCAGGAATGGACCCACCAGAAAGAGAATCAGGTTTTAGTTTTGCTTATTTTGGAGGAGACAGAGGGAATTGGAAGATTGAATTAGGTGCTGATCAGTTTGAGAAGCCTTTTAGATATTTAGGTAAAGCTGTTCCATTAGCAGTCAAAGCAGAGATGGAGATAGAGTTGGGAACCATTAGCATAATAACAAATAACCGAAGTCATGGAAGAAATTGATATTGACTACAAACAAATAAGTCACCAGAGTTGAAAAGGCTAGGCTAAGGATGAAAACATCAATATTAAAGGGACAGTTAAAGGTACAGTTAGAGTACTAAAAATTCACAGAAAAGCAGCAGCCTGAGAGGCAGGAATAAAACCTGAAAACTATGGTTAACAATGAATGCTTGAAATTTTTTTCTTCTTTATGCTAATGAAAATTTTCTCCACTTCTTAAAGCAAACATTACTTCTTAATAAGAAAAAAGGGTGTAGTTTTAAATGAATAATACTTTAAAACTTGCATCCATTTTTCTATTTATATATGTAAAAGTGAGACAAAGTTTAATCATTCTGACCTATCTCAAACTTATTAATGATTCACGTAATTCAAGATCACTGAATTATTAGTGTCTAAAACCAAAGATCTTCTTTTCCAAGCAATTTTAAAAGTGCCTCCCTCCCCTCATTACTATCTAGAACTACTTAACTTCACCAGGCTGCTGGAATATCTGTCTCCCCCTCAAGAAGACGAACGAAGACTAAATGAATAACTGAGGAAACAATTGCTCTAAAAATGTAATGACATAAAGCTCTAGTAAAGACTTCAGAGTATGTGTTTCTTCTGGATTAAAACAAATAGATTTATCCCCAGTACAGTGTAGACAAATAAAATACACAGTATTGACCCATGTAAGCTATGCATGTAGCCTCATATTCACATTCTGCTATAAGATCAGTTATAAACTTTTATTTGCAAATTATTTCAAAGCTATAAAATATCTCATTTCCACCTTTTCAAAGAGATTCTCTCATTAACCTCAGAAATCCTAATACTATGTCACTAGAAAATATTTATTTTAATCTCTTGGGGGACATTTAAGCTTAAAGTAAAACAGATCCTTTATACTAGCAGCTGAAGGTTCTAATCATTGGAATTTTTTATTGACAATAGATCAATTTAGTAAAACAGTTCGAAAATACTGCATGCATTTATTATTGATTCTTAATGTTTAATAAACTGAAAAAAAATGTTTAAATGGTCCTTAATTGGGGCACCTGGGAGGCTCAGTTGGTTAAGTGACTACCTTCAGCTCGGGTCATGATTCCAGGGTCTTGGGATTGAGCCCCGGCGTCAGGCTCCCTGATCAGCAGGAAGTCTGCTTCTCCCTCTCCCATCCCTACCCCCCCCCCCGCAATGTGCTCTCTGGCTCTATCTCTGTCAAATAAATAAAGTCTTTTAAAAACAATAATAATAAATAAATGGTCCTTAAGAAGGTATTTATGGTCCACAACAGAGGTCTTTCTCATCCAAGGAGATTTTTGCTGTTTTCAAATTGTTGTTCTCATTCTTTCAAAATGTTATGTGTTGTTTTTATCTAATAGAGAAATATCTAAGTACATATTTCCCATTTTGAATGCAAAATCTTTATCCCAAATACTACTCTGAAAAATTTTTAAGTTGCTAATAATAACTATATTTTGTCTATTTAAACCTTGATCCTTTACTCATCTAAGTAATTGCTTATCTCAAGTTAGTCCTGAATTTACCAAAATGAAAAATGTTAAATATACCTGCTGTTCCTATTATAAAATTCTTGAGAAGCAAAATATTGAGAAAAACATTTACTATGTTTTAATTTTCAACCAGTGTATACATAAAACAGTAATCAGAAGATAAGCACCTTTACTTTTCTTCAGAGAATGTTTGTTTAGCAGCTACATATTGTCTATTTCTAAAATCCTGACAGAAAACACACAGTACAGACCTATAAAACTGGTATTAAATGCAGTGTTATTTCTTCTTACACTAGTCCCAATTATCAAATTGGTGAATATATAGTTCAGGTAGCCCTATTTAAGAATTTCAGCACCAGGGCACCTGGGTGGCTCAGTTGGTTAAGCGACTGCCTTCGGCTCAGATCATGATCCTGGAGTCCCGGGATCGAGTCCCGCATCGGGCTCCCTGCTCAGCGGGGAGTCTGCTTCTCCCTATGACCCTCCCCCCTCTCATGTGCTCTCTCTCTCTCTCTCTCATTCTCGCTCTCTCAAATAAATAAATAAAATCTTTAAAAAAATAAAAAAAATAAAATTAAAAAAAAGAATTTCAGCACCATTTGATAAGCATGACAGAGTTTTTAAAGTATATTACAAATTCCCAAAATGAAGACTGAGTGGTTATTTGAGAAAATATTTTGGGGGGAAAAACATCACCTTCCCCAAATAAGCAATTTCAACATATTTCTAATCAGAATTATTTCAAAGTATTTCCTAGGAAATTTGAGGACCCATCATTTCAAATATGTAAAGGAGAATTTTGCAGTTCAGAGATTATTTTGAGAAATGTCAGAATTACTTGTACATAATTTGTCATTTCTGAATTTAGATCCACTTTTCTCACCTGTAAAATAAAGTGGTTAAACAGAAAACTGATTTACCTCTACAGTGTCTTCCAGTATTGACTCTGGTGACTGATATGATTTTTTTATAAATAAATATAATTAAAAGTGTTAATTTAAAAGTATATTTTTTTACACAATGAAGGTTTTCTTTGTTTTTAATCTGTTAAGGATCTTAAAGATACTTTACATAAACAAGCCAGCCATTTTATATCTGAATAAAAATAGGTTAATAGTTTTGCACAAAACAGTAAAAATGATGAAATCTCTGATTTAAGGTGAAATAATATTTTCTAACTTCACTAGTTTTACTTCAAATCCAAACTTCTGTTCTCAAATGGCCATTTTATCATTTGAATTTTTTTTCTAGTTTTATGCATATTGAAATTAATCTTGCTTCCTTTCCATATGGAAAAACACATCTACTTACCACCTTATCATCTTTCTATAGATTCCATTTTTAAAAAAACCTTCTTGAATGACAAATGATCATGGTTTTTCTAAACTAATGACTCTCCTTTTAATGAACCTTCTCTAATGTTTAAGTGTGTGCTTCTTTGTCACTGCATTTTAAAGGTAAGAACTGTCAAAATAGAATTAGTTTGATGCTGACATAAATTCCTTTACTTTGGTAAACATTTTCATTTTATTTTAAACAGGAAGTTTTAAGTGTCTTTATTTAGTGTTTAAAAATGACATTTCATAAGCCCTTGGTGAGTTTACAAACACTAGGAAGAAATACACTAAAATGTTAATACTGTTTATCCCTGGTGGTGGTATAACACGCCATTTTTTTTATATTTCCCAGAAAGCATTATTACTTTGGTAATCGGATAGTATTTCAAAATTAAATTTTAAATAGCTTATAAAGTGTAGGACATCAACACAGTCCACTTCTCCAGCAGATAGGTTAAATGTTTTTCCCCTATTGATAAGCTTCTGCTATAACAGGAAGAATGATTTGATCAGGTGTCTGTCAGGTTGGATGAAGACCTGACATTTACTTTCCAGGTCCTTCTTTTAAGTTAGGCTTTGAATTTAATTGCAGTGAATCTTGCAGCAGTAAACTTTTTGGGGGACCAGAGTAACACCTTTCAATACAACTATCAGCAGAATGCCAAGAGACTCTCAGGTTTACCAATGTTTTCAGAGACTTGTCAGTATTCTCCTCTGTCATTTCAGAACAATTCCATTTAAAAAGAAACGCAATTGTAAACCGTTTCTATTTCAAGCCCATAAAAACCAGAACTGGGATGAAAGGCAAAGCCTTGACCTTTCTATTTTCGACTTTCATCTGTGTGGCTAAGCCATCTGCTTTCTCTCCCCTGTCCCATCTACTTAATGGATTGAAAATACTGCACCTAATTGCAATCTTATCAAACCAGCCGGACTTTTCCACTTTAACGAATTACGACTCTGTGTCTTTCACCTGAAGACTTGCTCGTAAAAATGTGCTTACCTTCCCTCTCAATTCCTTCCCATCTCCCTCAATTATGAGTTATCAAATATCTTTAAGATACGCGGCTTCGGTGGATTAAGCCATCTAAAGACCTCTTCGCTTTCAACACCGAGCGCCTGAAGGAAAATCTACTCCAGTCTCTCCTCCTGTGGCTATAAGGCCGGTATTATTATCATTGTTGTTGCGGTTTTACACAGGAGGCACCTCGCAGCTCTGCCTAGAAAGGAGTCGCGTCTCTCCGCCGCCAAACAACAGGAGACTCAGACTGGGAAAAGACAGACCCGGGTGGGAGGAAACCTCCAAGAGGAAGAAGGGAGCTGGTAAGAAGAGGGAGCTCGTAAGACTGGAAGAAAGGACCTTCCGAAGCACGAAGGGAAAAGGGTGTTTGTGAAGTGGAAGAAGAAGTGGGCGGCCGAGGTGCAACGAACGGGAAGAAGGGGCCGGGGCCGGCGGGAGGGCGCCGGGGGCGGCTCCCGGGTCAGGCAGGAGGCGCCGGGGCCGAGGCGGGCGTGGGCAGCTCGCAGCGACCGCCCGAGTCGGAGCAGCTAGGGCGCTTCCAACGGCGCGAGGCGCGGGTGAGGGGGTAAAGAGAGCAGTTGAGGGGCCGAGAGAGCCGCGTCGAGGCCGGCGCGCGGGGTCAGCGGGCCCACCCCCCAGCCAAGCCCCGCTACTTAACTATTTGTAGAGCTGCTGCAGGCACAGGTCCAGGCTCTCGCCCTCCACCTCCTCACGGGTGATGCGCTCCGACAGCGGCCGCGGGAGCGGGGGCAGAGGCGGCAGCTGGGGCTGCGGCGGCGGCGGCTGCACGGCCGACTGCCCCCGGGCTGCCGCCGCCTCCTCCTCCTCGACCTCCGCTGCCGCCACCGCCTCTTCCTCCACCGCCTCCTCTTCGGGCTCGGGGTCTTGCTCCTGCTCTTGCTCCCCCTCCTCCGTCGCGGCTACAGTGGCCACCTCCTCGCCGGGGTCCTCGACCGAAGCCTCGGCCGCCTCAGCCGCTACCAGTTCGGGCTCGGGCTCTGACTCGGGTTCGGGTTCCGGCTCAGGCTCGCCGCCGCCGCACGGTCCGCGAAACTCGCCCAGGAATAGCTCCAGGAAGCGCCGGTAAGTTTTCTCCTCAGGGCTGCAGCCGGCCATCGTTGCTCATGCCCCGGGGCCGACCGGGAAGTGGGGGGGGGGGAGTCCAGGAAGGGGAGGGGGCTGCTCTCGATCCTCCGGCTTCCGCAAAGGCTGTTAACCGCCGCACCGGCGAGAGCGATCAGCACTAGGTTGCCTGGAGAGGACTCCCGCAGGCGTGCGCGCCGCCGAGCGCGGACGTGCGCGGCCCGGGGGCGGGGGCGGAGCGCGCCGCCCCCTCCCCGGTCTGGAGGGAAAGTTGGTGGCGGGCGCGCGCGCAGGGTCCAGCGGCGGCCCACCCTCCAGCCCTCCGGAGAGCTCAGCCCACGCTGCCTAGAGACTGTCGCCATGGCAACCGGCTCTAATTAAGAATTTCAGGGTCCCTCCCGTCGAGCCCGCGCAGTCGAAAGGACACTCGACTCGCCCGCTCTCCAACTCTGCATATCTTTATTGTAAGGATACCCTATCCTCGAGTGGTTAAGAGTGAACTAAGACATCTCCAAGTCTAGCTGTTGGTTCCCACTTGGATTGGATTTACCTCAGTTTTCCTTATCTGTCCCTGCGTTGCCTTAGCGTAGGTATCTGTTGAAAGGGACCACAGTGTCAACATCTTTTATTGTTGATGACACTAATTTAATAAGTAGTTTGGGGGAAAGGGGTATCAAACACCTTTCAAGCGGTAGGTTCCTTTGCATATATTCTCTCATTTGATTCAGTGAAGAAAGTGGTGTTATCCTCATTTCTCAAAGACAGGAAACAAGATTAATATATATCTGCTTCAAGGTTTCAAATCTACTAGCCATGGCACTGTAATTTGAACCCAGGTTGTCAGCCTCCAAAGCCTTCTAGAACCTTTTCCTTTACTCTTCTTTGCTTCTGCAATAGGTCTATAAAGCTTTATTTTTATAGGGCTTTATAGTTCACAAGTTGTTTTCATACTTTTAGTGCTTACAATAACGTCTCAAGGTAGAAGACATCATTCTTATGATTCCATTTTATAGATGAGAAAACTGAGCCATGAAGATATGGTGACTTTGCTCAAGGTCACACACAAGCGATACAACAAGCACTAAAATCCAGGTCTTTTCACTGCAAAGCCATTAGTTTTCCAGCATTCCAAGACACCCCTCTGTAGTCTTTGCATAATACATATTATACTTTATTACACAATATGTACGTTTTGTACATTTTCTTTGCTCTTCTTCCCCATCCCTCAAGCCTCTCTTCTTTCTTTCTTAGATTGAAACTGAAACTACTTTAAATTATCCTAATTTTCTTACTAAACTACACACAAACCTATTATTTTCAAGCCTTACTGAGGGGGGTGGGAGAAGGAGAAGCTGTGGTTATACAGCTGTACAGATGATAGCATCATTACTGCATACTGCCATGTCCATGGCAACATATAATTCAGCAAAAACATAGTGATTCTTTCTCTACTTTGAAAAACATGTTCACAAATTATCCACCCCATCCTCTCCATTTATTGTTTCTGGGTTTTAGTTAGATTTAGGGTCTGAAATACCATTTCTAGTTGGCTATTAATGGAAAAAGAAGGAGTCTCCCTGCCAACTGTTTTCATATAATACTGTATTCTAAATCCCTGACCTGATACTGTTATTTTAAGATTAAGTGGGTTGAGCTCACTAATGTACATTATGGCATCATGTAAAATAGACATCCATTCTTTCTCCTAGTTCAAGATTAAATAATACATGATGGAAAGCATATAGTGAGTAATGCACATAAGTCTTCTATAACTATTTATTTTTGTCTCAGAGGTAAATGGAAAGACCCAATAAATAAGTCTGTTTCCAGACAAGCTAAATGTATTTATACGTGTTTTGTTTAAAATATCACCACCGTAGAACAACTTTTCTATGAGATGCCAAGGAAGCCTTTAAACTCCTCATTTGTCTTTGTTTTCAATCCACCTGTTCATTTCCATTTCAGAATGTCTAGAAAAGATTGACAAAACTTTTAAAGTTGCAAACCCAAATGTCCACAACTTTACAACAACTGTTTAAAATCTCAGAATTTAACATAATGTCATTTAGTTCAAGAGTACATAGCTTTCAACTATAACAATTCATATCAAGCTACACCTTCCTACTTTGTAATGTAGTTGCCTCCCTCATCTAGATGACATTTGTGACATTAATTTATGACTCAACTCACATATCAAAGGGAAGTGTTATGTGTTGGAGAAACATTACTACTAAGAGTAAAAGAAAAAGCCCACACCTCTATATTACTATAAATGAGAGGTGTGTTTGCTTATATTAATAAAGATATTCCTTCACAAATATGGATCCTATTGCATTTATTTGACAGAGTAGCTTTGCCAGAAGGTTGCTGACAGCAGTGCTGGGATCTCAGAGCAGCTGTGTAGGATGATTTTGCCTTTGTCAAGAAGTCTTTTTAGTCATTATTTTGCATTGCTTTACTTTCCGTTTCAATTCCTTTTCTCCTACACTTTCCTAATCCCCTTTCTTACTATCTATTAAAAAAATAGTGAGCTATGAAAGTGCATGTACCAAGGATACTTAAATTTTTTGAGGTTTTTTTTTCTTCATAATAATTGCTCTCCTTCTAACCCTTAGCTCTTTGAAGGAAATACACAATGTCCTTTCATGGACATTCACAGTAATGATGATATCTATAAAATTAAAAAGAATTGTTGAGGGGCGCCTGGGTGGCTCAGTCAGTTAAGCGTCTGTCTTCGGCTCAGGTCATGATCCCAGGGTCCTGGGATGGAGCACTACAACAACGGGCTCCCTGCTCAGCGGGGAGCCTGCTTCTCTGCCCCTCCCCCTTGCTCATGCTTGTGCTCTCTCTCTCTCTGCCTGAAATAAATAAATAAAATCTTAAAAAAAAAAAAAAGAATTGTTGAGTTTGGCAGGTTCTTATCATATGACCCAGGAATTCCTCTGACAGATATTTACCCACAAGAAATGAAAACATGCCCACCAAATACACATACTCACCATAAAAACCTTGTACATAAATGTTCACAATAGTTTGTCATAATAGCTCAAACTTGGAAATAACCCAGATATCCATTAATAGGTGAATGAATAAACAAATTGTGGTATATTCATACAATAGACTACTACTCAGTAGTAAAAAGAAATTACTGATAAACACAATGGAGATGAATCTCAAAAACATGCTGAGTGAAAACAAAATCCAGGGGCGCCTGGGTGGCTCAGTTGTTAAGCCTCTGCCTTTGGCTCAGGTCATGGTCCCAGGGTCCTGGGATCGAGCCCCACATTGGGCTCCCTGCTCTGCAGGAAGCCTGCTTCTCCCTCTCTCACTCCCCCTGCTTGTGTTCCTTCTCTCACTGTGTCTCTCTCTGTCAAATAAATAAATAAAATCTTAAAAAAAAAAATCCAGGCACAAAAGAATACATACTATAATGATTCCTTTTACATGAAATTCTAGGACAAAAGTAATCTATGGTGGTTGCTTGCAACTGAGGTGGGGTGGGAGATTCATGGCAAAGGAGTAAAAAGGAACTTGGAGGGGGAGGGGGATTAAAATGCTTTATATTGGGGTGACTGGGTGGCTCAGTTGTTAAGTGTCTGCCTTCAGCTCAGGTCATGATCCCAGGGTCCTGGGATCGAGCCCCGCATCGGGCTCCCTGCTCGGTGGGAAGCCTGCTTCTCCCTCTCCCACTCCCCCTGCTTGTGTTCCCTCTCTTGCTGTGTCTCTCTCTGTCAAATAAATAAATAAAATCTTTTTAAAAAATCAAAAAATTAAAAAAATGTTCTATATCTTGACTGGGTGGTCACATATGTATATTCATTTGTCAAAAATTATTAAAGCAGGGCACCTGGGTGGCTCAGTTAAGCATCTATTTATTTATTTATTTATTTATTTATTTATTTATTTATTTATTTGAGAGAGTGTGGGGGTAGGGGGCAGAGGGAGAGAGAGAATCCTCAAGCAGACTCTCCACTGAGCATGGAGCCCAATACGGGGCTCAGTCCCAGGACCCTGAGATCTTGACCTGAGCTGGAATCAAGAGTCTGACACTTAACCAACTGAGCCACCCAGGCACCCCAAGTGTCTGACTCTTGATCTCAGCTCAGGTCTTGATCTGAAGGTTGTGAGTTCAAGCCCCATGTTGGGCTCCATGCCTAATAAAAAAAAATTATTAAAATGTACATTTAATGTAACAGTATCATAAGTAAATTATACTCAATAAAGTTGATTTTAAAAGTTAAACCTGGGTGGCTCCGTTGGTTAAGCATCTGCCTTCGGCTCAGGTCATTACCCTGGAGTCTCGGGATGGAGCCCCTGTATCAGGCTCCCTGCTCAGCGGGGAGTCGGCTTCTCCCTCTCCCTCTGCTCCTCCCCCACTCGTGCTCCCTCCCTCTCTCTGGCTTGTTCACTCTCTCTCAAATAAATAAATAAAATCTTAAAAAAACAAGTTAAACAGAATTGATTAATGTGTTAGTCCCTGTCCTTTTTCTTCTTGTATCACTCCCTCTACCCCCTTCGCTCTGTATTGTAGGGAGGCTAAACCTTTCAGGTTATATTCACCAGGTTCCTTGACAGTTGACTTCCAGCTGAAATTTGCTCAGTGGGAGGCATTGGCAGGAAATTGAAAGATGGGAGGAGAGGTGAAAACCAGGATGTTTATTCCCTGTCCCTTATCTCAGTTCTAATGTCTGCTGCATCTCCTTGGTAACTTTGCTCCCCCAGAACATGTCTATTGAAATTCCAACTTTTACCTATGACACCAGTCTCTGCGCTCCAGAAACATCATCTTCCTCCATTTGTCCATCAGCCTAGAGATGGTAGTGGCTTCTAGCTTCCTAATCTTGCCTGCTATGGACTCAGTATTTGTGTTCTCCCAAAATTCATATGTCGAAATCCTAACACCCAAGGTCACGGTATTAGTAGGTGGGGCCTTTGGGAGGTGATTAGGTCATGAGGGCTTGGTCATAAGATTAGTGTTCTTAGAAAAGGGGCTCAAGAGAGACCCTTCTCCCTTTCTACCGCTTGAGGACACAGTAAAAAGATGGCTTTCTGTAACCAGACACTGAATCTGCCAGAACTCTGATCTTAGAACTTCCAGCCTCCAGAACTGTGAGAAATATGTTTGTTGATTATAAGCCACCCAGTTTATGATACTTTGTTATAGCAGCCCAAAGAAGACTGTTTTACCTTCCCTTTTTACTTTTCAGCCCTTCTATCACTTGTATAACCAATTCCCTGTATTCTATTCCCTCTGATTTCTTAACTGGATCTCAACAAATAACAATACAACTTTAAAGAACTGTAAAATGAGGCACCTGGGTGGCTCAGTCGTTAAGCGTCTGCCTTCAGCTCAGGTCATGATCCCAGGGTCCTGGGATCGAGCCCCGCATCAGGCTCCCTGCTCCGCGGGAAGGCTGCTTCTCCCTCTCCCACTCCCCCTGCTTGTGTTCCCTCTCTGGCTGTCTTTCTCTCTGTCGAATAAATAAAATCTTTAAAAAAAAAACTATAAAATGGATTATATGTATATATGTAATATAAGTACAAAAGGATTAAGCGGACATTAAAACAAGTTTAGATCTTCAAAGTTGCTTCTGGGAACATTGAGCTTACTTGAAGTTAGCAGTAAATGATTTCCTAGAATTAAAAGTTATGATAGGTTGCCAGGGGTTCAAGGGAAGTGAGAAAGGATGAATAGATAGAACACAGGATTTTGAGGGCAGCAAAAACTATTCTGTATGATACTATAATGATGGATATATAACAGCCATTTGTGAAAGCCCACAGGATGCACAACACAGTGAACCCTAATGTGAACTATGTACTTTAGTTAATAATGAATTGACTCAATTATTGGCTCAATTATTATAAATGTACCTAATATAAAATATTAAATAATTGGGGAAGGGCACCTGGGTGGCTCAGTTGGTTGAGCGACTGCCTTCGGCTCAGGTCATGATCCCGGAGTC
Source organism: Callorhinus ursinus (assembly GCF_003265705.2). NCBI lineage: Eukaryota > Metazoa > Chordata > Mammalia > Carnivora > Otariidae > Callorhinus > Callorhinus ursinus. The sequence continues at coordinate 13,621,691 of NW_027397096.1, forward strand.
CCGGGATCGAGTCCCACATCGGGCTCCCTGCTCAACAGGGAGTCTGCTTCTCCCTCTGACCCTCCCCCCTCTCATGCTCTCTCTCTCTCTCTCTCTCAAATAAATAAATAAATAAATAAAATCTTTATAAATAAATAAATAAATAAATAAATAATTGGGGAAACTGGGAGGGGGGAGAGGGCATATGTGGGAACTCTCCATCCTTTCCTCTCCTTTCTTGGGTAAATCTAAAACTGCTCCAAAAAATAAAGTCTATTAATTTTTTAAAAGTTAATAAAATATTTGACATGTGGCAAATAACTGGTACTTGTAACTAAGAAGAATGTATTAATTTCCCAACTTCAGTTAATATTTTCTTGGTTATGCAAATGTATACTATTCTGTCTATTCTAAAGTATGCCTGTTTTATCTCTGTATAGGTAAAAAATAGAAATTCTATCTCCAGAAAAGCCTCAATTTTATTATCACTAATTATAAAGAGCTATCAATTTGAAATTGGTGCCATATCTCAAATGATAAAACAAATGTTTTTATATTTTTAAGAAAGTATAGTAACAATAAAATATATAAACATAATCTCAGATCTAGTACCTAGGAAAATGTTTAAGGCCAGGCCTTAAATGTTAAAATGGAAATATAAGGATATGTAATTTTTCATTCATATTTTAAAAAATGGAAGATGGCTAATGTGTAAGTACTTAAGATATTAATTCAGTTGTGTTGTCAAACTGACCAGTAGGGAGCAATAGAATACCTGACAACTGAAAAAACTGAGCATATGGAAGTGTTTTCAAATAAGAATTTCTTCCTTCTTTCTCCTCAATATACCCTAGCTACATCTTTTCCATTCTAAATCAATAACTTTAAAATAATCTCCATTTGCTGCCCAAAATATGACTGCTATATTAATTTTTATTCCTTTTCTTTTTTTTTTTTTTAAAGATTTTATTTATTTATTTGAGAGAGAGAGAGAATGAGAGAGAGCATGAGAGGGAAGAGGGTCAGAGGGAGAAGCAGACTCCCCGCTGAGCAGGGAGCCCGATGCGGGACTCGATCCCGGGACCCCAGGATCATGACCTGAGCCGAAGGCAGTCGCTTAACCAACTGAGCCACCCAGGCGCCCTTTTATTCCTTTTCTATTGCTGGCTAATTGGTCATATTGCAGCAACAGTCCAAAGCTGTCAAAATTCACATCAGGTAATAACAGGCCTACATGCACTATTTAATTGGTTTTAACAAGCAAAGAAGTCCCCCAAACAGCCTCTTTTTTTTCTTAATGTTTTAACCATTACTGATAATAATCTTTGTTTTTATCTAGCATAGTTCTTTGAGGAACCAAAATTATTTGTGAACTTATTATGACATGCTTATGAATGAGGAAGCAGGCAGGGGTTCGTGGTAATTTCTGATGAAGGTACTATAAATGGCTAACATGTGGTATATTCCTTCTGTAATTAATGGTTCTTCTAAAATGAATTGACTCCATTTAAAAAAATCCACTTCAATATTTTGCTACTAGTTTTCACTTTACAGAAACTAAAAAGTGCTTTATGGTGGTAAAAATCTATCTTTATTATTATCATCTAATCTTTAACTCCCTTTATATATTTACTTAGAGTAAATACATGCAAGAATTGAGAGTGATATTGATCATATTCTCTTTTAGTCAGCAGATGCCCATTACCCACTCTGGAGCATTCCTCAAAAAATCCAACTGCTTTTTATTTTTTTTTTTAAGTTTTATTTATTTATTTGAGAGAGAGAATGAGAGACAGAGAGTACAAGAGGGAAGAGGGTCAGAGGGAGAAGCAGACTCCCTGCTGAGCAGGGAGCCCGATGTGGGACTCGATCCCGGGACTCCAGGATCATGACCTGAGCCGAAGGCAGTCACTTAACCAACTGAGCCACCCAGGCGCCCTCCAACTGCTTTTTAAAATAAACATGAAGGGGCACCTGGGTGGCTCTGTTGGTTAAGCGACTGCCTTCGGCTCAGGTCATGATCCCAGGGTCCTGGGATTGAGCCCTACATCAGGCTCTCTGCTCGGCGAGAAGCCTGCTTCTCCCCCCACCCCATTCCTCCTCCTAGCGTTCCCTCTCTCGCTGTCTCTCTCTCTGTCAATTAAATAAATAAAATTAAAAAAAATAAAATAATAAAATAAAATAAAATGAACATGAAGCAGGCAACTAAATATGAAAACTTCACAAAGGTGGCTTCTATGCCCAGAGAGTTGGGAACACTTTCTTCTTTGCTGAGTGTGGCTCTAATGGAATTGAGCCACAACGACATTTGTGACTAGAAGGGAAGATAGACATGATTCCATTAACCTAGAGGGCTGTAACATATGGTAATCATAGGTGGTAGAATAGCTGTGTTGGACAAGGGCAGAAGTAAGCCATGTGGCACAGACATTACCAATTACCACACATGGTAACCATGCTGACACAATGTATCTTCTCCAGAAAGGAAATGATTTGGGCATATGAAGCCGTTTGTTGCCTGATGGAAGAGTGATCTATAAAGGACATAGCTGGCACCAATAGAGCACACGTGGTTTCTAGTAATCCTGCAAGTGGAGGACTATTAAGATTTGATGAACTTCCATATACCTAAATAACAGTACAACAGTTATTTGAATAAAAACAGCAAATCAAAATAGTTATGCAAAATAAACTTGGGTCCTTCGTGTATAAAATTATTTTTCAAATATATTTTTAAATTATCATATAAGACTTTGGAATTTTGTTTCGCTGGAAATATGTCAATAATCTCATGAGTCTTTAAGGTATAAAGCCTGTGGGCATAAGAAAAGGTCAAGATTAAATCTAAGCATCCTGGGAGATGGAATTACAAGAATTTGTTCCCAGTTTTGACAAAAATATTGAATTTGAAAGAAACATGTTAAAAACTGTTCTAAGAAAATTTGATACATAAACATTCTTTCAGACAAGTACAAGGTAGATTGAAGAGAAGAAATTGAAGGCTGAAAGATCAGTTGGGCAATAGGAGAGCATGAGAACACAGAAGGGAATGATGTCAGTGGGAATGAAAATGAACAGAAGTTAAAAGACACTGTACAGGAAAATCTGAAATTCTAAGGCAGCAAAAAAAAAAAAAAAAAAAAAAAAATTCTAAGGCAGCACCTGAAGACACAAGTTGGAAAGAGCCGGCAACCTACCCAGGTAGGCTCTCAAGAGGCTGTTCTGGATATCTATTGCTGTATAACAAATTACCTCAAAACTAATGGCTAAAACAGAAACCATTTCATAGTATTTCACAGCTGTTAGTTGACTGGTGGTTCTCATTTGCAGGTCTCATGAGGTTTCAGTCAGATAGCAGTTGGTTGGGTATAAAGTCATCTGAAGGTTCAAATGGACTAGATGTCCAAGAGGACTCACTTGGATTATACTTTTTTCATCTCTATTGAAAAAATTGAGTGAAAAATGACTAACATGTACATTGTTTTCAAGATACTAATTTGACTGTGTTGCCAAACTGAGAGCTGAAGCTGGCTGTTAACTGGGTGTTCAGCTGGGCCTATCAGTTTTAATGCCCACACAGAACATCTCCAACATGATGGCCTTAGAGTAGTCAGAGTTCTTACATGGTGGCTCAGGGGTCCAAGAGTGAGTGTTCCAGTAAATATGACAAAAGGTAGATAGCCTTTTATAAATGGTGCCATAAGTCAATAACACCACTTTTGTGGTACACTATTGGTCAAAGCAGTAACAGTCCTATTCAGATTCAAGAGAAGGGGACAAAATACATCCCACCTCCCGATGAGAAGAGTATCAAAGAATATTCTAAGACTACCATAGTAACAATCACCTGCATGAATTTTGACAAATTATAGCAACTTGAACTTGGAGGTTCAGAAGTGTGCATGTTCCAACCTTAATTACACAGATGGATGTTAACTAAAAAATCTCAAAAGAAACTGATGTATAAAAATCACAATAACAGAAGATGGCGGAGGAGGGCGCCTGGGTGGCTCAGTTGGTTAAGCGACTGCCTTCGGCTCAGGTCATGATCCTGGAGTCCCGGGATCGGGTCCCACATCGGGCTCCCTGCTCGGCAGGGAGTCTGCTTCTCCCTCTGACCCTCTTCCCTCTCATGCTCTCTATCTCTCATTCTCTCTCTCTCTCAAATAAATAAATAAAATCTTAAAAAAAAAAAAAAAGAAGATGGCGGAGGAGTAGGAGACCAGGATTTCGTCTGGTCTCAGGAATTCAGCTGAATAGGGATCAAACCATTCTGAACACCTACGAACTCAACAGGAGATCGAAGAGGAGAGTAGCAACAACTCTCTGAACAGAGAAGCGACCACTTACTGGAAGGTAGGACATGCAGAGAAATGAATCCGAGGCGATATTCGGGAGGATACACGGCGGGGGAGGGGGCCTCCGTCGGCCGCTTCTGGCAAGTGCTAGAGCCGTGGAGCACAAAATAGGAACTTTTAGAAGTCGGCTGTGCTGAGGGACGTCGCTCCAGTGGCTAAGCGGGAGGTGGAAACCTCGCGGGACAGTGCGATCTCAGGACCCTCGGGGGTCACAGAAAGACCGGGGGTGCCTGAGTGCGGCAGAGCTCCCAGGTATTGGAGCGGGGAAGCCGGCTGCAGAGACGGAGCAGAGGCGCAGGCTCTCAGCTCGGGGTTGCCATAGACTGTGATCCGCGGCCCAGTCGAGCCACTGCTCCTCCAGCAGGGACCCAACAAGTGGCAGACTCCCCTTCCTCCCCCGGGAGGAGCGGCATGGGAGTGCGCCGCAGGGATCTGCTGGGTTTGGAGACTCCACACGGGGTCGGGTGCCAGAGATAGAAATGCTCTGTCACAGGCCCGGTGAGCACGGAGTGCGGCCGGAGACCGGGGACACAGGAGTGACTGGCTGCTTTTCTCTGGGGGTGCACTGAGGAGCGGAGCCCCGAGTTCTTGCCTCCTCTGGGGCGGAGATTGGGAGGCCGCCATTTTCACCCTGGTCCTCCAAAGCTGCACCGAGAGCTTGCAGGGAACAAAAGCTCCTGAGAGCAAACCCGAGCAGCTTGCTTAGCCCGGACTCACAAGGGCGGGGCAATTCCGCCTCCGGCAAAGACATTTAGGAACCACAGCAACAGGCCCCTCCCCCAGAAGATCAGCGCGAACAGCCAGCAAGCCAAGACCAAGTTTACCGATCACGGAGAACGGGAGAACCCCAGCGCTAGGGGAATACTGCACATAGGATTCCTGGCTTTTTTTTACCATGATTCATTAGTTTTTCAAAGTTAATTTTTTTAACTTTTATTTTAATTTCTCTTTTTCCCTTTTTCAACCAACATCTTATCAATCCCTTTTTTTAAAAAAACATTTTTATTTTTCATTTTTAGAGTCATATTTTATCCCTTCATAGTAGTTACCCTTATTTTTGGCATATATATATAAGTTGTTCTCTCTTTAAAATTTTGAGAAACAGTTTCTTCTAACAGATCAAAATATACCATAAATCACTAGTGTATGGCTTTGTTCTAGTCTCCTGCCTGATCACATTCTCTCCCCCTTTTTTTTTTAAATCTTCTTCTTTCTTTTTTCAAACAACTTCTTATCATATCAATTCCTTTTATAAAATCTTTTATAATTTTCATCTTTACAGTCATCTTCCATCCCTTCATTGTATCAACCCTTATTTTGTACATATATAAGTCTTTCTTCCTTTAAAAGTTTAGGAGGCACTTTTTTCTAACAGACCAAAATACGCCCAAAATCTAGTGTGCGGCACTGATCTATGCACTAGACTGATCATATTTGATCATATTCGGGTCTTTTTGTATTGTTCTGTTTTTGTTTTTAATCTTTTTCTTTTTGTTTTTTTTTTCTTTCTTTCTTTTCTCTTTCTTTTTTCTTTCTTTCCCTTTCTTTTCCCCTGGTTTCAGGTCTTTTCTGATTTGTATAGAGTATGTTTGCTGGGGACGTTGTTAACCTGTTAGCATTTTGTTCTCTCATTCATCTATTCTCCTCTGGACAAAATGACAAGATGGAAAAAATCACCTCAGCAAAAAGAACAAGAGATAGTACCGTCAGCCAGGGACCTACTCAATACGGACATTAGTACAATGTCGGACCTAGAGTTCAGAATCATGACTTTAAAGATACAAGCTGGGCTTGAAAAAAGCATGGAAGTTATTAGAGAAACCTTTATGGAGAAATAACTAAAATCTAACCAAGTCGAAATCAAAAAGGCTATTAATGAGGTGCAATAAAAAATGGGGCCACTAACTGCTAGGATAAATGAGGCAGAAGAGAGAATCAGCGATATAGAAGACCAAATGATGGAAAATAAAGAAGCTGAGAAAAAGAGAGATAAACAACTACAGGATCAGGAGGGCAGAATTTGAGAGATAAGCGATACGATAAGACGAAACAACATTAGAATAATTGGGATCCCAGAAGAAGAAGAAAGAGAGAGGGGGGCAGAAGGTATATTGGAGAAAATAATAGCAGAGAACTTCCCTAATGTGAGGAAGGAAAGAGGCATCCAAATCCAGGAGGCACAGAGAACCCCTCTCAAAATCAATAAAAATAGGTCAACACCCCGACATCTAATAGTAAAACTTACGAGTCTCAGAGACAAAGAGAAAATCCTGAAAGCAGCTCGGGAGAACAGATATGTAACCTACAATGGTAGAAATATTAGATTGGCAACAGACCTATCCACAGAGACCTGGCAGGCCAGAAAGGACTGGCATATCTTCAGAGCACTAAACGAGAAAAATATGCAGCCAAGAATACTATATCCAGCTGGGCTCTCATTGAAAATTGAAGGAGAGATAAAAAGCTTCCAGGACAAACAAAAACTAAAGGAATTTGCAAACACGAAACCAGCCCTCCAAGAAATATTGAAAGGGGTCCTCTAAGCAAAGAAAGAGACTAAAAGCAGCACAGATCAGAAAGGAGCAGAGACAATATACAATAACAGTCACCTTACAGGCAATACAATGGCACTAAATTCATACCTTTCAATAGTTACCCTGAATGTAAATGGGCTAAATGCCCCAATCAAAAGACACAGGCTATCAGATTGGATTAAAAAACAAGACCCATCAATAGGCTGTCTGCAAGAGACTCATTTTAGACCCAAAGACACCCCCAGATTGAAAGTGAGGGGGTGGAAAACCATTTACCATGCTAATGGACACCAAAAGAAAGCTGGGGTGGCAATCCTTATATCAGACAAATTAGATTTTAAACCAAAGACTGTAATAAGAGATGAGGAAGGACACTATATCCTACTTAAAGGGTCTATCCAACAAGAAGATCTAACAATTCTAAATATCTATGCCCCGACCATGGGAGCAGCCAATTATATAAGGCAATTAATAACAACAGCAAAGAAACACATTGACAGCAATACAATAATAGTGGGGGACTTTAACACCCCCCTGACTGAAATGGACAGATCATCTAAGCAAAAGATCAACAAGGAAATAAAGACTTTAAATGAAACACTGGACCAAAAGGACTTCACAGACGTATTCAGAACATTCCATCCCAAAGCAACGGAATACACATTCTTCTCTAGTGCCCATGGAACATTCTCCAGAATTGATCACATCCTAGGTCACAAATCAGGTCTCAACCGGTACCAAAAGATTGGGATCATTCCCTGTATATTTTCAGACCACAATGCTTTAAACTAGAACTCAATCACAAGAGGAAAGTTGGAAAGAACTCAAATACATGGAGGCTAAAGAGCATCCTACTGAGGAATGAATGGGTCAACCAGGAAATTAAAGAAGAATTAAAAAAATTCATGGAAACCAATGACAATGAAAACACAACTGTTCAAAATCTTTGGGATACAGCAAAGGCAGTCCTGAGAGGAAAGTATATAGCAATACAAGCCTTTCTCAAGAAACAAGAAAGGTCTCAAATACACAACCTAACCCTACACCTAAAGGAGCTAGAGAAAAAACAGCAAATAAAGCCTAAACCCAGCAGGAGAAGAGAAATAATAAAGATCAGAGCAGAAATCAATGAAATAGAAACCAAAAGAATAGTAGAACAGATCAACGAAACTAGGAGCTGGTTCTTTGAAAGAATTAACAAGATTGATAAACCCCCTGGCCAGACTTATCAAAAAGAAAAGAGAAATGACCCAAATCAACAAAATCATGAATGAAAGAGGAGAGATCACAACCAACACCAAAGAAATAAAAACAATTATAAGAACATATTATGAGCAACTCTATGCCAGCAAATTAGATAACCTGGAAGAAATGGGTGCATTCCTAGAGATGTATCAACTACCAAAATTGAACCAGGAAGAAATAGAAAACCTGAACAGACCTATAACCACTAAGGAAATTGATGCAGTCATCAAAAATCTCCCAAGAAACAAAAGCCCAGGGCCAGATGGCTTCCCAGGGGAATTCTGTCAGACATTTAAAGAAGAATTAATACCTATTCTCCTGAAACTGTTCCAAAAAATAGAAATGGAAGGAAAACTTCCAAACTCATTTTATGAGGCCACCATTACCTTGATCCCAAAACCAGACAAAGACCCCATCAAAAAGGAGAATTACAGACCAATATTCTTGATGAACATGGATGCAACAATTCTCACCAAAATACTAGCCAATAGGGTCCAACAGTACATTAAAAGGATTATTCACCATGACCAAGTGGGATTTATCCCTGGGCTGCAAGGCTGGTTCAACATCCGCAAATCAATCAACGTGATACAATACATTAACAAAAGAAAGAACAAGAATCATGTGATCCTCTCAATAGATGCAGAAAAAGCATTTGACAAAGTACAGCATCCTTTCTTGATCAAAACTCTGTTCAGAGTATAGGCATAGAGGGTACATACCTCAATATCATAAAAGCCATCTATGAAAAACCTACAGCCAATATCATTCTCAATGGGGAAAAACTGAGAGCTTTTCCCCTAAGGTCAGGAACGCAGCAGGGATGTCCACTCTCACCACTGCTATTCAACATAGTATTAGAAGTCCTAGCCACAGCAATCAGACAACAAAAAGAAATCGAAGGCATCCAAATCGGCAAAGAGGAAGTCAAACTCTCACTCTTTGCAGATGATATGATACTGTATGTGGAAAACCCAAAAGACTCCACCCCAAAACTGCTAGAACTCATACAGGAATTCAGTAAAGTAGCAGGATAGAAAATCAATGCACAGAAATCAGTGGCATTCCTATACATCAACAACAAGACAGAAGAGAGACAAATCAAGGAGTTGATCCCATTTACAACTGCACCCAAAACCATAAGATACCTAGGAATAAATTTAACCAAAGAGGCAAAGGATCTGTACTCAGAAAACTATAAAATACTCATGAAAGAAATTGAAGAAGACACAAAGAAATGGAAAAATGTTCCATGCTCATGGATTGGAAGAACAAACATTGTGAAGATGTCAATGCTACCTAGAGCACTCTACACATTCAATGCAATCCCCATCAAAATACCATTCACTTTTTTCAAAGAAATGGAACAAATAATCCTAAAATTTGTATGGAACCAGAAGAGACCCCGAATAGCCAGAGGAATATTGAAAAAGAAAAGCTAAGCTGGCGGCATCACAATTCCAGACTTCCAGCTCTATTACAAAGCTGTCATCATCAAGACAGTATGGTACTGGCACAAAAACAGACACATAGATCAATGGAACAGAATCGAGAGCCCAGAAATGGACCCTCAACTCTATGGTCAACTAATCTTTGACAAAGCAGGAAAGAATGTCCAATGGCAAAAAGACAGTCTCTTCAACAAATGGTGTTGGGAAAATTGGACAGCCACATGCAGAGGAATGAAACTGGACCATTTCCTTACACCACACACAAAAATAGACTCCAAATGGTTGAAAGACCTAAATGTGAGACAAGAGTCCATCAAAATCCTAAAGGAGAACACAGGTAGCAACCTCTTCGACCTCAGCTGCAGCAACTTCTTCCTAGAAACATCGCCAAAAGCAAGGGAAGCAAGGGCAAAAATGAACTATTGGGATTTCATCAAGATAAAAAGCTTTTGCACAGCAAAGGAAACAGTCCACAAAACCAAAAGACACCCAACAGAATGGGAGAATATATTTGCAAATGACATATCAGATAAAGGGCTAGTATCCAAAATCTATAAAGAACTTATTAAACTCAACACCCAAAGAACAAATAATCCAATCAAGAAATGGGCAGAAGACATGAACAGACATTTTTCCAAAGAAGACATCCAAATGGCCAACAGACACATGAAAAAGTGCTCAACATCGCTCAGCATCAGGGAAATCCAAATCAAAACCTCAGTGAGATACCACCTCACACCAGTCAGAATGGCTAAAATTAACAAGTCAGGAAACGACAGATGTTGGCGGGGATGCGGAGAAAGGGGAACCCTCCTACACTGTTGGTGGGAATGCAAGCTGGTGCAGCCACTCTGGAAAACAGTATGGAGGTTCCTCAAACAGTTGAAAATAGAGCTACCGTTCGATCCAGCAATTGCACTACTGGGTATTTACCCCAAAGATACAAATGTAGGGATTCGAAGGGGTACGTGTACCCCAATGTTTATAGCAGCAATGTCCACAATAGCCAAACTGTGGAAAGAGCCAAGATGTCTATCGACAGATGAATGGATAAAGAAGATGTGGTATATATACACAATGGAATATTATGCAGTCATCAAAAGGAATGAGATCTTGCCATTTGCAACAACGTGGATAGAACTGGAGGGTGTTATGCTGAGTGAAATAAGTCAATCAGAGAAAGACATGTATCATATGACCTCAATGATAGGAGGAATTCTTAATCTCAGGAAACAAACTGAGTGTTGCTGGAGTGGTGGGGGGTGGGAGGGATGGGGTGGCTGGGTGACAGACATTGGGGAGGGTATGTGCTATGGTGAGTGCTGTGAATTGTGCAAGACTGTTGAATCACAGATCTATACTTCTGAAACAAAAAATGCAAGATATGTTAAGAAAAAAGAAAAAGAAGAAGATAGCAGGAGGGGAAGAATGAAGGGGAGTAAGTCGGAGGGGGAGACAAACCATGAGAGACGATGGACTCTGAAAAACAAACTGAGGGTTCTAGAGGGGAGGAGGGAGGGGCGATGGGTTAGCCTGGTGATGGGTATTAAGGAGGGCACGTTCTGCGTGGAGCACTGGGTGTTTTGCACAAACAATGAATCATGGAACACTACATCAAGAACTAATGATGTAATGTATGGTGATTAACATAACAATAAAAAAATTTTTTAAAAATCACAATAACATACAAATTTACAATGAGAACTATTAACTTCCATCAAGACCAGACATTTACATTGATCTGGCTGAAGCTAAAGTAATTAGGATCCAATTTATCAACAGGTTGATAATTGATGTGCATGGAATCAGATAAGAGTTCACTATGATTCAGATATTTAATAGTATCAAACTGAGATATCCTGATGCAATCATTTCTAAAATAAGGATCAGGTATCAAGACCAATCTAAGAAGGACCCTTAACCATTTGAGCAGGGCTTGAGTAGGTACATAGAAGCTTGCTCCATTTTGACCCTCTCTTTTCTACCATACTGTATTGTTTACCAAGCCTTCTTCTGACTGACACATTTTAAGAATATGGCTCCATGCCATTATTTTCTCAGGTTAGAGTTTACAACCTTATCATTATTGATGTTTTGGGCCAAATAATTCTTTGTTGGAGGGCTGTAATGCATATTTTAGGATTTTAGCAGCATACCTTGACCTTTACCCACCAAATGCCAATGGCACCTATCCCTACAGTTGTGATGACCAGAGTGTCTCCACACTGCCAAATGTCCCCTGGGAGATAAGGTCATCCCAAGTCGATCCCAAGTCTTAATATAATTAAGAGCATGAGCTCTGGAGTTAGACTTCTTTTAATTTCTGATAGGCTGTTTCCTAATGGTGTGACCTTGAGCAAGTTGTAATTTACAATGTACATTCCTCGTTTTTGGTTACCCAGCCGCTATACCACTTTCCTAGCAGCATCTCAATCTCTTTGAGGGAGTTACCTCTCCTCCATTTTAGGTAGTTTGGATAGGATTCCTGGCCTCCTCTTACACAAGCCAAAGATAATTCTAGTGATTTCTCCCAGATTCTATCACATTCTGGTCAGACACTGATCGAAGTGAGGTCAACAGAATACTCTCTACCCAGACTTTGAATGTTGATCAAGAAATAAGGATAGAGGGGCCCCTGGGTGGCTCAGTCATTAAGTGTCTGCCTTCGGCTCAGGTCATGATCCCAGGGTCCTGGGATCAAGCCCCACATCTGGCTCCCTGTTCCACGGGAAGCCCGCTTCTCCCTCTCCCACTCCCCCTGCTTGTGTTTCCTCTCTCACTGTGTCTCTCTCTGTCAAATAAATAAATAAAATCTTAAAAAAAAAAAAAAAAAGAAAGAAAGATAGAAGAAGGGTGATAGTTCATTCATCTCAGTGGGCTCCTACCATGCCTGCTGTCTGATGCTCTGGAATTAACTAGATCATGAATTTCCAAGCTGGCTTCTTCTGCCTTCCTATCATTTATGTAAGTTTTTTTTTTTTATGTCTTTCCAATAGGTTCTTTTTGGTTTAAATTGCCAGTAAGTTTCCATTATTTACAACTGAAGAATCCTAATAGATGAAACTTATCTGAAGATAAAAATACCTACCCCTAACAAAGTTATTGAATGGGCTATTTTAAAATAATACATGTAAAGGACTTAGCATAGTCCCTGGCATGTGGCAATCATACAATAAATGTTAGCTACTATTAGTAAGGGTCTTGAAGATTTCATAGTTTAATTCTGAGAGCAAACTCACTTCTCTAAATTCCAAGTTCTTAGAGTATAACTCGCTGACACTTGAGTATATCTCTTATAGAATTAATAATTTGGCAACTGATTAGACATGTAGTCATTATGAGAGTAGGTCCTTGAGAAAGATTCTAAAATTTTTTTAAAAGATTTTATTTATTTGACAGAGAGAGAGACAGCGAGAGAGGGAACACAAGCAGGGGGAGCGGGAGAGGGAGAAGCAGGCTTCACGCTAAGCAGGGAACCCGATGCGGGGCTCAATCCCAGGACCCTGGGTTCATGACCTGAGCGGAAGGCAGAAGCTTAATGACTGAGCCACCCAGGTGCCCCGAAAGATTCTAAAATTAAGAGAAGTGAAGTAGGAGAAGCTATCTGCAAGCCAATGAGAGAGTTTCAGAAGAAACCAATCCTGCTAATACCTTGGTCTCAGACTTCTAGCCTCCAGAATTATGAGAAGATAAATTTCCTTAACCTAGTTCCAAAACCGGAGGCCACGACAGGCAGCTGGGAGGCCAAGGGATCCATGACTGCTTGCTGTAAGTCCAGGTACAGGGAAAGGAGACTTGAGTTCCAGGTTTTGCTGCTGTGATGGGAGGAAGAGCAGGCTTCACAGAGACCCATCATCATCAGCAAGAGTGCTCCCAGAGAGCAGGAGCAAGAAGACCCCTAGAGCAGGAGTCTACAGTCTCCTATGGAGGCTACCCTGGACTCCCGCACGTGAGAGTGGCAGCAACAGTAGGAGAGAAGGCATCCCAGAGCACATTCGCCAAAGCAGATCGCCTGATCTAGCCTGAATTCCACCTGAGGGAATGACTTTAGGGCCTGGATTTCGGGAAACAGGACCCATCAGGGGTCACCAGTGTAACAATCCATCACAAGAACCTACAAACTTAGAGGAGGGGGCTCCCAGCCACATGCTACCTCAGGATCTTGGAGGAGGGGTCTCATGGAGCTGGGCCCAGACCTGTGAAGTGCAGGCCTCCCCCTCTCTCCCCCCATCCCATGTTGCCCCCCTCGTGCCCCCTGGCTGTGCCAGGAATGCGGAAAGAAGTTGGAAACTGGAACCATCTGCTGCTCCAGGGGAATCAGCAAATAGACTTAGGAAGGAATAAGTCTCTCTTCTTTCACCTTCCAAACTCCTTCTGACAAAGGAGAATGTAGCTTGCAGACTCCCAGCATGGCATCCCAGACCGCAGGGTAGGACAGTGTGAGCTGAAACTCAGATGGAACACTTCACTGTCTTGCAGGCATGTTGAAGACTGGTTGTGTGTGCATAGTGCTCAGCCCAGGTGAAATGTTCAATAAAGGATAACTATTTGAAGGAAAAAAAAAGAGAGAGAGAGAGAGAGAGAGAGAGAAGTGAAGTAGAGAACAAACTGGTGGTTACCAGAGGGGAGGTGGGTGACGGATGGCTGAACTAGGTAATTCTTCCATGGTTGAAGAGAAAAGTGGACATTTTAAGGTATTCTTCCGTTATAAACAGAAGCCAATTTGGGCTGATTTAAACAAAGAAACAATTTATGGGAGAGCTAATAAAATAGGAGAAATAGGGTCACTTCAATTATATTATCCAGCCATTGCTGCTAAAATAAATGCATTTCAATCACTTTTTCCCAGGCCTGGGTCTTCCACTCAAGTTTCAAGGTGTAGGGGCAGGAGCATGATTGACTTGGCCTACCCTTCACTAATGAGGGGGCAAGACACCAGAATTTACAGCCCCACTAAGCCGGCATAAATTGAAGAATGGGAAACACAACTGTACAAAAGGAAAATGGGGAGCTATTAAGAAGGAGACATGTATGTCTTGTGCTTCAGCAGCACATGTATTAAGAAGGGGACATGTATGTTGACTATCAAAAAACACCCTATGAGTGTACATTAAAGGGGTCTCCAATTCAGGCAGAGGATGAGATGCCAAGGTAAAAGAGTTTCAATGTGCTAGATGTTGCTTAAAGGATGAGGATTGTAAGGGGAAAAAGCCTGCAACTCCAACAATTTTATTGAACTTTGGAGAATACAACTTTGGTACAAAAGTGAACAAGTGAATATAAAAGCCAGGTTAGAAAAGGAAAGGAATGATGAGAGGTCCAGTTTTTAGTAAATTCATAAAGTGCTTCTTCCCCCATAGTAACAGTGTACTTTATCTAAATTAAGCAACTCAAGGCAGCCCTGAAAGCATAGCCAAGTCTAAATATGTTGCACTTCCATTTTCATTAAATATTTGAAAGCCAGTTGTGTGCCAAGGATACTGTTCTAGTGAATAAGATCCCTGCTTTCATGGGGCTTATAATCTAGCGGGAGAGTTAGGTAATAGGTTAATAAATAATGCCTTCAGGGCGCCTGGGTGGCTCAATTGGTTAAGCGACTGCCTTCGGCTCAGGTCATGATCCTGGAGTCCCGGGATCGAGTCCCGCATCAGGCTCCCTGCTCAGCAGGGAGTCTGCTTCTCCCTCTGACCCTCTTCCCTCTCGTGCTCTCTATCTCTCATTCTCTCTCTCTAATAAATAAAATCTTAAAAAAAAAAATAAAATAAATAAATAAATAATGCCTTCAGATAGTGGTAAATGCAATGAATAAAATGAGATAATTGTGACAGTAGCAAAAGAAGAGAGGTCAACATTGTGTAGGATGGTCAGGGAAGGCCTCTCCAGGGAGGTAAAATCTGAACTAAACCTGAAAGACAAGGAGTGAACCACATGAAAACCCAGAAAAGCTGGTATAAAGGTCCTAAATCAAGAATGAACTTGTGGGGTGCCTGGGTGGCTCAGTCGGTTAAGCGGCTGCCTTTGGCTCAGGTCATGATCCTGGAGTCCCGGGATCGAGTCCCACGTCGGGCTCCCTGCTGTCAGCAGGGAGTCTGCGTCTCCCTCTGACCCTCCCCCTCTCATGCTCTCTCTATCTCATTCTCTCTCAAATAAATAATAAAATCACAAAAAAAAAAAAAAAGAATGAACTTGTGTATACTTGAAGAACAAAGTTCCATGTAACTGAAGCAAAGGAATGAATGGTATCATATGAGCATGGAAAGGAAAGCAAAAGTCAGATCATTTAGAGCCTCAGTAAAGAGTTTGGCTTTTATTCCAAGTGCAACAGGAAGCTACTGGAGAGTTGGAAGAAGGAAAGTAACATGAACTGGTATACATATCTTTCTAAAAGATCCCTTTGGCTGCTACTATAGAAATAGATTATAGGTGAGATGAGAGAAAGTAGGGAGACTAATTGGGAGGTTATTGCTGTTATCCAAGTGAGGAAAGACTTTGGCTTACAGTATGGTGGGAGAAAATGACAATGGAAAGACTATACTTAAGACATATTTTGTGTATAAGTGACAGGACTTACTGATATGGGATGTGGGACTGAGGATATAAAAGAAATCAAGTATCTTCAATTTTTGGTTTGAATGAAACTGGATGAATGGTGGTACGTGCTGAAATAACGGGGAGGGTGTTTGAGGGGTTAAGTTTGAAATATTTATTACAAATGTAAGTGAAGATATCAGGTTGATGGTTCATTATACCACTCTGGAGCTGAGAAGAAAAAACCGGATTGAATTACTTACATATCAGTATCCTCCTTTTCATCAATTTGAAATAATTTCTTATCTACCATTTTCTAATCTAACCAACATCTTACCTATGAAAAGAATACTTGTTAAAAATAAATGAATCAGGGGCTCCTGGGTGGCTCAGCCGTTAAGCATCTGCCTTCGGCTCAGGTCATGATCCCAGGGTCCTGGGATCGAGCCCCGCATCAGGGTCCCTGCTCCGTGGGAAGCCTGCTTCTCCCTCTCCCACTCCCCCTGCTTGTGTTCCCTCTCTCACTGTGTCTCTGTCAAATAAATAAAATCTTTAAAATAAATAAATAAATAAAATAAATGAATCAGAGGTGCCTGGGTAGCTCAGATGGTTAAGTATCTGACTTTTGATTTGGGCTCAGGTCATGATCTCAGTGTTGTGAGATCAAGCCCCGCATCAGACTCTGTGCTTAACAAGGAGTCTGCTTCTCTCTCTTTCTCTCTCCCTCCCCCTCTGCTCTCTCTCTCTCAAATAAATAAAAAAATATTTTAATAAATGAACAAATGGGCGCCTGGGTGGCTCAGTTGGTTAAGCAACTGCCTTCGGCTCAGGTCATGATCCTGGAGTCCCAGGATCAGGTCCCACATCGGGCTCCCTGCTCAGCGGGGAGTCTGCTTCTCCCTCTGACCCTCTTCCCTCTCGTGCTCTCTATCTCTCATTCTCTTTCTCTCAAATAAATAAATAAAATCTTAAAAAAAATAAAATAAATGAACAAACAAATGAATGAATGAATGAATCAAGGGGCGCCTGGCTGGCTCTGTTGGTAGTTCATGTGACTCAATTTCAGAGTTGTGAGTTGGAGCTTCACATTGGGTGTAGAGTGTTTGTACATACATATATATATATATACATAAATAAGTGAATAAATATAAATAAATCAAGAAACCCCAAAATTCACAGAGAAAAATGCATTAGCCAAACTATTATTATATTCTACTAATTGTCCTCCATAGAATTTGCCTTTAGAGTTTGGCTGACATTAGATAGAATAAACTGGTATTTTTCATAAAACTGCCTTCTAAGATATCACTGAATTCCCTTTAATCACAGACCCTCTGTCAAATTCAATACTCAAGGCCACAGCTAACATACACATAAATTCCAAATGGAAAGATTTTTTTAAATTTTTTTTAAAGATTTTATTTATCTATTTGACAGAGAGAGACACAGAGAGAGCAGGAACACAAACAGGGGTAGTGGGAGAGGGAGAAGCAGGCTTCCCAAGGAGCAGGGAGCCCAATGTGAGGCTCAATCCCAGGACCCCGGGATCATGACCTGAGCCACAGGCAGACGCTTAACAACTCAGCCACCCAGGCGCCCCATCAAATGGAAAGATTTAAACATAAAATAACACTTTTTGAAAGTTCTAGAAGTAAAAATGGGAGCATTTAATACTCATGGAGTAGGAAGTTCTAAGTAGAACACAACACTCAGAAACAAAATAATGATGAAAAATTGGCTATATAAAAATCACACTTCTGTAAGGCAAAAAGTAAGACAAACTGGGAAAAATATAGGGCATACAGGCCTAAAGCCTTTCTTAAGATGTTAGGAACTCTTACAGATTAATAAGACTAACCACCCAATAGAAAAATGGACAAAAAATATGAACAGCTACTTCATAGAAAAAGAAATAGGGTAAATGGGTCACCTGGTTGGCTCGGATGGTAGAGCATGCGACTTTTGATCTCAGGATCTTGAATTCAAGCCCCATGCTGGGCATACAGCTTACTTAAAAAAAAAAAAAAAGAATAACTTGAAAGTATATGAAAAGATGCCCAACCTCACTTACAAAAAAAACCAAAAACCAAAAAAAACAAACAAGAAAATATAGTATCACACTACAAGCTGCATTTTTATAAATCTATTAAATTGACAAAAAAAGATAAAATATTGTGTTGTCAGGGTGTGGAGAAGCAGCATGGTGGGAGTATAAATTAATAGCCTCTGTGGAGGATAATCTGGGCAACATCTGTCAAAATTTTAAATGCATATACACTCTGATCAATTCCTTATGTCTTCATAAAAAATTTGATCAACCTAAATATCGATCAATAAAAGAATGATTAAATAATAGTATATTTGCACAATGATACATCACACATAAATTTTTTCATTGAGGAAATTATATACGCACTGATAAATATAAGGTACAAATTTGGGTGATAAAGAAAAAAATATATTTTAGATACATGGAATAGCTGTGGAAGGTCACACAAAAAACTAGTAATCATGTTTGCCTTCTAAAAATGAACTGAGTGACTAAGGGACAGGGGAGGAAAGAAGAATTACTTTTCATTGAATTTAAAATCTTGTGCAAATATTACTTTTAAAAAATTAATTGAAATACAAAAAAAAGGGGCACCTGGGTGGCTCAGTCGGTTAAGCGACTGCCTTCGGCCCAGGTCATGATCCCGGAGTCCCGGAATCGAGTCCCGCATCGGGCTCCCTGCTCGGCGAGGAGCCTGCTTCTCCCTCTGACCCTACCCCCTCTCATGTACTCTCTCTCTCTCATTCTCGCTCTCTCAAATAAATAAATCTTTAAAACAAAACAAAACAAAACAAAAAAAACACTAAAAAAAAAAAAAAAAAAAGACCAGGAAAACATTTTTTCTCTCAAAGAACTGGTATACTTCTTATCATTAGACCAAAAGTTATATAACCAATTACGCCTTTCTCTTTGCCTTGGTTTATATGACTTCTTTTTTTTTTTTAAGACTTTATTTATTTATTTGAGAGAAAGAATGAGATAGAGAGAGAGAGCATGAGAGGGGGTAGGGTCAGAGGGAGAAGCAGGCTCCCCGCTGAGCGGGGAGCCCAATGCGGGACTCGATCCCCGGACTCCAGGATCATGACCTGAGCCAAAGGCAGTGTCTTAACTAACTGAGCCACCCAGGTGCCCTGGTTTATATGACTTCTTAATACAAATTCTCTTTGCTGCTTTGCTTTTGTCTTTTATCTGTATTAATTTTTAAATTTTGATAGAGGTAGGATATATTTCCATGAGTTCTCAAGCCTTTCTGAGAATCCAACTTTCATATTCTCATAAAACAGGCTACACATAAAATCATTATCAGAGTAATGGTGTGTTTAAAAACTCACATCTTACTACACATAAGAAGAGCCAAACGGATAGTGAGAGTCAAATGGATAGTTGAAGCACAGAAAGGCCAATATCAATGATGAGCTAAATCTGAAAACAGACAAAGGATTATACTGTGGTTGAAATACACGAAATTTTGTCAACATGTTTTATGCCAAAATCAGTTCTGAGGGAGCAAAATGTTCTGTAAATTTTTAACAGTAACAGTAATTTTAGGCACTGACGTTAACTAAAAATACATATTATGAACAGCCAGCCTCTCTTCTGCAACTCAATGTTTTTTTTTAAAGCAATAGAACATTTCAACACTATGTCTCAAGACAGAAATGTAATGTATTGGAATAAAATCCCTAGTATTATTGATTTTGAAAATAAAAAATGTATAAATGTCACTCTTTTCCTTATTTTTTAAATATCTAATAACTGAATATCTAATAATGCCTTTACAGGGATGCCTGGGTGGCTCAGTTAGTTAAGCATCTACCTTCGACTCAGGCCATGATCGCAGGGTCCTGAGATCGAGTCCAGCATCGGGCTCCTTGCTCAGCGGAGACCCTGCTTCTCCCTCTGCCTGCTGCTCCCCCTGCTTGTGCTCTGTCTCTCTCTCTGACAAATAAATAAATAAAATCTTAAAAAAAAATGCCTGTACAAAAGTAGCAGCCACAAAATTTCCAAAAATGAATTTAACAATCATTTATATTGTTTTATAAGTAAGAGAAAGGCATGAGAAAATAAAGGTGCCAAAATTGACATGGCTTATTAATGTCTCAGCTGAAATTAGAATGCCGGTCTTCTGACTCCAGTCCTCTGTTTTTTCTAGCACATTATAATCTGATAACTAGATGTAAGCATTTTAGTAGAAACAGTATTAACAAAAAATACAATAATTAGAAAATAAAAATAGCTGATCTAAGACATGAAAGTAAATTTATTAGGGTTAAAATTTAAGCTAGTAGGAACAGTTTGAAAATATTCCAAAGACAAATCAACTGTCCCAAACTTCATGAGCAATAAAAGTCAATAAAAGGCTCAGGAAACAAAAAGCGTTACTCGCATACATTAATAAGCCAAACACTATTAGAAACAACCCAAATGAGGGGCACTTGGATGGCTCAGTCAAGCATCCAACTCTTGATTTTGGCTCATGTCACGATCTCGGGGTCGTGGGATCAAACCCTGTGTGGGGCTCCGAGCTCAGTAGAATCAGCTTCTCTCCCTCTCCCTCTGCCCCTCCCCTCATGTACTCTCTCTCTCAAATAACTAAATCTTAACAAACAACAAACAAACCAATCAATGTTCATCAAGAGATGAATGACTAAAATGTGTTATATACTTATAATGGAATATTGTTCAGCCATAAAAATGAAGTTCTTACATATTCTACACTATGGATGAACCTTGAAAACATGCTAAGAGAAATAAACCAGACACAAAAGGAAAAATGTTGCATGATTCCACTTACATAAAATACATACAGTAGGTGCATTCATAGAAACAGTAGATTAGAGATTACCAGGAGTTTGTGGGGGGTTGGAAGCAGTGTGCAGAATAGAAAATTATTGCTTCAAGGGTACATAGTTTCTGTTTGTGTGATGAAAAGTTTCAGAAATAGTGGTGATAGGGGCACCTGGGTGGCTCAGACGGTTAAGCATCTGCCTTCAGCTCAGGTCATGGTCCCAGGATCCTGGGATCGAACCCCACATTGGGCTCCCTGCTCAGTGGGAGCCTGCTTCTCCCTCTCCCTCCACCTGCCACTACCCCTGCTTGTGCTCTCTGTCAAGTAAATAAAATCTTAAAAAAAAAAGTGATAACTATACACATTATGCATGTAGTTAATACCACTGAACTATACACTTAAAAATGGTTAAAATAGCCAATTTTATATCTATTTTATCACAATTTTAAAAAGTAAAAAATACTTTAAGGCACCTGGCTGACTCAGTCAGTAGAGTACATGACTCATCAGGGTCATGAGTTCAAGCCTCACACTGGGCAGAGTTTACTTAAAAAAAATAATAGTAATAAAAAGTCAAACAAAATTTTCAACACCACTATTAAATTATACATATTTTACAGTAATAAATGCTCAGAAACATCAACCTATGCATGACCAGTGGTATTCTTATCTGACCATTGGAAAAACAGAATTTATTCTAAATCTTTTTTTTTAAGATTTTTTTTTTATTTATTGATTTGCAGGAGAGACAGAGAGAGAACAAGCAGGGGGAGAGGCAGAGGGAGAGGGAGAAGCAGACTCCCTGCTGAGCAGGGAGCCCGATGCGGGACTGGATCCCAGGACCGTGGGATTATGACCTGAGCCAAAGGCAGACGCTTAACCATCTGAGCTACCCAGGCGCCAAATTTGAAATACTTATTCATTCAACAAGTAGTTGTTAAATGTGTATATGTTACGCTTTAGGTGGATGGATAGAAGGAATGAAAACAGACACGCCAGCCTATCCCACCCACCTTACAGAGTTGCTACAAGAATCAAATTAAATAATGTAAAAGTGTTTGAAAATCATAAGGCACTATATGAATGCTTTAAGTTACATATCCTCCCAAATTCAAACTAAAAGTTATATACTCTGGGAAAAAAAATCTTCAAAAAGATAAATTGTGGGGCGCCTGGGTGGCTCAGCCAGTTAAGCAGTTAAGTGTCTGCCTGCTCAGTGGGGAGCCTGCTTCCCCCTCTCTCACCCCCCTGCTTGTGCTCTCTCTCTCTCACATAAATAAATAAAATCTTTTTTTTTTAGGGCGCCTGGGTGGCTCAGTTGGTTAAGCAACTGCCTTCGGCTCAGGTCATGATCCTGGAGTCCCGGGATCGAGTCCCGCATTGGGCTCCCTGCTCGGCGGGGAGTCTGCTTCTCCCTCTGACCCTCTTCCCTCTCGTGCTCTCTATCTCATTCTCTCTCTCTAAAAAAAAGATTTTTTTTTAAAGATTTTATTTATTTGACAGAGAGAGACACAGGGAGAGAGAGAACACAAGCAGGCTTCCTGTGGAGCAGGGAGCCCGATGCAGGGCTCGATCCCAGGACCCTGGGATCATGATCTGAGCCGAAGGCAGATGCTTAACGACTGAGCCACCCAGGCGCCCCAATAAATAAAATCTTAAAAAGAAAAAGGATAGGGGCGCCTGGGTGGCTCAGTTGGTTAAGCGACTGCCTTCGGCTCAGGTCATGATCCTCGAGTCCCGGGATCGAGTCCCGCATCGGGCTCCCTGCTCAGCAGGGAGTCTGCTTCTCCCTCTGACCCTCCCCCCTCTCATGCTCTCTCTGTCTCTCATTCTCTCTCTCAAATAAATAAATAAAATCTATAAAAAAATATATAAAAAAAGAAAAAGGATAAATTATTTGTAAAACCAGGAAAGAATTAGTTTTAAAAAACTACCCACATGTTTGAAAAATTATAGATTTATGCATTAAAGATACTGGTGGGATTATCTTTAAGGTTTCCTCTAGCAATCATTGCATTGAAATGTTAAGCTTCTATCCTGAAAACAAAACAAAACAAAAATCCTGAGTTAGGTTGTCTGAGCTTTCAATTCTGTACCTTATTATGTTTTATACCTCTAATAACTTTTTTGAAATCAAACTTATTTTCCAAGTGCATTAACATAGAAAAGGCTTCTCAGAGCAGAGCAATTCTGAATTGCAAGTATTTGTTTACTCTTCCCAGAATGAGTAATTTTTTTAGATTTTTTATTATGTTAATCACCATACATCATTAGTTTTTGATGTAGTGTTCCATGATTCATTGTTTGTGTATAACACCTAGTGTTCCACGCAGAACGTGCCCTCTTTAATACCCATCACCAGGCTAACCCATCCCCCCACCCCCCTCCCCTCTAGAACCCTCAGTTTGTTTTTCAGAGTCCATCGTCTCTCATGGTTCGTCTCCCCCTCCGATTTCCCCCCTTCATTCTTCCCCTCCTATCTTTTTTTTTCTTAACATATATTGCATTATTTGTTTCAGAGGTACAGATCTGTGATTCAAGTCTTGCACAATTCACAGCGCTCACCATAGCACATACCCTCCCCAATGTCTATCACCCAGCCACCCCGTCCCTCCCACCCACCCCCACTCCAGCAACCCTGTTTGTTTCCTGAGATTAAGAATTCCTCTTATCAGTGAGGTCATATGACACATGTCTTTCTCTGATTGACTTATTTTGCTCAACATAACACCCTCCAGTTCCAGCCACGTCGTTGCAAATGGCAAGATCTCATTCCTTTTGATGGCTGCATAATATTCCATTGTGTATATATACCACATCTTCTTTATCCATTTATCTGTCGATGGACATCTTGGCTCTTTCCACAGTTTGGCTATTGTGGATACCAGAATGAGTAATTTTTAAAGTAGACTATTAGTGGCCTGTGTTGTACTAACTGTGGCCAGGACATTGCAAAACATGGAATTGACATAACAAATATTATGGAAATGAATGTTTTTCTTTGTGCAAATATATCTATGTGTATAAATGAATTAGCAGAAAGGGTGATCAGAGCAGTGGCATGAGGAGTAAAAGCCAATATATATCTTTTGGATTTACCATACTGCCTAACCACAAAATGAAAGATGGATGCAATCATTGGTTAGCCAGGAGGTAAGACTAACTGATTTACTGGTAGCATTAGATGACAAATGTATAAATTGTGGAATGACAGATATTCCATCACATCATGAATTAAAACAGAAGAGACTGGGGGAAAATTTATACTTATACATATTTTATAATTAAGAAAGAATAAGAGTCCTTGAAAAATAAAACTTTCAAAAAGCTAAGGAACTGGGCGCCTGGGTGGCTCAGATGTTTAAGCATCTGCCTTCGGCTCAGGTCATGATCCCAGAGTCCTGGGATCGAGTCCCGCATCAGGCTCCCTGCTCCTTGGGAGCCTGCTTCTCCCTCTGCCTCTCTCTCTCTCATGAATAAAAATAAAATCTTAAAAAAAAAAAAACAACTAAGGAACTATCATTTCTTTTCGTATCCTTTTTTTCCCTTTCACTTTCATAAATGGGAATGACCATCTATGAATACAGTTAAAAATGCCAAGTCTGTCCCAGTGCTTTCCAAACGTTAATGTGTTTATTTGTCACCAAAGGATGTCTTGAATTATGTTACCACATGAATTGAGGGGCTGAATAATGGCTCACCCAAAACATTTACAATCTAATCCTGGAATTTGTGAATGCTAATTTACATGCCAAAAGTACTCTGCAGATGTGATTAAGGGCCTTGAGATAGGGATATTATCCTGGATTATCTGACTGAGCCCTAAATGTAATCACAAGTGTCCTTATAAAAGGAAGGCAGGAGACAGATTTGGAAAAAGGCAATTGAAACAGACTGGAAAGGAGAGACTGGAAGATGCTACACTGTGTCTTTGAAGATGGGCTGTGAGCCAAAGAATGCAGGCAGCCTCTAGAAGCTAGAAAAGGCAAGAAAATGGATTTTTCCTACACCCTACAGAAGGAATGCAGGCTTGCTGATGCCTTGATTTTAGCCCTGGGAAACTGATTTGACTCCAGAACCGTAAGATAATAAATTCGTGTTCTTTTTTTTTTTAATTTTTTTTTTAATTTTATTTATTTATTTCAGAGAGAGAGAGAATGAGAGATAGAAAGCACGAGAGGGAAGAGGGTCAGAGGGAGAAGCAGACTCCCCGCCAAGCAGGGAGCCTGATGTGGGACTCGATCCCAGGACTCCAGGATCATGACCTGAGCCGAAGGCAGTCGCTTAACCAACTGAGCCACCCAGGCGCCCTAAATTCGTGTTCTTTTAAGCCACTAAATCTGTGGTAATTTTTTACAGCAGCAATGGAAAATTAATACAAATCATTTCAATTTCTTTAAAAAAAGAACTTGTATGCTTATTAGCATTGTTTATAACACTAAAAAAATATAGTAATAACTAAAACTCCAAAAAGTTTAAAATTATGCACAACCATTAAAAACTGTCAGAAAAATTATGTGGAGCACAAGAGGATATATTAGGCTCTTTAAAAAGCAGGTAACACGCTGTGAATTGTGTAAGACTGTTGAATCACAGATCTGTACTTCTGAAACAAATAACGCAACATATTTTAAGAAAAAAGAAAAAGAAGAAGATAGCAGGAGAGGAAGAATGAAGGGGAGTAAGTCAGAGGGGGAGACGAACCAGGAGAGATGATGGACTCTGAAAAACAGGTTTCTGGAGGGGAGGAGGGTGGGGGGATGGGTTAGCCTGGTGATGGGTATTGAGGAGGGCACATTCTGCATGGAGCACTGGGTGTTATGAACAAACAATGAATCACGGAACACTACACCAAAACAAATTATGTAATATATGGTGATTAACATAACAATAAAAAATTTAATAAAAGCAGGTAACATAATTTTTTAAAAATTTCATGTGTGAAAAAAAATATATGTGTGCATACTTTAAATTTCCTGTATTTTTTTTTAA
The DNA here is from genome assembly GCF_003265705.2 of Callorhinus ursinus. Classification (NCBI taxonomy): domain Eukaryota; kingdom Metazoa; phylum Chordata; class Mammalia; order Carnivora; family Otariidae; genus Callorhinus; species Callorhinus ursinus. Next base: position 13,647,616 of record NW_027397096.1, read on the forward strand.
GATTTTATTTGACAGAGAGAGTGAGCGAGCACAAGTAGGGGAAGCAGCAGGTAGAGGGTGAGGAAGAAGCAGGCTCCCTGCTGAGCAGGGAGCCTGATGGGGGGGCTCGATGCGGGGCTCTATCCCAGGACCCTGGGATCATGACCCCAGCTGAAGGCAGATACCTAATGACTGAGCCACCCAGGAGCCCCAAAATTTCCTGTAACTCTACAGACTGAATTCTGTTCCCAAAATTCATGTTGAAGCTCTAACCTTCAGGGTGACTGTATTTGGAGATAGGGCTTTTAGAAGGTAATTAATGTTAAATGAGGTCATAACGGTGAAGTCTAATCTGATAGGACTGGTGGCTTTATAAAAAGAAAGCTCTCTCTCCATGCACATTCACCAAGGAAAGGCCTTGTGAGTACTCAGTAAGTAGGCGGCTATCTACAAGCTTCCCTGGAACCACACCATGCTGGCATACTGATTTTGGACTTCTAGCCTCTAATACTGTGTGAAAAATTTGTTGCTTAAGTTTACGGTACTTTGTTACTTCAGCCCAAGCAGACTAAGATTTAAGTGTGTAACTAGGAAAATAATTATCTTTTTAGCAATAAGAACAACTTTGAAAGGTTATTTTTAAGATTTTATTTGAGATAGGGTAGGGGGGACAGGCAGAGAGGGAGAGGTATAGACGGTATAGACTCCCAGCTGAGCAGGGAGCTGGAGACTGGACTCAGTCGATCCTGGGACCCTGGGATCATGACCTGAGCTGAAGGCAGACGCTTAACCGACTAAGCCACCAGGCACCCTGAAAGGCTATTTTACATAAAGTTTACCTAAAAAGAGTTGCAAACAAAAAGCAAAAACACCTGGCTTTGTCTATATTCCGGGTCCTACAGTTCTTTAAAGTACAATGTTATGACGCTTTATGAGATTCCTATAGTTCTGATGCCTAGTAACACTGATATTTATCATTTATAACCCCCTCAACTCTCTTGATCTTATGATCTGAGCAGAGAGAATATAAAATGATGGGTAATTTTTTAGTAATGACTGCACTAATAAAAATATATGCCTCATAATTACAATCAGTCACTCTACACTAGTCATTTGAAGTTAGTCTTATGTAATTGGATGACCATATGCCTGATTTGCCTGGGATGGTCCTGATTTATGTCCACTGTCCTGGTGTAATTGTTAGCAGTGTCTACTTTCATTCTCAAGAAAGTCCTGGCAAACTATGGTTATTCTATATATAATCAATTACGGAATAATTGTATTTTAAAACTTTATAAATTTAGTGGTCTGGGACAGGAAATACCAATTGTCACTAAAATCTGGAGAACATGGTTGTCACAGTAATTATTTAAATAATTTTCTTCCAATGGAAACCAGAGTAAATTTTGTGAATGAATTGAGAAGAATCAGGTGCCAAAACATTTTTAGATGATTTTAAAACCACTCAAGAATCCAAATTTTTTAATTTATTCAAAGTGTTAAGATTATTCAAAGGAAAATGTCAATGCATCTAGAATTCTAGAATGGATCACACCATGTTTCAAAAATGTATAAATAAATAATTGAGTTTATCAATTTGACTATTCTGGAAGATGAACGTTCTAGACATTTTCTAGATAGGTAACAGCTCCAAAGTCCTTCCCTTAACATAAAATAACATAAAAAAATAAATAAATGGCTTAGATTTTAGGATTGGGGCCACTAAAATCTGATTGGTCATCTAAAATTTGTATCCTACCATTAAAACTGAATATAATAATATGCTGACTCAAGTTCCCTAAGGACTCATGGTGCTGGCTTTTCTTTATAATAGTAAAAACAAGCCTTTTTCTTTTTTTGTAATTTTATGGTTTTATTAACACAAATATGATGTGCACATAAGCTGTCTATTCATTTTCTTGGCTGCGCAGCGTAGCATTGGGACTGGTAATTCAGATGGCCAGCTAGGTTGGTCTTTCCAGTAGCTTTGTGGTTCTTGGAGGAAACATTGTGAGCAATCTCTGCACAGTAAGATGTGTTGCACATCAGGAGCACTTCAAGCTCCTCAACATTGTGGACTAGGAACTTCAGAAGCCACAGGGGAACATGTGCTTTGTTTTCTTGTTGCTCCTGTAAACAGTTTCGGGCATCAAGATCTAACCCTTGAATCTTCTGTGCACCCTGTCTATGACTCTGGGTTTCCGCCAGTTGTGCTTAATTTTGACATATGGGTCTGACTGGTGCTGGATGAACTTCTTGATTCTCTTTTTAATGGTATTGGGCTTCAACAGAGGTCTGAGGGCAGCCATGATGCCAAGTAAGAGATGGCTCAAAAACAAGTCATTCTTAAGAATTACACATTTAAAAGAGAACCCAACAGGAATGTGAAAAAAAAAAAAAACCAAACTCTTTTCTTCCTAGGATTTTCTAGGCAATTAACAAACAAAAGAGGGAAAAAAACACATTTAAAAGAGAACCCAATAGGAATGTGAAAAAAAAACAAACTCTTTTCTTCCTAGGATTTTCTAGGCAATTAACAAACAAAAGAGGAAAAAAACAGCCCGAATGGTAAATTCAGATTGGCCACACGAGATCAGCTTTCCACATCTGCAAAAATACAATACCTGTATCATCTCTGTTACTAAAAATGAAAACAGGAAAAAATATAATTGTACAACTGCTTTAGAAAAATTCAGAGAATCATACTCATTTAGTGTTTTTCACATTCACTTCATATACTCGATTCATATATGCCATAGTGTGTGTTTATATTTTAAAGTAAAGAGTCTACTGCTTGCATGTATTACATCTCCCAACATCAACATATATGTATACTTTAAAGACTAGTCTTTGGATTCCTGTTCTTCCTCTGATTCTCGTGACCGTTTCCGGGAATTCAATGAACCTTCTGTTTGCAAAGAAGATGCAGTTGCAACAACAGCATCTCTAAATCCCTGAGGCTGGAAGATGAAAAAATATACAAGTATGGTTTAAGAACAACTAAAATAACGATTAGTTTTCCAAATATTTTTAAGTAATTGATAAAAGAGCTACTTTATTCTTGAGACGGAAGTTATTAACCACTGCGAATGAAGAGGTTAAACCTCATGAAGAGGTGTCCAAGCCAAAGCTGTACTACCGTATTTTATATCTACAGTATTTTATATCTGTATTTATTTATTTACATATTGTTTATATATACACAACAGAAATACCAGTGCATTATACAAATGCACTCTAAAAATCTTAACAAACTTTATGGTGACTCTATTGAAGAGTAAAAGGAAGTAACATGTACTAATTACTTAGGTGCTTTACAAATTTACTTTCACAACTACTCTAATTTTCCAATTAGGATACTTTAAATGCACCTAAGCAGTACAAAGACTAAGTCGATAATTCAGTTTCAGAATCTCTTTCTATTTCTGTTTTTGTCCTTAAAAAATGAGATGCCAAGAATATATTTGGCTCAACATTACTGATAAATATGCACATTTCAGCCAAAAAAGTGTTCTATGATTTTAAATTATAGGAAAATTAACATTTTAAAGCAGGATATATTTGGTGGCTATGATAGATCTATAATATCTACAGACTAAAATGAATAACGTTAATATTTTTTCTTGGAAAATCTTTAACAACTTTTACTTTAAAAATTTTTAATATCCTAAATTAAAAAAAAATTTTTAATATCCTGACATTACATATGGCATGGAACACACTAGCCTACAAATAAGTATTTTCTCTGTTCTTAAGAATAAATTTCAGTCCAATTGTCACTAGAATATTCTGTATATATACTACTATTTTGGGGATAATGTTCTGAGCATCAAAAGCTGTCCTCAAATATACTTGCTGCCTACAGAAGTTAACAGAAGCAATTTGTAAATGCTCTCTTCAGATAATTACTGCCCACCAACACCAAAACCCCACTCTAATCAAATAATACTGACTGTGATTTGAAACAGTACTGTAGATTCCTTCTGGCTTGGTGATTTGTACAATGTTGCCAACCTGCTTAGAGAAAAATAAATATATACAAACACATGATCTTCATTAGACGACTGATTTAATAATTTAAATTTATAGTTTTTCACTACAATTCTATTGTTTTGTTCCCTAAGGACACAGAAAACAAAGAAATATCAGAAAGACTCCTTTAATCAATAGCTATACGTATATATATAATAATTATTACATATAATAATGAGTTGTTTATATAAGTGGAACTTTATTTATTTTTAAAGATTTTATTTATTTATTTGACAGAGAGAGACACAGCGAAAGGGGGAGCACAAGCAGGGGGAGTGGGAGAGGGAGAAGCAGGCTTCCTGCTGAGCAGGGAGCCCAATGCGGGGCTCAATCCCAGGACCCTGGGATCAGGACCTGAGTTGAAGGCAGATGCTTAACGACTGAGCCACCCAGGCGCCCCTATATAAGTGGAATTTTAAAGCAACCTAAACATCCAATGAGTAATTCAAATAAATTTCTACATGACAAAATACTACTGATGCTTAAGAAGATAATGTGGAAAAAATATTTAATGAGATAAAATATTAATAATACATTAAGTTATGCTCTATGAGTCACATTTATGAGTATGTAAATGCACATATATAGAAAAATTACTAGAAGACTACAATTAAAAAGTTAAGTTGTTATTACAAGATATTGTTTTTTTTGTTTATGTTTTTCCAACTTTCTGCAGTAATTGTGTACTTTTTGTGTGGTACGATAGAAGTATTAAGACAATTTCTTGGGATATAAATGAGGAGAAATACTCTTATCACACTAATACAAATAAACAAGGAAGACATTTTCTTTCAAAATGATTATATCCAGAAGAATCACTGTCAAGACAGAACAAGGTCTGTTTCGGTAGAATCTTATTATGTACCCTACAAAGTAACATAAAATTGAAAGCTGAAAAGTAGTTAGATACAAAATTCTAAGCTCTTACTAAGTTTGCTCAAATACTGTAATAGCAACAAATATAAGCAAAAACTTTTATTAAATTTTTTAATAAGTAATCTCTATGTCCAACATGGGGCTCGAACTCATGACCCCAAGATCAAGAGGCTTATGCTCTATAGACTGAACCAGCCAGGTGGCCTATGCAAAAACTTTTTTTTTTTTTAAGATTTCATCTATCTTATTTGAGAGAGAGGGAGAAAGAGCAAGGGGAGGAGCAGAGGGAGAGGATCTCAAGCAACCTCCACACTGAGCACGGAGCCAGACTTGGGGCTCAATCCCACAACCCTGAGATCATGACCTGAGCTGAAACCAAGAGTTGGATGCTTAATTGACTGAGCCACCCAGGCGCCTAAGCAAAAACTTCTATTTTTTTATTTAAAAAATATTTTTTAAAAAAGATTTTATTTATTTATTTGACAGAGAGAGAGAGACAGCAAGAGCAGGAACACAAGGAGGGGGAGTGGGAGAGGGAGAAGCAGGCTTCCTGCCGAGCAGGGAGCTCGATGTGGGACTCAATCCCAGGACCCTGGGATCATGACCTGAGCCGAAGGCAGACGCTTAACAACTGAGCCACTCAGGCGCCCTAAGCAAAAACTTTTAAAGTGCTTTCAAAATTACTTTAAAACTGATATAACTTATTCACAATAGTCAAAAGACAGAAGCAACCCAAGTGTCTGACAGACGGATGGATAAACAAAATGTAATGGTTTTGGTTTTTGTTTTTTAAAGATTTTTTATTTTTTATTTGACAGACAGTACAAGCAGGGGGAGCTGCAGTCAGAGGGACAGGGAGAAGCAGGCTTCCTGTGGAGCAGGGAGCCCGGTGTGGGGCTCGATCCCAGGACCCTGGGACCATGACCTGAGCCGAAGGCAGACGCTTAACCACCTGAGCCACCCAGGCGCCCCAACAAAATGTAATTTATACATATAACAGAGTATTATTTAGTCTTGAAAAGGCAAGTTCTTGTCACATGTAACAGTGAACACTGAAAACTATGCTAAGTGAAAAAAGGCCAGGCACAACAGGACAAATATTGTTATCATTCCACTTATATGAGGTGCCTAGAGTAGTCAGATTCAGAGACAGAAGGTAGAATGGTGGTTGCCATAGGCTGGGGGGAGGGAAGAATAGGTGGGAATGGGAACAGTTTCAGTTGGGGAAGATGCAAAAGTTCTGGAGATGGATGGTGGTGATGACTGCACAATAATGTGAATGTACTTCATGTCACCAAACTACGCTTAAACGATTAAAATGATACACTTTATGATATGTACGATTTACCACAATTTAAAAAAATTAAGTAGGCTCTATACCCAACATGGGGCTTGAACTCAGAACCCCAAGATCAAGTTGCATGATCTACTGACTGAGCCAGCCAGGCACCCCACAATTTACCAGTTTTAAAAAATTGATATATGTGATGAGCACCGGGTGTTCTACACAACTGATGGATTGTTGAACACTACACCTGAAACTAATGATGTACTTTGATGGCTAATTGAATTTAAATTTTAAAAAATACCATATCCCTCTCCCCTCAAAAAAGATTTGACATAACTGCACAAAATGTAGATTCTAACTTAGAGAAAAATCATAAACTGAGTTAACAGGACCACTTATTTACATACAATGTAATGTTGATTTCTTTCTTTTTTACTGGCTGCTTGGAGTTTTTTTTTTTTTTAAAGATTTTATTTATTTATATGAGAGAGAGAGAGTGCACACAAGCAGGGGGAGGGCAGAGGGAGAGGGAGAAGCAGGCTCCCTGCTCAGCAGGGAGCCCGATGTAGGACTCGATCCCAGGACCCCAGGATCATGACCTGCACCAAAGGCAGACGCTTAACAACTGAGCCACCCAGGCACCCCTGGAGTTTATTTTCTACTTGGTTCAAGGCACATGGTTACAGGATGTCAGGAAGGCTTGAGTGTGGCTTGGAGAGTAAATAGTGGGGTTCCCTCAACTTCCCTTTTGGTGTTTTGCTGTTTTGATATAGAAGAACCCAACTGCTTCTGCTTGCTGCAGCCTGTCTAGTCTACCAGGAGGGGAGGAGAAGAGCTCTGCTGAGCCCAGCACATTCTGAATGAGCCTGGTGGCTGGTGGTGGCCACTCAGGACTGGGGCCCAGTGTTGACTTTGCCAGGCTGGCCACCACGCTGCTTCCTCATGGCTTCCAGAGCCAAGTCACAGGTGATCATGCTGTTGGAGGCCTGAGGAGATTCTGAGCATTCTGGGGACTCCAACACTGTAGCCATGAATGGGAGAGTGGAATTCCTGAAAAAAAAAAAAAAAACCTTGCCCACCAGTGACCCGAGTCAGCCTTGGGGAAAGCAGGGTGGTGAGGGATGGCTGCACTCGCACAGGAGCTGTTACCAGAAGTGGAACCCAGGACTCATTGGAAATAGCCAGAGGTAGCCACGAGCAAGCTGCTGGAGGAGAAGGCTGCCATGCTGTCGCTTATGGGCTGGTGGGAACCTTGGCAGTAACCCCTCATGGGCCTCGACAGGTGATCATGGGGGACCAGGATGCTAGGCCAAGGAGCCCATTTGCAGAGGAGGCCCCGGAAGGCTGCTCCACAAAAGAGGCAGGAGTAGTGTCTGATTCGTTTTCAAAGACAATTCAAAAAGGACATCTTGGTTTATGATCTGTTACTCTTCAAAGTTTGAAATTGCCCCTCTATTCAGAAACAATTCAAAAGAAAAGTAATCAGGGGTGCCTGGGTGGTGCAGTTGGTTAAGTATCTGACTCCTGATTTCGGCTCAGGTCATGTTCTCATGGTCCTGGGATCAAGCCCCACTGAGCGCTGAGCCTGCTTGAGACTCTCTCCCTCTCCTTCTCCCTCTGCCCTTTCCTCCTGGTGCATGGACACACTCTCTCTCTCTCAAATGAACAAATAAATCTTCAAAAGAGAAAAGAGAAGCAATCAGAGATCACAGTCCATTAGCTTAATGTTTTAGGTTTGTACTTTTAGGACAAAACCAGCAGAATCCAAAATGTCATATACTCTGTAACTGTGATTGTAGGCAAAAATGTAGTATGTAATATAAGAATAGTTGTGTTAGGGACAGAGATTATAAATTCTTATAATGCTTTAGGGTTGATAATTCTATCTTTAATACAAAATATAACAAAAATTGGGGCACTTGGCTGGCTCAGTTGGTAGAAGATGTGACTTGATCTCCAAGTTGTAAGCTGGAGCCCCACTTTGGGCCCAGAGATTATAAAAAAAATTTTTTTAATAAATAAAAGTTAAAAAAATATACATATATATATATAAATAACAGAAAAATAGAGGCATGGTGTATTTTAACCTGCCTTATTAAAAAAAAACTCTCTTTATGGGCGCCTGGGTGGCTCAGTTGGTTGAGCGACTACCTTCGGCTCAGGTCATGATCCTGGAGTCCCGGGATCGAGTCCCGCATCGGGCTCCCTGCTCAGCAAGGAGCCTGCTTCTCCCTCTGACCCTCCCCCCCCTCATGTGCTCTCTCTCATTCTCGCTCTCTCAAATAAATCTTTAAAAAAAAACCACTCTTTTTGAGTCAATAAAACAAAAATTAGCTAACCTTCTGAAAAATTAGTTATCTAAATCACCTCATATCACCATATGTCCAAAAAGATACCCAATACATCTGAATTTTCTGAGAAAATTATTAAAAAGTAAATAAGCTTTTGGGGCACCCGAGTGCCTCAGGCGTTTGGCATCTGCCTTCGGCTTGGGTCATGATCCCAGGGTCCTGAGATCAAGCTCTGCATCGGGCTCCCTGCTTCTCCCTCTCCCTCCGCCTGCCGCTCCCCCTGCTTGTGCTCTCTCAAATAAATAAAATCTTAAAAAAAAAAAAAAGTAAGCTTTTAGAAGCTTTTACATGTTTATTAAAAATCCTCGGGGTGCATGAGTGGCTCAGCCATTAAGCGTCAGCCTTTGGCTCGGGTCATGATCCCAGGGTCCTGGGAATGAGCCCCACGTTGGGCTCCCTGCTCAGTGGGGAACCTGCTTCTCCCTCTCCCACTCCCCCTGCTTGTGTTCCCTCTCTCGCTGTGTCTCTCTCTGTCAAATAAATAAATAAAATCTTTAAAAATAATAAAAAATAAAAATCCTAAAGTCAAGTGGGCATTAAATATTCAGAATGAAAAATTTCCTCAAATTCCTAAGTAAAAATAAAATAATTTTATATTTCATATCTGCATCTCAAGAGATCTTTTTAAACAACAAACTAAACCAAAGAATCACTTGGCTCATGGCCCCAGCTGAGATGAAGCTTAACATATGGCTGAACTACACAGTTTGGGTCAGGAAGAAATAAGACAGAAGCACAATTTGTGCTCTAAAGCTGAGCACACATATGAAACACTGTGTGGGGGTGTTGATATATTACTCCATTCTACCACCAGATCTTCTTGGCAAAGAGTGATATAATTCTGAACAATCTCAGCCTCATATTATCATGAATATGCAAACTGGAGAAAAACCTGCACAATATACAGGACAGAGACAAAAGTACTTATTTGAATAACTGTTGGAATGTCATTTCATTGTTAGTTGAAGGGTAAAAATCAGGTGTTTCTGGTGAAAGACGGGGACTAGAGTATAAGATGGGACACTTGGGTTCAATTCTCAATATAGATTTGGCTAGTCAAGGTTTTTAGTTTTCTGCTCAAACTGGAAGTGTTCATTTTTATAATTATTTTTCCCCAGTGTGAATTTCTATTTTTGTCCTTTCAAGATAAACTAAATTTTATTTTATTTTATTTTTAATTTTATTTATTTGAGAGAGAGAGTGAGAGAGAGAGCACAAGAGGAGGTAGGGTCAGGGAGCCAGATGCGGGACTCGATCCCGGGACTCCGGGATCATGACCTGAGCCGAAGGCAGTCGCTTAACCAACTGAGCCACCCAGGCGCCCAAGATAAACTAAATTTTAAAACACAGACATTTCATGCAACTTTAATGACTTAAAGATAACTGGTTTCTTTTCTTTTTTTAAGATAACTGGTTTCAAACAATAAAGAACAAAACTTTTAATTCTCTTAAATGAAGTCAACTTATTTTGATTATAATAAAAGTATGCACATTACTTATCATATATCCCCAGCCTGGGGGAAAAAAACAGTTTGGAAAAAAAGGATTTTATCTAAAAAGGAGGATAAGAGCTATACTTTCAGATTTGCTGGCCATCAACACAATACTGTAATTACACTGTAGAAACAGCAATTATAAGAAAAGAAACAGACTCTATTATAGAGTCAGCTATAAAATTTGGATACTACTACTTATTTCATAGTTATTTAGAAAATAAAATGAAATACTAATACACACACACAATGCTTAGCACAATAAAGGACAGTTAATAAAAATTCAATAAATGGTAGCCATGAATTACTCTTAATCTTTCTGGGCAGCCTTGGTCTTCTCACTTCTATGTAGGTATAGATCCTTCAAAGAGTTATTGAAGGGATTATATGAAATACTGTATATAAACTACCCAGTTAAATACCTATCATAAGCAAGCAGTCCTAAAATGATAATTTGGGATATAAAAAAACTTATGGAACAGAGTTCCCTTAAATCTATCTAATTCAGGGCACCTGGGTGGCTCAGTTGGTTAAGTGTCTGCCTTTGGACCCTGATCCCAGGGTCCTGGGATGGAGCCCCGCATCGGCCTCCCTGTTTGCAGGAAGCCTGCCTCTTCCTCTCCTCCGCACTCGTGCTCTCTCACTCTTTCTCAAAATAAATAAATAAAATCTTTAAGTCATTCTTTTTTTTTTTAAGATTTTATTTATTTATTTGAGAGAGAGAGACACAGAGAGAGAGGGAACACAAGCAGGCGGAGTGGGAGAAGCAGGCTTCCCGCTGAGCTTGGACCCCAGGATCATGACCTGACCTGAGGGCAGACGTTTAATGACTGAGCCACCCAGGCGCCCCTAAATAAATAAAATCTTTAAAAAAAAATCTATCCACTACAATGTCAGTGTTCAACACCATTCTCCAATTTCTTGGAAAGGATGAGTAAGAAGCTGAAAGTCATAAAATGATTAACTCTAAAAAATAAGCGTAATTTTCTGATCTCACGGGTACCTAACGAATGCTAACTTCTAGAATCTGATAAAGAAGGCAATCATCTCCTTCTGATGAATGCATTAAAAGATGAAATATCTTGGGGTGCCTGGGTGGCTCAGTCGTTAAGCGTCTGCCTTCAGCTCAGGTCACGGTCCCAAGGGTCCTGGGATCGAGCCCCACATCGGGCTCCCTGCTCATCAGGAAGCCTTCTTCTCCCTCTCTCACTCCCCCTGCTTGTGTTCCTGCTCTCGCTGTGTCTCTCTCTGCCAAATAAATAAAATCTTAAAAAAAAAAGATGAAATATCTTGCTTTGCTCATATTATTTTTATTCTTTAGATGTATTCTATTAGTGAATATTTAATAGTAGAATAACAGTGGATGACTACTACTATATACTAGTTCAAGGAGAATCCCTAAAAGCATTTGAACACTTTACAGAACACCTAAATCTGGGAAAGTATAAGCAATATGTTCAAAAGATTCTCATCTGGATAACTGTTGTGAAATCTTTACAATGGGGTTTGTTGCTGAAGAAAGAGTTCCTTTTGTGATCCAGAATACAATGACTTATTTAGAGAAGTGGGGGATGGAAGCCAATCGTAAAGCACTATGTGTTAAAAAAAAAAAAAAAAGTTACCTGAGCTCTTTGGAAATGCTATTTTTTTTTTTTATTTATTTATTCATGAGAGTCAGAGAGAGAGAGAGGCAGAGGAAGAGGGAGAAGCAGGCTCCCGCCCAGCAGGGAGCCCGATGCGGGACTCGATCCCAGGACCCTGGGATCATGACCTGAGCCGAAGGCAGACGCTTAACCATCTGAGCCACCCAGGCCCCCAAA